>NC_045174.1:21521643-21554143 GCF_900700415.2 Clupea harengus | reverse complement strand
GATATTCTGAGGTGTTTGGACGGTTCAAGATGCGGTATCCGTGGGGAGTCCTGCTTCAAAAGCCTGGGGAGGCACGAGGGTGTTTAGAGGGGAAGCTTGCTTGATGGGCAAAAGATGCCAAAAGGCCTCTAGACACACACACACACACACACACACACACACACCCACACACACACACACACACATCAGAATCCGATAGAATATTACATGTTTGCAATTATAGCAGTAATGAATGAATATGATTAATAGCTACTCATACTCTAATGGTGAGGGATACCTATAATATATTGAGAATGTTATATATAAATAAACTGATGGTCATGAGCTTGGTATATTATGTTACAAATGGCATCGTCTCAAACGTATAGGCATTAGGCCTATGTGTTTGGATTTTATGGAATCATAGTAAACAGCTAAAGATTATAACACAGCAATGGTTTAACCAAGAGGTATTAGGCTCAAAATATAGGTATATAGATTTTGAAATGTTAGATGCTGATCACGTTAATACCCCTGGGGATTCGGAGGTGTTAGGAGGCGTCATGGTCGTGATACGGATACATGACGCATCCCCGTGAGCCGTGTTTACAGCAGCCCATCCATGTGGTTAAATAGTGGTTTTAGTCTCAATGCATCTTCAAGCGGGGGTTTCAAACAGGCTAAAGACAGCACAGCAGAAGAAGGATGGACGGAATTAATCTAGGTGAGTTGAAACAATCGTAGCCAACCCGTAGCTACGTAGCTATGATGGCTATATGACTCTGTGTGTATTGCTCCATAGTAGTCTGGCTGTATACTAACTATTGTTTAATATATAGGCTTATTTCTTTATTTTTAGAGGATGCCGAGACCTTTGGGTTATCAGTGCGTAATTACGACAAGAAACACGAGGAATTGTGTGAGTTGGATACATCAATATGGTTTAACATGATGTAATTAGTTTTTAGCTTGTAATTAACAGCGGTACTATTTTGCAGTGAACGGGCCGATAATCAACCCCCAAACCAGCGATGATGTACCACATAATGTGTATTGTAAGTACCATGTCTGTTTAAAATTTGTTTAAAATAAAAAATGTTGATGATATGAATGTGTATAACGCATGTATCGCTATCTTATTCAAGTCTCTCCAGAGCTAGTCAGCCCGACAATCAGACTGTACAGTCATAACGGTGTCACGACTTCGGGCAACCATTTAGGACATTGGCGGCCTCTGGTGGCCAAAGGACATCATGGACTTATTTGTGTCCACATGTGCCTTTGTTGTGATTTGTGTGTTCACCTGTTTCCCGTTATGTTCCCTCACCTGTTTCTCGTTATGTTCCCTCACCTGTTTCCCATTGTATGCCCTCATCTGTTTTCCATTGTGTGCCCTCACCTGTCTTGTATTTTGTGATTGTCACTTCTGTTAATTAGCCAGGGTAAAAATACCTGACTAATCCCTCTGCACCTTATCGGGTCGTTAGACTGTTTTTGTTCCTAGCTTGTTTTTGGTAGTACGCTCACGCACTTAGCTAGCAGTGCCCTCAAGCACTTAGTCAGCAGTGCTCTCAAGCACTTAGTCTTTGTGCAAAGACACGCAGTGCCTAACCACACAGCTAGTGCTCTCACGCACTTTTTGGGCTTGGTCTTCTCCCAGGGAGACAAGTGTGTGATTTAAGGTACGTGTCGCATCGCGGTTCTCAAGCCGCCTCAGGTAGCTTTGTATTCAGGTCCGCCTGAAAGCTACATTTTGTACCTCTAGTTTTTGGCATTTTGCCTGCACCTGATCTTTTGTGTTTTGGAATATCGCTGCTTGGAGTACATCTTTTGCAAATAATAAAGAAACCAAGTTTTGAACTGCATCCTGCTATTGGGTCCTCTCTGACACACTTGGCTGAAACGCTGGTTCCCAAATCCAGCGACTCGGGTCCCATCCCCGAGAGCGATCCTGACAGAACGACCCGATCAACATGGACCCAGCAGGTAGTGCCCAACAGGGATGCAAGAGGTTGGCGCAGACGTTGAAGAAGCTGCTTCAGCGCGAGCAGGTCTTGCTGCAGCTGCAGAAGGATCTTGACCGCCAGCAGGAGGATCTAGCTCGTCGCCAGCAACAACTGAACCGTCGGCAACAACGGGACCAACCTCCTCCGTGGTTCCCACTCTATGATGGCAATCCGGGTGGCTGCAGAGGTTTTCTCCTCCGACCGCTCGAGAATTGCCTACATGATAATCTTGCTCTCAGGCAAGGCCTTGGCATTGGCAACCGCTTTGTGGGAGAAGCAAGGTCCCGAGTGCTCCAGCCTCAGGGCTTTTTAGGCGGTGCTGTTGTGGGTCTACGACCGGGTTAGCATGGACAGCTTCAAGGCCGCCATTGCCTCTGCCCTGGAGAGAGATGCCGCCCTTAACCCTGCTCTCCCGGTGACGGCAGCTGCCGTTCCTGAAGTTCCAGCCTGGATGCAGCAGCCCTGGACGCCCCCAGTCCAAGTGAACCTGGCAGCCCAGAGGCTGCCAGCTCGGATGCCCCCAGTCTCAGTGCACCAGGCAGCCCGGAGGCCGCCAGTCCGGATGCCGCAGTCTTAGATGCTGCCAGCCCGGAGGCCGCCAGCCCAGATGCCGCCAGCCCGAGTGAGCCAGGCAGCCTGAAGGCCGACAGCCCGAATGAACCAGATGCCAAAGCCCCAGATGCCGCCTGCCCGAGTGACCCAGGCAGTCTGGAGGCCAACAGCCCGGATGAGCCTGACAGCCTGAATGCTGCCAGCCCGGATGAACCAGGCAGCCCGGATGCCGAAGCCCCAGATGCCGCCAGCCCGAGTGAGCCGGGTAGGCTGGAGGCCGACAGCCCGGATGAGCCAAGCAGCCTTGAGGTCGACAGCCCGAATGCTGCCAGCCCAAGTGAACCAGGCAGCCTGGATGCCGTCGCCCCAGATGCCGCCAGCCCGAGTGAGCCAGGTAGTCTGGAGGCCGACAGCCCGGATGCCGAAGCCCCAGATACCGCCAGCCCGAGTGAGCCGGGTAGTCTGGAAGTCGACAGTCCGGATGAGCCAGGCAGCCTTGAGCCTGACAGCCTGTATGCTCCCAGCCCTGGTGAACCAGGCAGCCCCGATGCCGCCAGCCCCGGTGAACCAGGCAGCCCCGATGCCTCCAGCCCCGGTGAACCAGGCAGCCCCGATGCTGCTGCCGACCCGGACTCCGCTGTCGCCCCCGCTGCCAACCCGGACCCCGCAGCCGCCCCTGCTGCCGACCCGGACCCCGCAGTCTCTGCTGTCGACCCGGACCCCGCAGTCTCTGCTGCCGACCCGGACCCCGCAGTCTCCGCTGCCGACCCGGACCCCGCAGCCTCCGCTGCCGACCCGGACCTCGCAGTCTCCACTCCAGGCGCCCCTGTCCTGAGCGCCCCTGTGCTGAGCGCCCCTGTCCCAGGTGCCCCTGTCCTCCTCCCAGGCATCTGTGTTCCTGCCCCTGTTCCAGGCGTTCCTACCCCAGGCGCTCCTGGTCCTGTCCTAGGTGTCCCTGTCTCCAGTGTCCTAGGTGCTGCGACTGCCCCAGCCACTGGTCCTGCAACCCCAACCGTCGCTGACCCAGCAACCCCAGCCACAGCTGGTGCTGCAACCCCGACCTCATCCTCTGACTGCGTCTTTGCAAGCCTGGCCAAGGGGATGATTCTTGTTCTCGTCGGTTCCAACAAGGCCCCCAGGCGTCTGTCAGACCCTTTGCCTCATTCTGGTCGCCCACCTGGTCGCCCACCAGACACTCTGCCCCTGCTTGGCCGCCCGCCCGGCCGCCCACCAGATACTCTGTCCTGGTTCGGCCGTCCACCTGGCCGGCCACCTGACCCTTGGTTCCTGCCCTCCGGCCTTGTCCTTAACCCCCTCCACCCACCCTTTATGGACTGTTGGAGTTTTCTTTGGGCCGTCTGGAAGCCGACCATTAGAGGGGGGGTTCTGTCACGACTTCGGGCAACCATTTGGCACATTGGCGGCCTCTGGTGGCCAAAGGACATCATGGACTTATTTGTGTCCACATGTGCCTTTGTTGTGATTTGTGTGTTCACCTGTTTCCCGTTATGTTCCCTCACCTGTTTCTCGTTATGTTCCCTCACCTGTCTTGTATTTTGTGATTGTCACTTCTGTTAATTAGCCAGGGTACAAATACCTGACTAATCCCTCTGCACCTTATCGGGTCGTTAGACTGTTTTTGTTCCTAGCTTGTTTTTGGTAGTACGCTCACGCACTTAGCTAGCAGTGCCCTCAAGCACTTAGTCAGCAGTGCTCTCAAGCACTTAATCTTTGTGCAAAGACATGCAGTGCCTAACCACACAGCTAGTGCTCTCACGCACTTTTTGGGCTTGGTCTTCTCCCAGGGAGACAAGTGTGTGATTTAAGGTACGTGTCGCATCGCGGTTCTCAAGCCGCCTCAGGTAGCTTTGTATTCAGGTCCGCCTGAAAGCTACATTTTGTACCTCCTAGTTTTTGGCATTTTACCTGCACCTGATCTTTTGTGTTTTGGAATATCGCTGCTTGGAGTACATCTTTTGCAAATAATAAAGAAACCAAGTTTTGAACTGCATCCTGCTATTGGGTCCTCTGACACACTTGGGTCCCATCCCCGAGAGCGATCCTGACAAACGGAGACCCGGGACAATCTTCAGGTAATTACGAACCATAGGTGTATACATTTGTAATTTTATTAATGATCTAACCTGTACATAATTTACACTAATGTCTTTATATTTATCGCCAGAATTATCAGGCATGGCGGAACTTACACAGCGAGTGGGCCGCGCACCTTATCTAGAGGAATTACTAACACGAGAAACAGCCTGGGGGGATTTGCTGAAACGTCCGGTTGTGGAAGACGTGGAGAGAGACCCGCCTGGCGACAATAAGCGTTTTAAACCAGCGAACGAATTGGGCGAAGTGTTGGACGGTGAGCGAGTTGTGTTATGCATTCCCTGTTAGTGTGTGTAAGGATAATTGGGTATACATGCGATTTTGAAGGATATTCATGTATAAACGGTGGGGGTGGGTTATTGAAGCTGTCTGTACGTGAAAGTGAAACTTATACTACAAACAGACACTAGATGGCAATGTGGTCCTGAGAATGTGCTAATGTCAAATTACTAGCCTATATTACAACATGTGTACTCATGATAACTAGATGATTCATGCCTGTTATTTTCAGACGCCCAAATACGTGAACAAGTCTTGGCGCCGCTGTTTGATGACAACTAACGATGGTCTGATGCAGATGTAACATTATGGGACCAAGTAGTGTTTGGTGGTGAATCTGGGTACTGCACGCCCGAACCAATAGCCGTGGATGGCTGTCAAGCAGTAGCCGAAGAGGTGGCAACCGACGTTGTGATATCTGACCCCGCGACAGACGTGGGTGTAGCGAACAATCAGAACTGGGCTATTGGACTGGTGACATCCACTCCAACTAATCCTACACCAGTGACGACACGACAACCCCAGGATATACAGAACACAACCACGGGCCTCAGGTATGCGCGGTGTACTATTTCCAATGCTAATGTGGTTAATACAGGCAGTGTAGATAATACTAATCAGCTGCATAGACAATTAGTGGCTCGTGTGAATTATTTAACCCACCAAGCACGTAACGATAGGGTTGCTAGAGCTAGTTTGGATAGTGAACTGAGCGACGTGAAGGCTTTACTGACAACATTAGTGGGTGATGTGTGTGCTGTGTGTGACGATCTTGGTGGATCAAAATGTAGATGTAAAAAGTGTGGTCTCTGTTATCAGAGAACTTCATAATATAGGGGCCGTGGATTGGAGTGCTATGGGTCGAGCCATACTAGCTTTGAAAGAGACTCTACGACTGTAATATGTCATATATGGCTATGTGTTGATTCATGCTTATTTCCTCACAGCTACCAGGTCCTACCTCAATGTGTATATGGCTATGTGTTTTTCCCCCTCTTAATGTGTTTGGTTGTTGGTGTTTGGTTTTATTACTTGTAATGTTTTTACACAATTAGGGTGGCATAGTGTATCGTATGGTTTATTATTTTATCCCTGGTGTGTGTGTGTGTGTGTGTGTGTGTGTGTGTGTGTGTGTGTGTGTGTTATCCCCCATTTAAACTGTTTAATAAGGGTTATACTTTTTAAATATCCTGTCTGTTGTCAAGCTTATTGGGTAGAGATCTTCAGTATGTTTTAAATGGTGGCCTGTTGAGTGGGTCAGGGGTATAATCATGTGGCGTACAAACAAACGTAAACGCGGGGTGGATCATAGCCATAGTAATATCATTACCATGAGCGAAGATGTCAGGCAACTGAATGCCCTGCTTAATACACATTGGCCAAATAATAACACAGCACACATAGCTACACATGCTGCAGAGCCAACGGGTGATGAAGCAACACGCATTCCTGCTATTGTACAGGGATGTATCAATGACCAGGGTTCATTTGGTAATAGTGTATGCTCTGACGTTGGTAATAGCCTAGTTATGAATATAGCTATCAGACAGATGAATGCCATGCTTAATACACATTGGCCAAATAACAACGTCGACCACATAGACACACATGATACATATGCAAGGGGTGATGAAAGTGCTCTGAACATTAATGTTGCACACAGGGTCATCAATGAACCGGCTTCAGTTGATGAGAATCCAAACTCTGGCGTTGCCGCTATGATAATCAGGAGTGGTGGTATAACATATGGCAGGCCTGTATTACATGATACGGCCAACAGCGGGGGTGCAGCTATTGATGTGTTAGCTGAGGGTACTGCAGCATCGACTAGTAATGGTCGTTGTGAGGGTGTGTTGGGTGTTAGTAGTGTTTCAGAGGGGTCGGGGCATCCCAAGGCCTGTTAGCCCTCTGGTGTTTAGCAGGCATAGTCTGGATAGTGAAGCCATAGAGGCGCTGGTGCGACAGGGTGGTTATGTGGGGGACTACCGGATTGAGGGCCGGCCGCGCTTTAACAGTCTAGTAGCCCACAGACTTTTAAACTTCAGGGATGTTGTGGCCACCGATATGGCAGCATATGTGAGTCATATACATGATACATTGGCTGGGATTGTGGATGTGTCAAGAATTCTGGGTGGTGAAAATGGGGTGCTCAACAGAACACTACGGGGTTATAGTCTCACAAGTGACGTGAATGTGATGTTAACCCCTGCAAATGGCTATGGTTTAGAACATCTTATTAATGCTATTGAGAAGGTTTTACAGAGTAATACGGCCATCTTGACTGATAATTCTTTAGAGTTAACAGTGGCTATAGCCCGCAGTAGAAATGGGGATGGGAGACCCAGTCGAAAATTGCGTGATCTAGCACATGATGAAGTTATTAAACAGAAAAGAATGCACTTATTCAACCCTGTTAACAGGTCAAATAATTTGTGTTTAGCAAATTATCTAAACCCCCATAGCACGTCAAACAGATTAGAGGCTATTGCAACAGACATGCAGATGCGTGTAGGCTTCACCCCACAGCAGAAGATAGGTTTTAGCGATATTGCCAAATTCGAGGCCCTGTACAGTGTTAAAGTGGTGGTCTTCTACCGCGGAGCTGATGCCAAATTACTACATTATCAGACAGACGAGAAACCCAATGATATCATAGCTCATTTATACCTACACAAC
Organism: Clupea harengus; assembly: GCF_900700415.2. NCBI lineage: Eukaryota > Metazoa > Chordata > Actinopteri > Clupeiformes > Clupeidae > Clupea > Clupea harengus. The sequence goes on along the minus strand of NC_045174.1, from coordinate 21,546,536 downwards.
GAGCATTATCATGGTATTCTGAATCTGCAGGGTTTCATGGGTGTATCGCAGGTCTAAGTTTTGTTACATTGGTTACAGAGACAGCATGTACCACTGGTGTAAATACATATGTGATGTGTGTCACGATGTTGATTGTCATAGGATGGGTGGGGGGTTCAGACATTGTGGTGATTGCAACCGATATTGCAAGTCTGTTTACTGTTTTCAGAAGCACAAACAACAAGTCCCCAGGGGTCGTACAGGTGTTTTAGCAGCCCCTTGTGATATCACTAAATATTGCAATACTTGTCACAGATGATACATGCTGTCTGTGGAGCAACCTAAACCACATAGGTGTGCCCAAGCGGTGTGTCACCATTGTAGGTTGAGGTTGACCCCCGGCGATAACCACACGTGTCACATACAGCCTGTCAAACAGCAAAGGCCTAATTTTGCATGCGCCATAACCTGTGGTGGTTATGAGTTTACAGCTGAGGGTTATGGTTGTGTAGACAAGCTTTTAAACCATTTTAGATGTTCCAAGTACATTGGACATACATGGGTGGCCCACAATGCCGGAGGGTTTGATAATATATTGCTTCTGGAGCACTTCACTACCATTGGGGTCACCCCGCATGTGATAATGGGCGGGTGCAGGGTCACATACATGTATGAGGAGCGCTTCAAACACCGGTTTATAGACAGTTATTCTTTCATACCTATGCGCCTGGCTAACACCCCCGCTGCATTTAACCTAACCACTAGCGATAAGGGCTATTTTCCGCATCTCTTCAACATCAGAGCCAACAATAATTATGTGGGTGCCTATCCTGATAAGAAGTTCTATGGTTATGGGAATATGTCAGACAAGGATAGAGTGAGTTTTGATGCGTGGTACAGTGGCATCCATGATGGTGTGTTTTCAAAAGGAGTTGTATGCGTATGGCAGAAATTATGTGGTTCTGCTACGTGAAGCATGTCTTAAATACCGCCATGAATTCATGGAGTCTACGGCCATAGATCCCTTTAATCAAGTTACACTACCATAGTGCTGTATGGCTGTGTATAAGACACACTTCCTCCCCAGAGACACACTGGCGCTGACGCATAACAATGCTTACATTAATCAGCATAAAGCCTTCTCCAATGTGTCAATTGAATGGCTTGAATTTGTGAAAAGTCACCGAGGGGTCCAGGTGAGCCATGCCTTAAGCGAGGGAGAGGTCATGTTTGGGAAATATTACCTAGATGGGTACTATGAGGAGGGTGGTGTGAGATTTGCGCTGGAATTTAACGGGTGTATGCATCACGGTCATGACTGTCGTTACAACCCTCACCATATCCACCCCCTGTCAAAAGTACCATACAGCCTCCTAAGAAAGCAGTTTGATGACAAAGTACAAATATTGTCTAAGGCCTACGGGTTAAAGGTTGAAATCATGTGGGAGTGTGAGTGGAAGCTGGCCAAACAACATGATGGTGATGTTATTGAGTTTATGACCACATACATACACCCTGAGCGGTTGAAGCCAAGAGAGAGTCTCTTTGGAGGTAGGACAAGTGCTTACAAATTGTACCACAAAGCCCAAACTGATGAAAAGATTCGCTATGTTGATTTTACAAGTCTTTATCCCTATTGTCAGGCTCGAAAAACATACCCTATAGGACACCTGCAGATCATTCTGAAAGATTTTGGACCGCTTGAGAATTATTTTGGGTTGGTCAAAGCCACTGTCTATCACCCAAAGGGGTTACTACACCCAGTGCTCCCATACCGTAGCGGGGGGAAGTTAATGTTTCCTCTGTGTCGCACCTGTGTAGAATTGGAGGAGCAGCATACACCGTGTACGCATAGCAATGCTGAAAGGGCTCTTTCAGGTTTTTGGGTCACTATTGAACTGTTGAAGGGTTATACAGTTGTTAACATTGATGAGGTCTGGCACTTCCCGCAAACATCGGACTCCCTGTTTGCAGACTATGTGAAAAAAATTCCTGCAATTTAAACAGGAGTCCAGTGGGTATCCAGGCCTATGTTGACAACTATTTTGAGAAGGAAGGGATTAGGCTGAACCCCCAGAAGATAGCTGTCAACCCTGCCCGTAGAACCATTAGCAAACTCCTTTGTAATACTTTGTGGGGTCGCTTTTCTATGCGTGAGAATCTGCCCAAACTGAAATTCTGAAAGATCCGGCGCAATTTGCAAAACATATATTTGGTAACGAATATGAAATAACTTTCATTTGTCTCAGAAGATGTGGCGTTGGTACAGTGGCGTCATGCTGACGGTGTTGGGGGGCAGACCTCCAACATAAATGTATTCATTGGTGCGTTCACCACGGCTCACGCCCGGCTTGAATTGTATAATGTCATGGATAGGTTAGGTGATAGGATGTTGTACTGTGACACTGACAGTGTGATTTTTGTTTCAAAAGATGGTGACTGGGAAACACCACTAGGGCCGTATTTAGGGGATCTCACAGGTGAGCTGGGTGTAGGCGATCATATTGTGGAGTTTTGTTCTGGAGGGCTGAAAACATATGGGTACCAGACAGCGCTGGGTAAAACTTGTATGAAAGCTAAGGGTATCACCCTGAATGCTGTAAATTCTAAACTCATCAGGTAAGACACCCTGATTGACCTGGTTGATCATCACGTGATCAATCGCAACAGCACACACCACATCCTAGCCCAGTCTGACAATATTGTGCGCAATAAGAAGGACCTCACTCTAAAAAATAAAGTAGATGTTAAACGCTTCAGAGTTGTATACAACAAGCGTGTGTTATGTCCTGACTACTCAACGCTACCATACGGATACTGAGGGTCTGTGGGGTATGTTAAAAATGGCTACGTTTAATACTGGTTTGACAGCTGTTAACAATTTTGATTTCAGACTACAACACCCTTTTTCATGTATGGTCAGTGGCCCCTCCAACTTGGGGAAAACATATTTTGTAAAAATGTTAATAATGTATGCTGACCATGTGATTTGTAATCAAATTAATAACATTGTATATATATATATATATAACAGCTGGCAGCCTCTTTATGAGACCCATTCATTTCATACAAGGGATCCCTAAAGCCCTAGATGACGATGTGTTATTACCGGTGTCCAAAAACAATTTATTGGTTATTGATGATGTCATGAAAGATGCCAGTAGTAATGAGCAAGTTGAAAAGGCATTTACACAATATGTACACCATCGTAATCTCAGTGTTATATATCTGGTCCAGAATCTGTTTTTTCAAGGTAAATCCAGCCGCACTATCAGTCTAAATACAAACTATCTAATATTATTTAAGAATGTACGTGATAATAACCAAGTGGCCATCTTGGCTAGACAAATGTATCCTGGTAATACAAAATATTTTATAGAGTGTTTTAAAGATGCTACAGAGAAACCGCATGGCTACCTCATGGTTGATTATAAAACTAAGACACCAGAGTCATTCCGACTCAGAACAGATTTGCTTGCAGCACATCCGGTGGTCTACATCCAGAAAAAGAGTTAAAATACAACCATGTCAGGGCGGGTGCGGCGAAACTTGTCGCTTTTGAAAAAATTACTTAAAGCTAAACCGCACCAAAGGCGGGTCATTTTACAAACAGGATCAGATGAGTTAATCCTGTCTCTATGCGAAGTGGCATTGAACATCCTCCGAGGTACTATTCCCCTCACAAGCGGTCAATATAGAAGATTGGTAAAAAAAATAAGTCATTGATCAAGCTTATAGCTGATAAGAAAATTGGTGTGGGGAAGAAAAGACGTACAATTAACCAACAGGGTGGTTTTATCCTACCCCTCCTGAGTGTGGCAATACCATTCATAAGTAGCCTCATTGCATCAAGACGTGGTTAAAAAGGGATGGAGTATGCTGAGAAAATGTATTTGGTTCGACAGCAACAGCTTGATAGCTTAAAGCATAATGAAACGCCACCCAATCTAAGACAGAGTGCCGAAAACGATCTGGATACAGCTATAAAAAAGGTTTTGAGTAGGACCGACATGGAGCAGCATGAAAAAGCTAAACTGTATACGGCCCTGTTGCAGAGATATTTGTCACTGGTTAAACAGGGGGCTCTCGAGACAAACACTTTAACTCTTCCGTGGGGAACTTGGTGGTATTTTGATTTAATATATTTAAAAATCTCTGCAAGGTTTTGTCCTAGAAACATAAAACTAACACCCACAGCAACCTTGAACCCTTTTCTTTTAAAATATGTAAAGTTTGAAACTAAAATATAAATAATCACTTTGTAGGGACAATATTACAAATCCCTTGCACATTTCAGCCTCTGAGTGAGGTTTCGACCCTCCCATTAGCAAATGACAACTATTCATATGATAAGGAGATGGTAATTCAGTGATCACTATTGGGTCATGATGTGTCAAGTAAACCTGTAGGAACAAAGACATTCCAGGCCCATTACGTCATGGCCATTGACTCTGACCGAGGTGTCCCAGAATGTTCACACCTTTCTCATCAATATGCATAGTGGTCTAAGTGAAGAAAAGTGTCACATTTTATATTACTTAGAATTAGTATTGAAACCACACACACTTTCTGAATGCTAAACTCACCTATGTGGAGCAAACACCTATGTTTACAGGGCTCGGAGTAAAAAAGAAAACTTCCAAAATATTAATAATGTGTTTTTGTACCATGTCTGAGCACCTCTAAAACTAGATTTCATTTTAGTGTCTTTAGATTTCATTTTAATAAAAAACGTTTTTTACTACATTCCTTTTACACTAATTTTATTATTGCTGAGGTGTTCTAGAATATAATCATAAATGCCACTTTTGCCTCATGGTTTTTAGTTAGGTGAAATATACAAAAATATCAGGCAAGGCAGACTACCTAACATAGTCAAAAAAAAAGCCTTGGGGTTGGAAGTGTTAAAATTAAGTTTACCCCAAGACCAGGTAAACACGGGTCTCGCTACCCCATTAATAACCCCAGTTACAAACAGTGGGTTGGATGATGACCCCAAGATTGTAGCCATTTTAAAAAAGTATACCCTTGAGATGTAACAAGAATGCCATGCATATATTAGAGAAGATGCTTGACTCAAGATACAGCGTGTTGGACTGAGTCTGGTGAGTTTGTTTTCAACAAGATGATTGTCCCTGGAACACATATAATTGATTTGGTAAAAAGTGCCACAGCGCCTCAGAAGATTAGACATAGGCCTCGGGGGTGGGTTGAATTTCTGAGCGCCATGGGAATGTTAAATATACCAATGTCCACAGTTCCTAATAGGGAAGTTCAACAGTTGGTTGAATCTTTGAAAAGACCTGCAACACCCAGTTATGTTACGCCTGGTAGAGTTTTAGCAAGAACAAAGCTTTTATCAGATGATGTAGATGTTTCGCGGTGGTTGAAGTTTTAATTATGTATTGATTATGTGTACTTGTGTTGTATAATGACAATAAAAAACCTTTGTGAAATATATGTAAATAGGCCTATTATGTGTATTCTGTGTATAACGGTAAATGTATCAAATCACCCTGCTATATGGCATTTAACCATGTTTATGTTCATTTTTTCATCAATAAAAACCCTTAAACCGTTGTTTTTGTCTTTTTCATTGTTTTATTTGGTTAGAAAACTTTGCACCATCTTGTACATGTTGGATACAGCATAGCATATTAGAACTACATTTACAGGGTTGTAGCTTTTTCACAAATGTTGAAACCATATTATCATTTCTTAACAAATCATGAGAATATTTTGACATTACATCTACATAGTTTAGACCGTTCAACATGTTATAGATAAAGAAGACACAATGTTCGCCACATGTGATGGCTGCATAGTCTTGTACCTGTCTGTTTGAGAATTGTATGGTAGAACAGTTAGTTTTTAAAAATTGTGTAGATGACTGTAGGGAACAGTGGGGAGTTTGGTTTGTTACCAAAGCTGTCGGAAAAAGCAGCCGGAGCTGGCATCGGTTATGTATACAGCGAGCCAATGCTCACCAGCCAGGTCTGAGGTATGGGTGTTGATTATAACCGACACCGGTAGACGCTGTAATGGGTTGCGAGGTAGTTGATCGCATGCTAAAACCCCAAGGAAATGGCTGTTTTTGGAAAATTTTGCCATAACCGCGATAGTTGTAGTGTATTCATGGCCTCAGTAATAATCAATTAGTACCTGTCTACGATTTGAGACCTCTATTATACTGTCAAATATGGCATAAACTATTAAATTTATAGTGCTGCGTAGCGGTTGCCTGAAACGGGTTTCTAATCTGATATTACCCGACTTAATGATAGATGCTGACCACACTCTTCGTCAGGTGAGAGATTGAAGGCGTATAGCGTATAACCCTGTAAAAAATCTTCACGGTCTATCAACATGGCCCTATTTTTTAAATGTCTGCCTGTGGCTAAGGCCAACTGGTAAAATTCTCGCACAGCAGCCCCCTGTAAATACTGGGGTTGTAAAGGCTTTGCTGGCTGCTGTAACCCATCCACATACAGAGCCAGAAATTCTAAATCATAATTTTTGAAGGCAAATGGATTCTTATCATAGGCACCTGTAAATGCATCATTATCAACCATTGCTATTATGATAGATTTGGGTAATGTCCCCAGAAAGAGATTTTCTTGATTGGCAACCCTAGTACCAGTGGGTATTGAGAAATTCTTTAGACAGACCCGGTCAACCGGGTATTTAGCTGTTGCAGAGAGTAGGGCATGCGCGTGTCCAAGTCTTACGGCTGCTGATACAGATGCTTTTTTCACAAATAGTGACGCCGAAACCATACTAATTTTATAGTCCACATCATCAGCCCTCATTAGACAGAACTCATCCTTTGCCCGGGTCAATCTGATTCTGATATCCACATTATTCAACATCAGTTTTTCTTGAAAAAAGATATCACTGTGGATGGGGGTTAATAGTTCTACAACTCTACTGTTTGCTGTGAATGTGGCTCTCTTCCGCAGACCAGTGTTAGCTCCTAGGGGGTCTGCTATGTTCATACGACCGGCTATGTCTTTGTAAAACAAACCCGCCGAGAACAGCGATTCCAGAGTCTGCCTGTCATAATTCATGAGACATTCTATGATACAGCGATATGGATAGGTATTTGACCCCTGTGAGATCAGTCGATCACCCAATGAGACGTCAACCTGTGAGAATATTGTGGCGCCTGGATAATTCACTAACCCCACCTTGGCGGCAGCATCAATATTCGAGCCATCCGGTTTTGTGATTTTGATCCTTGTATACAAAAGTGTGTTATTCAAATCTATATAGTCATCACCATTCCCGGCAATGAAAAATTCCAGGGGCGATGTATCCGACAAAGCTGTTATAGGTGATATCTCAACATAAGTCGTTTTTTCAATCGTTGTTTGTGTCATAGGTACTGTAAAAAGATCTAGCTCCGACTTAACGCACTCCTCAGACAATCCGTGTATTAGAGCCATAATCAGAATATATTTTTAAACTTCTTTTTCACACTAGCGCTTCTACGTTGTGCACCAGGCGTCTTCCGTTTAGTCACTGAGCGTTTCTTAGGTTTGCCCTTATTTTTTATTGTTGTCGAGACACGCCGCACCCCTGGAGGTCTTTTCGACCTGGTACGACTCATCACAAGCATGCCTGAACCATCCTGGGTTTGGTCTCCATGATGATTCACAACCCTAGATATGACATCACCGACAATATTTTTAGCAGCAGCTTTTAGATGTGGTTTAGCAATCCCGATTCCTTTTCTCAATAGAGGCATAGCCATGCGAAAAAGCCCCCTGAATAAACCCCCAAGACCAGCCCCATACATAGTGGTACCCCCAGTAAACCCCGGCATAAAGCCACCAGCCTGGTTATGATAATAGGCTACATATGGTTGAGGGTCCGCGGCTATGCTGAAGGGCTTCATTGTTTTAAAAATGATGTGTCTGTTTCACAGGTCTAAAATGCAGCTTTACAACGACCTTCCCGTACTTAAAAGGCACGCTGTAATTCTGATCCGTCTTGACTTCAATGGCTATATCGCTGATATGTCTTTTAGAGACACGTACGTAGTGTGGTTTGTCGTAGTTGATAGTGATTGTATCTTTGTTTTTACCGCTTATTTGTACACATCTTAGGAGGGGCACAAAGTGATCACCCACGATTTGATACTCTATGATGTCAGTATATACAAATAATGCATATTCGCCACCATACAAATCAGCCACGTGCTCAGCATATTTTCTACCATTGCTAGGGGTCACGTTTGGATCGATGACCACTGCAGCGTCGAAGCCTAAAATTCTACTGAGCTTCCCATAAAACACTAGTGTCATCTCTTGTTTTGCAAACAATACATATCTTGTTGACAATATCATCATAACCTAATTTTATACCAAAAGCATTTGTATGCTTGTTGATCTCGTCAAGTATATCAGGGATTTTTGCGTAATACCCCACACGCAGAATGAAGGCTGTTGACACCTTGCTTACTTTGTCAGTGAGGATTATCCTAGCATCCTCATGACTAAATGTTTCCCATGTTCGTGGATATTGAAATTCACATAACCCTACCTCCCATTGGCCTTTCATTAACAGGGCTCTAGCTAGATTAGTTCGATACTTGGAAATTTCATTGTCACTATACACACTCTGAGATGCATTACACGGCAGCGTTACATAAAAACCTCCGTCATCCATAGCTTCTCTGATGTCAATGAGTTAGTGTGACCCCAGACCGTGGCTTTTAAATGTTAACCACGTCTTTTTCAGGAATCCATTAGTTTAACTTACTAGGCCAGCCCAACCATTTCACTAACACCATATGTACCGACCCCTCTTTTTTTCTTTCTAAAATAGATTCCATTTTAAAGGGCTTATCTCCATCAATATGTATTTTCTGCAATTCTGCTTCATAAAATGAACCGTCTATCATATCCCCGTCATAGTCTTTTAACCTATAGACCGGTGGTCTTCGCGGTACACATTCTGTTATGGTGAAAAATTCATGCGTGAATGATTGTTCATAACCTTTGGTGAACGATCCTCTGGCTTTCGATACCCTGACAATATCACCTGTTTTGTATTTAAACACAATGTGGTCACTAGCATCTTTCATGCCGTACAATGTTTTAAACACCTGTGCTTCGTTTTCTCGCGATACATCTGTAGGCCGCATCTTGATACTGCGATGTTTACTATTATTATATGAGGATACCAGAGCTTGTATTGTATCAACATAACGTTTAGAATTGACAGATGTTAAATACCGCCACATTCTGCTTTTAATAGTTCTATTGAAACGCTCAACAACACTGGCTTTTAATTCGCTCCCTTTAGCGAAATGTTGTATGGTGTGTTCACTCATCACTTTCTGAAAATGTTTGTTGAAAAACTCTTTCCCCCGATCTGTTTGTATTTTCAGAGGCACACGTCCCTCTTTTAAAATATCTTCAAATACACGAGCCACCTCTGCCCCAGTCTTGGTTTTTAAAACACGTACCCAGGCATATTTACTGAAGACATCAATGCACGTCATCAGATATTTAACGTTGTCATTCTCCCTTGAGTGCATAGTCATATCCACAAGATCTGCTTGAAATTGTCTGTCTATACCATATACTATGACTCTGTTTCTTTTGTAATTAATCCGTGTGGCTTTGTGTAGTGTGTAGGCTTCTTCACCCGCTAACCATTCTGATACTTGGCGCGCTGGCAACTGTACCCCTGTGGCATTGAAAACAGCGTTTTTCAAACGATCTTGGCCACCGTAGCAGCCCTCGCTTGAAGGGTCGTAGTATGCGGCTTTCAGAAGTTTTGACATGTTAGACACCTAACAACAAATGACACAACCCCGTATACAAGCATAAGGTTTTATTAAATAGTCAGAGATACCTTTTTACAATAATGTGATCATCTACAATAAGTATCCAAATATTTAAAAAATTTAACACATGTATCAAAACGTTTATCTACCAGCGTATCAACCAAACTCTCTACTATTGTGTAAACATCACTCGTTTTACTTTTACTTAGATTAGCGGTACATATATCAACAACATATGTACATACAACAATAATATGACCCAGCTTGAAATCACCCTGATGACCCAAGATCAGGTGTTCTAAAATGACCCGTAATGAAATATGCCACGGTCTTGTTACATTAGCACCCCTATGTACAATATCCACCCAATCAGTAGATAATGTCCTGGCTGCACACATTTGTTTTTTGAGACCAAGTAGTCGCTGTCTAGACACTGTAAAAGTTGTAGTAATATATCGTGAATCATTAACTATGGTATTACACAACAATTCATAAAGTTCATATTTCACACGTCTCTTGACATGCTCAGCTGCCCGCTTGTTTCGATCTAGATAATTCCCCATCTTGTAGCAGTGTTCAGGTCTGCTTTTTCATGACCCACCAGGTCGTGAGTGCTGCTTCAATGCCGAACCCAGCATGCATCCATCGCTGCTTCAATAACGGCTCCAATGGGTCCGTCGATGAAGTCATATGGTGCGTCAATGTGGTAATCACCTACTTCAGTCTCTGCCAGCTCCCAGAGGATCATATCCACCGCCCCTAGCATTCTTAGCTTGAGGGGTATGACCCCTTTTGTAGTACAGACGTGCGCCAGGACCTGCAACATAGACGTTTGATAAAGTCTGGTTTTCACCCGGTCACTGTTGTCGGTATAGAACATCGATGCCTCTTCAAAAAGACATCGATGCTGCAGCTGGCTCGGATGATCCACATCACAGCCATTACAGACCTCCTGTAGCATTTTGGTGATAACACGATTTAACATGACAAATACACACGCTTTGATGATTTTGGGTGATAGCTCTGACATTGTGATTATAGCTGTAGGCGGCATACCGTTTGACCCGCTTGCGCTGATTCCACTGTTTGCTGAGTCCGTAGCAACGCTGAAAATACCGGCTCTGGAAGTCGCCCAACCCGTATTGCGTCTCATTGGTAATTCAAAAGTTGTAGGCCCCTTTCTATCCATCCTGCGGGTCATCATGATTGGGGTGTCATCAGGCGATGTGGAATTTGAGGTCTCACCATCTGACTCATCTTCTGAAGTCATGTATATACAATCCTGATCGATTTCGGGTGGTAGATCAGCTGGTGTAACCCTGTTTGTCAATACTGCGTTGCTCTCGGGGGTTGCGATGGTTTCGGAGGCTGTGTCTTCCATAGTATCATTGACTGTTGCAGCTCCGGAATCCATCATTGATGTTGTGAGGCCAGTAGTCGTAGAAGGCATGGTCATTTCTGTAACGGCATGGATCGGTTGAGCCCCTTTTTCAACGCTTGAAAAGGGGTGTGTGCGTCACTGTGGGGGGCACCCTGTGACGCTATCCACTTCATGGATATCAGAATAGCCGCATTTTAATCCCCTCGAGGCGGTCTTCAAGCAGAAACCATTTGAACAAGGTATCAATATTCTTGAAAACACGGTCCCCATCCGCTTTCGACACACCCAGGTCTTTCCAGATTTTAGCCCTAGACATTTTCCAGCCCTCAGCACTATAGGTAATATGCGGCATATCGTTTGTAAATTCCAGCCGTGGTGTGGCCAACTTATATAGTGTCACACATCGTTCTGTATCATCAAAAATATAGCCACCTATGAGACCACCAGGTAATGGCCATTCATATCTCAGACTACCTGGTACTGCTAATAGAAATCTGGTCTTACAATCCTGTGGATTTGTTCTTCTTCTAGGTGCCCAGTTATTTCAGAGTCCATACTGATAATGCTAGTCGGGGTGTTCATGGATGTATCACTATTCATTGCAGCCATTATAGTCTTTTTAGCACTGTCTCAAATGCTTTTTTTGATTCATCACCCTTTTTGATAAGCCATATGGCTTACTTGGGGTAACACCTCCACTAGCCCCATCCTGACCCCCTGCTATGACAACAGGATAGAACCTGGTCAGAAACACCATTGATACGGCGGGAAATCTCATCCGCTCAGATAACACCTTACTATCAAAGCGATTCACACCATTTGTAGATCTCAACTGGCTCTGTGGAGGGGGGAGAAAGGTCAGAGGGCCTGTCCCATCACTCCAATATGACAAGCAAACTGATACCCAAACATAGACCAAAGTCTCCATCCGTCCAAATTGTCATATTAATAACCCTTTTATTACCCTAATTACTCCAATTATGACACATACTCCCCTCTAAAGACTACTCATGTTCGCTGCTTCAACCCAAGAAGTACGAAACTAACAGCCGACATCTTGGTTCTGACTTTTGCATTTAACTGACGCTTTTATCCAAAGCGACTCTTGCATAGATATTCAAGAGTGTGTGCTCTCTGGGTATCATCTTGGTGTTGTTAGCTGCACCGTGCCCTTCCAGATGGCCTACTTTCTTTCTTCCTTTCTTTCTTTCTTTCTTTCTCTCTTTCTTTCTTTTCGACAGACACAGATGTTTGATATACGTTAATGCCTTTTCTAGGTGGTATAGCCTTTTTCACTCTGGCAGGGGGACTGCCAATGGAAATTAGCCTTTTTGCTATAATTGGGTGCATTTACATTTTAATGTTCATGAATGTACACTGTCCCTCTTGATCAAATAAACAAATTGATTGATTGATTGATTGATTAATAACCAGGCCCAGCGCTGCTTAGCTTCTGAGATCGTATGAGATCGGGCGTGCTCAGTGTGGGATGGCTGTAAGCCATACGTACATATTTATAAATCACTTAATATTTATCTGTGTTTAAGCTTTGTACACATGTTTGTATTGAAAAGTACAAACCATTAAAGTGCATTTGTAACCCTTGATGTGTGGAGTTCACTACAGGGGACAGTCATGTATCTTGTTCAAAATTGTAAACACTGCTTTGTTTTTGAAGTGTAGTTTGGGGATTTGGCATTGAGATGGGCAGTAGAGACAGACAGGGAGGAGTAGGAGAGGGAACTGACCGAGCACACACACATGCACACACACACACACACACATTGAGATGGGCAGGGAGGAGTGGGAGAGGGAACTGACAGAGAACCGGAATCGATGGCGCCCCAGCACCCCGACATTTAATTATTGAGTTGAAACAGGAAGTGCTGTGTAGATGTGTCTGAAACTGAAACCAGCCAATAGTTTCATCCCACAGTCATGTTGTACTTACCAAGAGCTGTCCAATAACATTTACATTTAGTCATGTAGCAGCGATTTATCCAAAGCGACTTACATACACATTTTACATTTTTTTTCACTGATGGCACACTGCACATCAGGAGCAATTAGGGGTTCAGTGTCTTGCTCAAGGACGCTTCGACAGGGAATCGAACTAGCAACCTTCTGATTACTAAACGACTTTTCTACCTCCTGTACCACTGTCACCCCCTCAACATGAACATATAGTCACACTTTATTTAGATGGTCCCCTATAGACCACCTACAGATGTTCAGATTGTAAACAAATGATCTGTTGAAACTCTGTTCTGGGTTTGGTTAAGGTGATGTTCAGTGAACAATTAGAAAGACTGAAATTGAATTTCAACAAACCATCTGTAATGTTTCTATAGGCGGCTAATCCAAATATAGTGTTACCAACATAAAAGTGCACAACAACCATTGCATACTTGCACACACACACACACACACACACACACACACACACACACACACATGCACACACACACACACACACACAAAATGCACACACACATGCACACACACACACCCATGCATGCACACACACACACACACACACACACACGCACAGGTACATGCACATAAACACACGCATAAACACACATGCACATACACACACACAGTATGCATACACACAGGGCACTGCTCAATGTGACTCACATCACGTATGAGGTGGAGTCAACAGTTTTCACCAAAGCTGTTATCTTAAGCTGAACCAAACACAAGAGAAGCCTTGAGGTTCAGTACTTTGACCACACTGCTCTTTGCTCTAAAGTAGACATCACACTGACTGAGGCGGAAGCAGACAGACACACACGGACAGATCAGCACAGAGTGACCTTGGCTTCTGCAGTCCTAATTAAGTAGATGTGTTAGTCTTACAGTAACTTACAGTAACTTTAGACAATCCCTAAAGAAAGGCCTGGCGATAAACTTCTAAATCTACAGCAGCATGAAGATCTTCATCTCCGTCATCTTCCTCTTTGTCTCAGGTGAGTGAGGTCGTGTTCATTTGTGTCATCTTCTTCTTTGTCTCACGTGATCAAGGTCGTGTTAATCTGCTAATGCAGTAAGATTATTAGGAAAATAGCTCTTACTAATCTACTGTAACTGAAGTGAGGATGACCGCTTTAAAAACAGGAAGTTTAACTGCAGCGAGGAGTGCAAGTTTCCTGTGTGGTTTGATCATTTTGGGTCACGGCTGACTGACAGGCCTGAAATTAGATGTTCTTCACTTCTCTTTTACGCCATTTTAGCCACTCGTGATGTTTTTTATTTGCACTTTACTGTTTTTCCTACTGATCTGGTTTGATGTTTTTTAGTGCATCATATTTGATTGCTATTCTGGGGCTAAACACATTCAATTATGAACACAGTATATCAGATATTTCTTATCCTTGAAGAAAAAAAACTCTGGCCTTGTTAGTCATCAGGTTACTTCAACCCTTGATACGTTGAAAAAAGGGAACATACTGTATAAGAAATGGTTGTCAAATGTATAAAGTCACATTACATTAGACATGTTTCTCTTTAAAATGTGAGTCATTATGTTGAAGTTACTAATTCTGACACAGCGTTCAATAATGAAGTAAGCTAACAACAGGGAACGTAAATGATCACATGACCAATCAGAGACCTGGGGAACCGTGCTGTCGCAACTTCCTTGTTAAATAGATTCTTATCATCTCTTGCAACAATGCTGAAATAATCAAGTTTAGCTGTTAGGGTTTTTATATGTGTTAGTTGTACTAAAATACAATTGAGGACATGCATTGTACCTTTATGCTGAAAGAACTTTGGATTATTCATTTTTGATTAGTTTGAATGTGTAACTGAATTAGTAACCTGCACCTGACAGATACATTGTGATGCTCTGGTTCACTGTTGCCTCTGATTATTAACAAGAGAAGTATTACTCTGTCACAGTGTGTGTGTGTGTGTGTGTGTGTGTGTGTATGTGTGTGTGTGTGTGGCTGTGTGTGTGTGTGTAGACATGGCTAGCATTAATTTTAAACCAAAAAGCAGTGATGTAAGTCTTGAGGTACCTGGCTAATCACCTGGGTTACACGCTGCAGCAGAACTGTTACATTGTATTATACAGCGGTGGGTTGCTGTCCAGCCTCTGCACTGGACTGAATGGTTATACTGAGCTCACACAGCAGCCTGGCACTCAGTCCCTGAACCAGTTAGATCTAACATGCTGGTAAGCCCCGTGGCAGCACTGTAGCCTCTGAGCTATTCTCCAGAACTAGTAACAGGTTGTGTCCGTGAAATACGCCAAAATCTAGAGTACAACCGTGGCGATATCCTGACCGACACTATTCCTAAAAGAAACCACAAACCAGTTAATACAAAGTAAGAGAGGTAAGAGGGGTTGTAGGCATCCAAGAGAAATTATGCTAGCTCAGCCTACCTAACGGGCGACAAAATAGCATTTAAAGAACAGGGACTTAGGCTGACTTCCTGAATTGAGTGGTCAGATTAATTAGGTCTACCAAAATAGGGTCCTTTAATAAAAATGTTGTATTTCAGCAAAGCGCAGACAGACAAACACGCAGAAACCTTCACCCACTCCCAGTTCCGTTGTTGGTCTGGAAAGTGGTTCCTCACATAGCCATGACGTTGCAGTCGTTTCAATCCAACCAATGAAAGGCTATATGCTCAGTGTGTTCCTACTTATCAAGATGCATAACACCAAAATGTTGAACTTCCATGATTAAATAAAATAATCTGTCACACACATAAAAACTTAATTTAAAATAATTTCGTTGGAATTACTTAGTTGTCAGTTTGACAGAGAGACATAAATACATTTAGTAATTTGAAAGAGAAATGCAGTGTTGTGATTTGACACATTTTGTTCACTTGGAAACAATGTACACATTACAATCAAGTAAACGTCTCGGTTACTTACGTAACCTCGGTTCCTTAAGCAGGAACCAGATATAACAAAGTTGGCGTGTACAGTGTTACCTTGGTTGATATTCTTGCTCAGTTTTTCTTTCCAAGGGTGACAGTGGTACAGGAGGTAAAGAAGTCGTTTAGTAATCAGAAGGTTGCTAGTTCAATTCCCTGTCGAAGCGTCCTTGAGCAAGACACTGAACCCCTAATTGCTCCTGATGTGCAGTGTGCCATCAGTGTAAATGTAAAATGTGTATACATTGTAAGTCGCTTTGGATAAAAGCGTCTGCTAAATGTAAATGGTTTCGTGCTGCACGGTTGAATTTATAGACTCCTGAGGGGGCGGGCCAAGGAGTAAGCGCAGACGAATCTCGCGGCCTTTCAGGCGTGAATGGATAAATGCTTCGATTTAGGCCCATGACTAGTGTCATGTACCATACTGTTATATCTGGTTCCTGCTTAAGGAACCGAGGTTACGTAAGTAACCGAGACGTTCCTTATCGCAGTTCACTGCGATATAACAGTATGGGACCCTATACATTCCCGCGTGATAATACAGTGGCAGCCAATCACACACCAACTTTATTGAAGCCTTTGCCCTCCTAGAGGTTCATACGGCAGCTGGCGGTGAACTTTTAACAGGGCAACCTTTAACACAGACGGCAGGGATCCGTGATCCCGCGCCCGTAGGAAACCACCCTGGGATGTTTCATGTGCAACATAACATGTAGACACTAATGAACACACTTATCATTACATCATTCTCAGGCCAGGGGATTCAGAGATCGCTTGCCTGCAGAACTCCATGAAGAAAACTAGGTTCAGCCACATCTAACTGACAGGGCTTGCATGTCACCAACGCGCTTTGCTGACGTTAACGCCAGTAGCAGCGCAGTCTTTCAAGAGACAAACTTTATGTCCACCGTCTCCAGGGGCTCGAACGGAGGCCCTGTGAGAGCACGTAACACAACCAGCAGATCCCAAGAGGCTATGAGGTGTCTCTCTGGCACCCTGAGCCGTCTCACCCCCGCCATAAAGCGTGACGCTAGCGGGTGACTGTCAGGAGAACTGCCATTAATGCCTGCGTGGCAGGCTGAAATGGAGCCAGGTACACTTTGAGAGTGGAAGCCGCCTTCCCCTCATCAAACAACTGCTGTAGGAATTCTAGTATAACGCCCAGCGCGCAGTTAATGGGGTCATGCTGACGCGCAGCGCACCATCGTTCAAAACTGCGCCACTTCAGCGTATACAGGGCCCGTGTCGACACCGCTCGGGCACTCTGTATCGTAGCCACCACCGCATCCGATAAGCCTGACGCTATGATCCTGCACCTTTCAGGTGCCAGGCCCTGAGACGCCACCACTCCGGATGGGGGTGCCACACTGTCCTGTGCGCCTGCGTTAGGAGGTCTCTCCGTAGAGGCAGCTCCCACGGCTGTTGCACTGACATATTGAATAGATCTGCCGCCCACGGCTGATTGGGCCAGTGGGGGGCTATCAATATCAATTCCCTGCCCTCGTCCGCTACCCTGCACAGCACCTGCTGGAGGAGCGGGATCGGGGGAAAAGCATATAGACGTAGACCTGGCCACTGGTGGCCCAGCGCGTCTATGCCCAGTGGGGGGCTGTCGCCCCCTAGCGAGAACCAGAGCGGGCAGCAGGTATTCTGCCTGTTCGCAAACAGGTCCACCTGCGCCCTGAAAAAACGCACCCAGATCTGTTCTATCACCTGAGGGTGTAGACACCAATCTGCTGCTCGAGGGTCGCCCCTCAATAACAGGTCCGCACCGTAGTTGAGGTGACCTGGAATATGAACTCCCCTGAGGGAAAGAACGTGACTCGCTGCCCACAGGAGCAGGCGGGTCGCCCAATGGTGCAGTGACTGGGAGCGCACTCCGCCTTGACGCTTTATATACGCCAAGGCCGCGGTGTTGTCCGTCCTCACTAACACGTGCTGACCACTCAGTCTGGGCAGAAAGTGTCGTAGAGCCAGGACTACTGTCCGCAGTTCTAACACATTTATATGAGACGCAGCCTCTGTCACAGACCAGAGACCGTTCACGCCTCTCCCCTCGCAGACCGCATCCCACCCCTTGGTGGAGGCGTCTGTGGTCACTACTACGCGACGCGACACTATGCCCATAGTGCCCGACGCAGCGAGAAACCAGGGGTTCTCCAGATTGCCAGGGACTTCCCGCATCTGGAGGACACCGTTACTCTGCGGTGCCTGTCTGTGACTGCGTTGAGCCTCAGAGACAGGTACCACATCTGGAACGGCCGCATACGCAACATCCCTAGCGGGAGCGCGATAGCGGCTGACGCCATCATTCCCAACAGGCGTTGGCAGTACAGCGACAAGACTGACTGTCCCAGTCGGAACTGGCGCACGCATGTTTTGATGGCATTTATTCGTTCTCGAGACAGCCTGACCTCCATGGAGGTGGAGTCTAGAATCATGCCTAGAAAATGCGTAATTTGGCTTGGGCACAGAACGCTTTTTTCCTTGTTTATCACAAAGCCCAGTCGATGCAGATGTGCCACCACTAGATGGCCATCTTGCACCGCTGCAGCCTCTGAATGAGCAGCTATTAACCAATCGTCCAAATAATTGTATACGCGTAAGGCGCGTAGTCGTAATGGGGTGATGGCTGCTTCTACGCACTTTGTGAATACCCTCGGCGCCAGAGCTAAGCCGAACGGGAGTGCGTTGATTTGGTACGCTATTCCTCCGAATGCAAACCTCAGATATCTCCGATGTCTGTGGTGGATCAGAACGTGGAAATATGCGTCTTTTAAATCTATCGTCTCTGCCAGCCTCGCCTGGTGGGCACCTTTGCTGGAGGAGTTGGCGAACGGAACCCGCTTGGCTTTTGGCCCTGTGTGGGCGTGGTGTGTCCCGAAGAGGACGTCTCGCCCGGGCCGCTAGAGCGAGGCATCCAAGCTTGGAATACCTACCTCTTCTGTTGCTCCTCAAACCTGGCAGCCATCGTGTCAACGGCTTCGCCGAAGACGCCCTGGACAAGACCGGGACCGTCGAGGAGCGGTGCTTTCTCCCTGTCAGAAAGCTTAGCCAGTGACAGCCATAGAGACCTCTGGGTAGCCACCGCGGTACCCATCACCCTCCCAGGGCCTGTGAGGTGCACCTGGTCAGTCGGAGCGAAAGTGTCGGTCGTGCAGGCAGCCTGCCCTGCAGCCAAGTAAGCTTTCTCCGCCAGCGCCGCCTGGTGCCTGGCCACTCGCGTGGGCAGGAGGGGCTTCTGGCCGAGGCGCATCGTGGGGGAGGCGGGCGAGAGGTAGCCCGCTACTGCATCCTCCACCTTAGGGAAGGAGAGGTAGCCGCTCTCACTAGCCCTGTGGAGTTGCATGTATGGGGCGAACCCCGGCACTGGGGCACGGCCCGAGTAGGGGGTCGCCCACGTCGCCTGCAGCTCCTCGTGCACCTCCTCGAAGAAGGGGAGGGAACTAGGAGCTGGTGCGGCGGGGCCAGTTTAGAACTCCCCGTCCAGCAGCGAGGACCGCACACTGGGAGGGGGAGGGAGAGGGAGCCCGAGGCAGCTGGCTGCTCTCAGCGCAACCTCGTGGAGTTGCTGGCCCAGTATCCGTGACGTAGCCGGGGGTGAGGCTACCCGCGGCTTAACGTCCTGGCTCGTCTGCATGGCTTCAGCGACAGAGCTGTGCTCGTCGGAGTAGTCCAGCAGACTATCATCATCTGGTCCGAAGTCCAGCTCCAGCCCGGGCAAGACATCGGCCAGTGGTAGCTCCACCGCCTCGCGGCCCGCGGCCCTTGGGCTAGCAGGTGGCGGCGACGGGGAGAGGCTAATGGGTGAAGCTGCGGCTGCAAAGCGGCTGCTAACACTCACATTAGCTAAGGCTAGAGGCGCACTTGGTCCTACGAGGGTGTTAACCCCGGATGGAGCCTGTGCAGCCCCTTCAGCGTCCTTGCGCTCCCATAGTGCAAGGCGCCTTGTAGCCTTGGCTAGCGTCAAGCTAGCGCAGATGCCACAGGCAGGGTCGGCGCCTGAGAGCGCCGCCTCTGCGTGGGTCCTGCCGAGGCAGGTCACGCACCGACGGTGGCAGTCACCCTTGACACGGGTGTGCCCACAGTCGGGGTATTGCCTGGACATCTCTGTTCTGAAAGTAGAAGAAAGTATTAATACACAAGCACACTATTAGCAACGAACACGTTGTTAGCAAGCTAGTCAGAAACTTAGCCAGCTAGGCAGCTAGGATAGCGGCTACTACTTCTAAAATGAAGTTGAGTCAACGAATTTTGCAGCGCCCTGAGCTAGTGAGGGTTAAAGAACCCGAATAACTCACCAACCCGTAGAGAGCAAAAGCACACAAAACTCTTTGACTTGGTAGCGTAGAGGATGTATTCGGAGCTGGCACTTCGTCTTGCGAAGTTTTTCAAAGAGGGTGATTTCGTGCTGCGCGGTTGAATTTATAGACTCCTGAGGGGGCGGGCCCAGGAGTAAGCGCAGACGAATCTCGCGGCCTTTCAGGCGTGAATGGATAAATGCTTCGATTTAGGCCCATGACTAGTGTCATGTACCATACTGTTATATCGCAGTGAACTGCGATAAGGAACTCAATACATCTTTTTTTTATCCTTCTCTATTTACACAAATTATCTCCATAAAATTGTTTGAAAAAGCTGTAAAATATATTTTGTATACAGCCATATGTGATTTTCTCTCTCTATCTCTCTCTCCCCCTCTCTCTCTCCCTCTCTCTCTCTCTCTCTCTCTCTCTCCCTCTCCCCATGTGTCAGCTGTGAGCTGGGTAAGCTGTGTTCAGACACTGGAGGGTTCTGTAGGAGGAGCTGTGAACATCACGTGTAAATATCCTAATTTCGCTATCTACGTATTTCTGATGAAAATGAACTCCATCATCATTGTGACGGTACACAGCGATAAGACAGTTACCAGAGGGAGATTGTCACTGTATCATGACTCAGCAAACAGATACTTTACTGTGACAATACACAATCTGAGCAGAGAGGATGCTGGGATTTACAGATGTGGAATTTATGGATTTAGAGTTAAAGATGATTTTTACACAGAAATCAACCTGGAGGTGAAACATGGTGAGTTACTTGTAATAAGATACATCTAGGGCTGTGACTCTATATTTCCCAAACTTACACAAATGATCAGTAGGTAACCCCTCCCCCCCATGACCCCCGACCCCTCTGTGTCTCCTCCCCCCTCACTCCTTCAGCTCCACCCACCTCTAAACCTCAACTGACTACAGGAAGTACATCAGTACACAGCACCCCTACAGGTAGGTGTAGGAAGTACATCAGCACACAGCACCCCTACAGGTAGGTTTAGGAAGTACATCAGCTCACAGCCCCCTACAGGTAGGTGTAGGAAGTACATCAGCTCACAGCCCCCTACAGGTAGGTGTAGGAAGTACATCAGCTCACAGCCCCCTACAGGTAGGTGTAGGAAGTACATCAGCACACAGCCCCCTACAGGTTTAGTGTTTTTTAGTGCATCGTATTCGATTGTTATTCTGGGGCATTAAGTTATGAACTACTCCTAGAAGGAACCAGTTAATAAAAAATAAGAGATGTAAGAGGGGTATTCATCATTACAGATTGTGAGCATCCAAGAGAAATTATCATAGCTCAGCCTATCGGGTAACGGGTTAGAAAATAGCATTAAAAGAACAGATACTAAGGCTGAGTTCCTAAATTGAGTGGTCAGATTAATAAGGTTTACCAAAATAGGGTCCTTTAATAAAATGTTGTATTTCAGCAAAGCGCAGACAGACAAACACACAGAAACCTTCACCCACTCCCAGTTCAGTTGTTGGTCTGGAAAGTGGTTCCTCACATAGTCGTGACGTTGCAGTCGTTTCAATCCAACCAATGAAAGGCTATATGCTCAGTGTGTGCCTGTTCATCAAGATGCATAACACCAAAATGTTGAACTTGCATGATTAAATAAAATAATCTGTCACACACATAAAAACTTAATTTAAAATAATTTAATTGGAATTACTTACGTAGTTATGTCAGTTTGACAGAGAGACTTAAATACATTTAGTAATTTGAAAGAGAAATGCAGTGTTGTGATTTGACACATTTTGTTCACTTGGAAACAATGTACACATTACAATCAAGTAAACTCAATACATCTTTTTTTTTATCCTTCTCTATTTACACAAATGATCTCCATAAAATAGTTTGAAAAAGCTGTAAAATACATTTTGTATACAGCCATATGTGATTTTCTCTCTCCATCTCTCTCTCTCCCCTCTCTCTCTCTCTCTCTCTCTCCCCTCTCTCTCTCTCTCGCTCTCTCTCTCCCTCTCCCCATGTGTCAGCTGTGAGCTGGGTAAGCTGTGATGACACACAGGAGGGTTCTGAAGGAGAAGCTGTGAACATCACGTGTGAATATCCTAATTCCCCTTTCTACGTATTTCTGATGAAAATGAACTCCATCATCATTTTGACAGTAATGGCAGATCAGACAGTCACCCGAGGGAGATTCTCACTGTATGATGACTCAGCAAACAGATACCTTACTGCGACCATACACAATCTGAGCAGAGAGGATGCTGGGATTTACAGATGTGGAATTTATGGATTTAGAGTTAAAGATGATTTTTACACAGAATTCAACCTGAAGGTGAAACAGGGTGAGTTACTTTTAATAAGATACATCTAGGGCTGTGACTCTATATTCCCCAAACGCAGTGGCAGCTCCTGAAAAAATTCTCAGGGGGGGCAATTTTTTTGATAATGATTAAGGCGATCCATTCAGTAGGTACATTAAGTTAGCTGATTAACTCATACAGCAATACCTTTTTGTCCACTATTGGCAGCACACAACAGTAATATTTCCCCTCTTGCTACATAGCTAGAGTAGCAAGTTACAGGTGGAAAGCTATGGATGAAAGTTGCATCCAGGATTCTTCATAAGCAAACATGATGTGGCTCCACATTAAATTATCCCACTTTTTCATTATCCACGTGTCTCAAATGTTGTATGATGTAACATAGCTTAACAGGACACATGATATGTCCAGTAACAACATAAAGAAGGGGTAACATATAAGTCAAAACCAACAATATTTATTGACTGATCTTGAAAGTATTGGCTTACAAAAGCAAAATAAGTCATCACATAAAAAAGAATTCAGTGTTAGTGCAAGAAGCGAACTGTGAAACACACTGTGAAACCTATGAAAAGTGACAGTGACGCTTCCAGCGCCTACGAAGCTGTCTTCTGCCTGCTACTAGGTCGTCAATCTCCTTTTCCCTTCTTCCCTTAGATTTTTCGGCTGCTTTCCTGCCCGTCACCTTGCCATACCTGCCGCTACACTCCTCGTAGAGAATCTCTCCAAACAGGTTAAGCTTGGCCTCCACTGTGCCACGCAGTGCCTTCTGCAGCAGATCACTGAGTGACTCATCCAGCCTCTTCCACGCCTTTGGCCATTTGATCTTCCGTCTCGGCTCGTTCAGACTTTTGGCCTTTTGGCTAGACACGGTCCTTGGGTTGCTCGGGGGTGGTTCAGGGGTCACCTCCTGGGGGTTATCCACATCCCTCGTCTCCTTCTCTCCTGCCTCTGCAACATTGGGCCCGATGGCACTGTGGTTTTTTACCCGACTTTGGATCCCACTTCCTGAGCAGCGCAAGTTTGCTTCTGGCTCCTGCCTGCACACTTCATCTTCCCCATGTGGATGTGCAGCCCCCTGAGTGTTGTTACCTTCTCCCATCCGCACCCGCACTTCCTAAGAGTCCTCACATCATTGGTCGTTGTCCTTGCATTCGTTACCGGTGTATCCGTCCTGGTGGGCCCTTCTTCCATCCCGCCTCTCGGAGGGCCCTCTGGCTGTTTTTTCTTTGTTTTCTTCGTAGTAGTTTTTGGGTGTATCCGCTTGGAAAACTGGTGGGAAGGGTTACTAGCCCGCCACCCCCGGTGCAGTCTATCCTGCCGTCACCAGTCTTTCCTGGTTGCCCTCCAGTCTTGCCTGGACTCCAACTGCCCTATTCACAGTAGTCACTGTCTCCAGAATTGCAATTAGTGTTATAACTAGTGAGAGAGAGAGACATCCCAAACAATGTCAACTTGACATTAAAAATCACATAATATACCGAAGGACACTTAATGGCAACAGTCATAAACATTCATAAAGACTCCTTCATGTTCCTGACAGGTGTCATGTCATGGTTACGACGGAATCATGTCAGGCTTTATACCCCTTCAAACCTGAGGCATTACCTGAATGTGCTGTATTCCCATACGCAGATGTTGACTTCAACCCTCAAATAAAGTGTTACCTGAGGCATTAGTTTAGTATATAAATATAAATAAATAAATATTAGTATGCCGACTAAAAAGGAGTTTCTGTCAAAGAGCGAATCGAGTTGTTGCACTGAACAGGAGCCATCTTAACAGAATATGCCTCTGTCGAAGCTGTATGATGTTCGTATAGGCTTTTTTACGTCCATTACTTATGACACGACATGGAGGGGCGAGCCCTCCCGGAAGCCATAGAGAATGCATTGAGAGCCCTGTTTTGTGAAAAAAATGGATTTAACATGGGAGTCAATGGGAGAGGTCTGGGGCGATTTTCATTTCGCCCCAAATCGCCCAGAAGGGGCGGGGCCATTTGAAGCACGACTTTTGCCTTGACTGCCTGGCTGTTACCTGATTGGACAATGACATTCAAAGGCAGATCAGACGGTCTAGTGGTAGAATCCGAAAGAAAAACAATATAAAATTTACATTTAGTCATTTAGCAGACGCTTTTATCCAAAGCGACTTACAAGGAAATTGCATTTATACATCAGGATTTTTTTTTCTTCCCTTTTCCAGTAGGCAGTGCGTCACCCCAATCGCC
>NC_045174.1:21504143-21519143 GCF_900700415.2 Clupea harengus | reverse complement strand
GTGTGTGTGTGTGTGTGTGTGTGTGTGTGTGTGTGTGTGTGGTGTGTGTGTGTGTGTGTGTGTGTGTGTGTGTGTGTGTGTGTGTGTGTGTGTGGTGTGTACACCTCACGCCCTGCCCTTGTGTGTGTGTGTGTGTGTGTGTGTGTGTGTGTACACCTCACGCCCTGCCCTTGGTGTGTGTGTGTGTGTGTGTGTGTGTGTGTACACCTCACGCCCTGCCCTTGTGTGTGTGTGTGTGTGTGTGTGTGTGTGTACACCTCACGCCCTGCCCTTGTGTGTGTGTGTGTGTGTGTGTGTGTGTGTGTGTGTGTGTGTGTGTGTGTACACCTCACGCCCTGCCCTTGTGTGTGTGTGTGTGTGTGTGTGTGTGTGTACACCTCACGCCCTGCCCTTGTGTGTGTGTGTGTGTGTGTATGTGTGTGTTGTGTGTGTGTGTGTGTGTGTGTGTGTGTACACCTCACGCCCTGCCCTTGTGTGTGTGTGTGTGTGTGTGTACACCTCACGCCCTGCCCTTGTGTGTGCCCCGTCTTGTTGATGGTCTGCCCCGTCCTGATTGTCTGCACCTGTTCCTCATTACCTATTGTATTTAGTCCGTGTGTTCTTGTGTCTCGATGCGTTTTCGTCTTTGTTATTTCCCCCCTGTTCCGATTTCTCCATGTTATTTAATTTACTAGTGTTGCCGATCTCTGCCTGTTCAACGGACGCCGCTTTTGCCTCCTCCCTTTTGGATTGATGGCCTGTATATTGGACTACCCTCTGCAGAGTTTTATTTTCTATCTTATGTTATGCATTTCATGTATTCAATTTTTTATCTTAAATCTTTATGCACTCTATCCCTGTTTTTATGTTTATTTGAAGTCTATTGTTATGCGGATCACTGTGCATGTCATTTCTTTGCTGTTAAGCACTTTGAGCTGCATTGTTTTGTATGAAAGGTGCTATACAAATAAAGTTTATTATCATTATTATTATAACTACCCGTGTACCGAACCTAGTTAGTAAAAGTTATTGTTTTGATCAACATCACTTAGTCCGATTCGTGCGTTTGAGTCCAGCACATCACCACTCCTACGTTACATAAAAAACTGTTAGTTGATGCAATGATTTGCATTCCAAACATCTTGAACTGTCTGTTTTGCTGTTGAAATATGCTTTTGAAATAAAACTTCTAACATGTCATGTGAATATGTGTGTGTGTATTCAGTTTGGGATGATGTGTCTCTATCCATATGCAAACTCTCACACACACACACACACACACACACACACACACACACACACACACACACACAACCCTATACTGTTGTGATAATCATGAGACCCTATAGCTTGTTTAAATCCTGGCATCTTGTCATCTCATTTTTTTCCTGAGACCTGTGTCCTTCACTCACTAAATGAGTTAGCTGTCTCTGCACAAAATAAAGAACATGACTGAAACCAACACACTTCCTGTACAGCTGCTGGCACCAAAAAGCTGATGCTAACTGGCTGAAGCTAACCCTCTAAATCCTGACCCCCTGAGTACACTCCCCAACACCCAGTCTGGATCTAACATGCAGTCATTTCACTCAGACACAAAACACCCTTTAAGACAGACACAGACCTGACACACACCCTTGTCACACACTGTGGATTAAATTTGTGATGTGGGTGTGAATGTGTTTGTCTGTTTGTAACATGGTGAACTTTGACCTACATTTGCTTCACAGCTGTGATGGCCGTACCTTGCGCCGAATGGACGGTAAAACAGTTCCTAACGCGATCCGAACGATATCCTAACAAGTCCTAACAAATCCTACCCAAGTCCTAACAAATCCTACCCAAGTCCTAACAACTCCTACCCCAAATCCGAACATATCCGAACAAGTCCTAACATAACTCCGAACGCTGATAACAATGGGGGGCAAAAGAGCCAATCAGGTGTTAAGAAACGAAGCTTCACAGGCGCACGGTTTTCTTATTGGTGAGTGGTCGAGTGGCCGTTGCTATGACAATCTCGCAGCTGATTGGATATTTCACGAGCATAAAATCCTCAAGCTTGACTCTACCAAGAAGGTGCATGTGAAGCTAAGATAACTTTTCATTGTTTATGTATTGTATGTGGTTGTTTCTCTGATTTATATGTTAATCTTTATGTAGATCACAACAAAACTTGCTGGTGGCATTGAAGACACTGCCACATGGATGACCAATATTGGTAATGAATTTGGTCAAGTTCTGAATTGTGTTCTGACCACTGGCGAGGGGGCTGGCATAGATGACTTGTGTCAGGGCATCGTTAAAAGATACCGGGATGCAGGGGAGCCAGAACCAGATGCCATTTATGTGGACAGGGACTGCGGCAATGAGACAGGTGTGTGACCTTGAAGGGTGTTGTGATGTTTTTTGTTCAAAATGTGTTACATTTCATAAACAATTTTGACAGTTTGACAGACATACAATACAGTTATTTAAGGCAGTGTATTTTTTATGAATAAAGTACTTAATTTGTGATATGGTAGGCTGCCATCAGTTGCTGCCTGTTCAATAAAATGTAGCTTAGATATGACATACAGGTGCTTAATGATGTGGTGTGTTTTTTAATTGTACAGGTGTGGGTCCAGTTCTCACTTTGTTTCGACCGTGGAAATCCACAGTGAGAACTGGACATTTTCCATTTTATGAGGCGTTCACCAATGGTCTCACAACTGAGCACCATCCACTGTACGGCACATTCTGCTCAAAATTGTCCAGTTGCATTTTTGAATGGGACAAGGATGACATTGGGCATCTCAAAGAGGCTAAGAGGTCAGAGCTCAAAAAGAAACATCAGGGAGACAAAGCCCTTGATGTTCTTAGATGTGGCAGGGGGTCCTCTTCTCTAGAGAGCTTTCATCGGCATCAGTGTAGTTTCATCCCAGGCAAGTTAAAACTGAACATCTTTGAGACATTTTATTTAATGTGTTGCTGAATTACTTGTCACAAAATTCTTAATTTTTGTTTGTCATCAATCCTTTTGTCTTGCAAGGGTGGAGATGCAATGCTCTGCATACCCAGATGTATATGCTTGAGGGGGCATCCAGGTGGAATGTGAATCGTGCACATCAAGCTCTAAATATGAGTGCTACATCTCAAACCAAATTGTATGATGTACGCTTGATGTGCAATCTGAGTGCCCTCAGCAACAGGGTACTGGGATCTACACTCCTGCCAGAATTCATACCCCCTGGAAAACCCACTGGTAAGATTCTCATGTAAAAAAAACAGGCACTGGACAACATTCTCTTGGAGACCACACTCTCTGCCATTGAATTCTGTGATAATGCAACTGTTTTCTCACTCTTTCTACATTCTAATCAGTGTTTTTCTTAAGTGTTTTTCTGCTGACTTATTGTTGCAGGTGAGCGTATTGCTGTGGAGTACCTGCTGGGTCAGTCTAACAGAGGAGACCTACTGACTTCACTTCAGCAGAGTGAAATTGGTGTCACTCTGCCAGAGATGCAGGGTGAAGTTCAGGAGGATGAAGGTGATGTCACAATATCTAATGCCACTGACATCATATTTCATACGTCCCAGACGACACTCAGCAATCCTGATGTACCATTATCTCAGGTAATATGATGAAACAGTTTGATCATCTGTCATCTGTCTGTACATTTGAACAGGAAAAGATAATTTGCAGATGGCAGTTTTCAAGAAGTGCTGTGACTGACATCTCAAATCACTACTGTTTAATAATAATTACTTTAGGAATCTACATTTGAAAGTGGTGCCTCTCACAGTCCTGACGGTTCATCATTTGAGGACACCAGTGGGCCAAGCACATCAACTCGGGTAAAGTGGCTAATGTTTGATTATTTGGGAAAGCAGACTGGTTTTGTCTTCTCTGTAATGTATACAATATTAAATATACATATATATATATATACATCACTATGAATACTAATTGATGAGATGTAATACTGATCCATCCAACATCCACAGACTTTTCATGACTCACGGCCAAGCTGCCCACAGACCTGATGTAAACAGGATTTCAGAGTGTGTTGCTCTGAAACTGTTTAAGGAGTTCAGGGAAGCCAGAAATAGGCCCAAGGACCACAGAAATAAAACCTTCCCCATTCCACAGTCAATTGTCATGACATACGGTCACATCAAACAGTTGATTGAAGACAGCAAAGATATACTGGAGCAGACCAACTTGGTGCTCGTGACAATAAACAACACCACAGTGTCCTCCTGGTGAGTTGATTTTTTTGCTTCATACCTACACATAGATATGACAATAGATTTTAATTCATACAAATAATCCAAACCAACAATGCTTTTCTGAAATGTTTCTTCAGGCTGCAGGATCGGCAGAAGAGAACGGACCGGGATACCCTGCTTCAAGGGGTACAACTTCCCCAGCAGGTCCATGTAGCAGGGCATTCCCAGCCGACATCTTGGTTCTGAACTTTGCATTTAACTGACGCTTTTATCCAAAGCAACTCTTGCATAGATATTCAAGAGTGTGTGCTCTCTGGGTATCATCTTGGTGTTGTTAGCTGCACCGTGTCTTTCCAGATGGCCTACTCTCTTTCTTCCTTTCTGTCTTTCTCAAACGTTCATTTGCAAGATGTTTGTGATGTGGGTGTGAATGTGTTTGTCTGTTGACCCTGTCGTCTAAAAACACAGAATCTAGTCCTCCTCCCCTCACCCAGCCACCACTGACAAAGGGACCAGTTCAGGAGAGCACCAAGAGCATCAAGGCAAGGTTTACATCACACAACTGACCGTAACAGTCACAAAATAAAGAACATGACTGAAACCAACACACTTCCTGTACAGCTGCTGGCACCAAAAAGGTGATGCTTACTGGCTGAAGCTAACCCTCTAAATCCTGACCCCCTGAGTACACTCCCCATCACCCAGTCTGGATCTGACATGCAGTCATTTCACTCAGACACAAAACACCCTTTAAGACAGACACAGACCTAACACACACCCTTGTCACACATTGAGTTCAGCGGTGAAATTCTTCAAAAAATGCTTTTCAAAGTACCAGGATGGCCGAGAGGTTAAGGCGTTGGACTTAAGATCCAATGGACAGATGTCCTCGTGGGTTCGAACCCCACTCCTGGTAGAAGTCTTACCACGCACTAAAAGGAAGCCCAAACAACACCCTATATTTGTCATGACCTTTCATCCAGGTCAAGACACCCATGCTATGCTTGCAGCTGTGACGACTGGCCGTTTGGATTTAATATCCAATTGGTTTCAGTGGCCGATGTCATGTTCGCTGCTTCAACCCAAGAAGTACGAAACTAACAGCCGACATCTTGGTTCTGACCTTTGCATTTAACTGACGCTTTAATCCAAAGCGACTCTTGCATAGATATTCAAGAGTGTGTGCTCTCTGGGTATCATCTTGGTGTTGTTAGCTGCACCGTGTCTTTCCAGATGGCCTACTCGAACCCTGCTCACAGCGTTACTTCTTGAACCCTGTCGTCTAAAAACACAGAATCTAGTCCTCCTCCCCTCACCCAGCCACCACTGACAAAGGGACCAGTTCAGGAGAGCACCAAGAGCATCAAGGCAAGGTTTACATCACACAACTGACTGTAACAGTCACAAAATAAAGAACATGACTGAAACCAACACACTTCCTGTACAGCTACTGGCACCAAAAAGCTGATGCTAACTGGCTGAAGCTAACCCTCTAAATCCTGACCCCCTGAGTACACTCCCCAACACCCAGTCTGGATCTAACATGCAGTCATTTCACTCAGACACAAAACACCCTTTAAGACAGACACACACCTGACACACACCCTTGTCACACGCTGAGTTCAGCGGTGAAATTCTTCAAAATATGCATTTCAAAGTACCAGGATGGCCGAGAGGTTAAGGCGTTGGACTTAAGATCCAATGGACAAATGTCCTCGTCTGTTCGAACCCCACTCCTGGTAGAAGTCTTACCACGCAATACAAGGAAGCCCAAACAACACCCTATATTTGTCATGACCTTTCATCCAGGTCAAGACACCCATGCTATGCTTGCAACTGTGACGACTGGCCGTTTGGATTTAATATCCAATTGGTTTCAGTGGCCGATGTCATGTTCGCTGCTTCAACCCAAGAACGAAACGAAACTAACAGCCGACATCTTGGTTCTGACCTTTGCATTTAACTGACGTGTGCTCTCTGGGTATCATCTTGGTGTTGTTAGCTGCACCGTGCCCTTCCAGATGGCCTACTTTCTTTCTGCATTTCTTTCTTTCTCTCTTTCTTTCTTTTCGACAGACACAGACCTGACACACACCCTTGTCACACGCTGAGTTCAGCGGTGAAATTCTTCAAAAAATGCTTTTCAAAGTACCAGGATGGCCGAGAGGTTAAGGCGTTGGACTTAAGATCCAATGGACAGATGTCCTCGTGGGTTCGAACCCCACTCCTGGTAGAAGTCTTACCACGCAATACAAGGAAGCCCAAGCAACACCCTATATTTGTCATGACCTTTCATCCAGGTCGAGACACCCATGCTATGCTTGCATCTGTGACGACTGGCCTTTTGGATTTAATATCCAATTGGTTTCAGTGGCCGATGTCATGTTCGCTGCTTCAACCCAAGAAGTACGAAACTAACAGCCGACATCTTGGTTCTGACTTTTGCATTTAACTGACGCTTTTATCCAAAGCGACTCTTGCATAGATATTCAAGAGTGTGTGCTCTCTGGGTATCATCTTGGTGTTGTTAGCTGCACCGTGTCTTTCCAGATGGCCTACTCTCTTTCTTCCTTTCTGTCTTTCTCAAACGTTCATTTGCAAGATGTTGAAAATTCACTGTGTGTGTGTGGATTCAATTTGTGATGTGGGTGTGAATGTGTTTGTCTGTTTGTAACATGGTGAACTTTGACCTGCATTGGCTTCACAGCTGCGATGGCCGTACCTTGCGCCGAATGGACGGTAAAACAGTTCCTAACGCGATCCGAACTATTGTTAACAATATCCTAACAAGTCCTAACAAATCCTACCCAAGTCCTAACAAGTCCTAACAAATCCTACCCAAATCCTAACAAATCCGAACAAGTCCTAACATACATCCGAACAAGTCCTAACATACATCCGAACGATGGGGCAAAAGGGGGCAAAAGAGCCAATCAGATGTTAAGAAACAAAGTTTCACAGGTGACCGACGCAAGGTTTTCTTATTGGTGAGTGGCCGTTGCTATGACAATCTCGCAGCTGGATAGTTCACGAGAGTTTCAAGACGACGCACCTAGAGGTTTATCATTCTGAGGTATCGATCATCTAATTTCACAGATTGCAGCTACCGTCGTTCAATATATTTAAAGTAAGTAATCAATCAACAAATGAATTCATTAAACAAGTGTTAACTTATTTGTTTAGGTCGTAATTCATGTTTAGTCCGTGTTGTATGTGAAAACACTACACGAAACAGGAGAGCCGCATCAATTCAGCCATTTACTGAAACTCATTCCAACTGACACACCGACCGGAAACACATCATCGGTTACATCAAAATACAGGCATGTTGTCAAAATACAAGCATGCCGTGAAACCCTGTCATGGAGACATAACATTTTCCCCCCTCTCCAGGGAAGATTCAACCCACATCCCTGAGTGAGAGATAACACAAATAACAAATCATATTGATAGAAAACCCGTAGTAGGTAACATTCAGAATACGTTGTTAATGACTTCAGTGCAGCCCGAACATATCATTACCAGGCTATTTAAAACTTAAAGTGCCTTAGAACACCAGACTAAAGTGACTGGAACAGTCTTGATGAGGTTGAAACCTGCAAGATAAAATGCAATACATTCAATATATTCAAACATAGTAATTCAATAAATTCAATACATTCAAACATAGTAATTCAATAAATACAACATATTCAAACATAGTAATTCAATAAATTCAATACATTCAAACATAGTAATTCAATAAATTCAATAAATTCGAACATAGTAATTCAATACATTCAAACATGGTAATGCAATACATTCAAACATGGTAATGCAATACATTCAAACATAGTCCATGAGGTAGCCCGGTTTGGAGCGGGCACGGACTGGTCGTGCTGCAGGACTAACTGGGCCTCCAGAGTCCGGATCAGGATCTCGGCTGGCCTCCAGGTCTGCCGCAGTAGGTGGGGCCACTTTGCGAAGGCGGCGTGCATGCCACCGCGTTCCGTCTGAGAGGCGAAAGGTGGCAGGTCCCAGTTGCTCAGTCACCTGGAAAGGAGCTGACCAGAATGACAACAGCTTATGGCCCCGTGTGGGCCTCCGGACCCTGACCCAGTCCAGAATGGTGAAAGCTGGGTGTTTGGCCCTGTGGGACCGGTCAAAGCGATGTTTAGTTGCCTGCTGTCGTGCTGAGACTCGGTCGCGTAGCTGATCAGTTGTTTCCCGCTGGGCCCCCTGTGATGTCAGGTGAGCAGGAACACGCAGGCGATCCAGGGGTAGTGATAGCTCCCGCCCCAACATCAGAAGTGCTGGTGAGCTGTCTGTTTGTAGTGTGTTGAGCAGCTCGGTAGTGCAGCAGGGTCCGCAGGAGTGCTGCTGAGAATTGGAACCCCTCTGCCTAAGTGAGCTCTGATACCATTTTTCAGCGTCTGGTTCATGCGCTCCACACCCCCATTCGCCTGAGGTTATAAAAGGCTGTGCGTATGTGTCTGATCCCCCGCTCACTCAGAAAAGTCGTGAACTCGGCAGAGATGAATTGCGGCCCCATTGTCTGTGGTGATTGTCGTGGGCATGCCCCAACGAGCAAAAAGCACCTCCAGAAAGTCAATGACCGCCTGTGTGGTGACCGACCCTGTGGAGACTGCCTCAGGCCACTTAGAGTACAGGTCATAGGCCACGATGAGGAATCGTTGGTGGATGTGGGACGCCGACGGAGCTCACCACAAATGTCCATCTGGATGTGCTCCCAAGGCCCAGCTGGCCACTGCAGTGGCTGAAGGGGAGGAGCTGTGGGGGGCCGGTCTTTCCACTCACCAGGCAGGCTGTGCAGTCTCTCACCATAGCCTCCACATCGCCAATTCTATTCTGGCCACCAGACCACTTCCCGCAGCGCTGTTTGACCTTGACAATGCCGAGGTGGCCTTCATGGCCATGGACAGGGACACGTACTGTAAAGGCGGAGGGTATGACTGTGCGATGGCCCCTTTGCAACGCAGTGGTCGCTCCAGCAAAAAGATTTCATCTTTAAACCGGCGGAAGGCGCCAGACTGGTCTGGTAGGCCAGAGGCTGGAGGCCACCCGGAGTGGATGAAAGTGCGCGAGCCTGTGAGAACACTGGGTCCTGTTCGGAGGCCTGTTGAAGGCTCTTGAAGTGACACTATTGCCTCAAGAGGGGAGTGGAGGAGCTGAATGAGGTCCAGGTCGCTGTGTCTGGGAGTCGGCTCCACAGCTGAAGGTGGCGGTAGAGCGTGACAGTAAGTCCGCCACCACATTCTCTCGTCCCGGTGTGAACTGCAGTGTGAAATTTACTGGTGAGAGTCTCTCATACCAGCGGTGGATGCGCAGAGGCCTGTGCCCAGAACCAGATGTGGCAAAGCAGGGCTGTAAGCGCTTGGTGGTCCGTACGTAATGTGAATGAACGGCCATACACATACATATGCCACCGCTCACATGCCCCAGACACAGGCCAGGCCTCTCTCTCCCCCACGGAGTACTTCTGCTCTGCTGAGTTAAGAGCTCGGGAGGCAAAAAGCAATAGCCCGCTCTGTGCCGTTGTGAAGCTGAGACAGCACAGCCCCCACTGCGTAGTTGAGGCATCACAGGTGACAAGCGTCGGGCTGGGTGGGGTCGAAGTGGGCGAGTACTGGTGGTCGCGATGAGCTGGGCCTTCAGCTGCATGACCGCATCTTCGCAGGCAGGGGTCCATGCCCATTGGGCGTCTTTTTTAAGGAGCAGCCGGAGAGGGGCAGTGGTGGAGGAATACTGGGGAAGAAAGCGCAAGTAATAGGCGGTCATGCCAAGGAAGGAGGCAATGTGGGCAGGGCTGGAGGGCATGGGCAGCCGTTGAATGGCCTCCACGTTAGAGTGAAGTGGGCTGAGGCCTTCTGGGGTCAGGCGAAACCCCACAAACTCCACTTCGGACGCGGAGAAGATGCACTTCTCCCCATTCAGTGTGAGGGCATGGGAGGCCAGCGTGTCGAGCACCTGTGTGAGACGTTGGTCGTGGATGGCAGGCGTTGATCCGTGTACCACTATGTCGTCCAGGAATATCACCACCCCTGGGATGCCAGCAAAGATGGTGGACATTATTTTCTGGAAGCAGCTAGGGGCGGAGCATAGACCAAAAGGTACCCTGGTGTAGCGGAAGACGCCTGCGTGTGTGACGAAAGCGGTGAGGTTACGGCTGTCAGGGTGCAGAGGTACCTGCAGATAGCCTTGGCGGAGGTCAAGCTTAGAAAAGATCTTGGAGCCGTAAAACTGAGAAGTCAGTTCCTCTGCCGTGGGCAGCGGGTATTTGTCGGGCACAACAGCCTTGTTCACCGCCCTCAGGTCCACACACACACGCAAACCGCCTGACTTCTTCTTTGCAATGACCAGATTAGAAATCCAGGGCGAGGCGTTGACTGACTCAATGATGCCTATTTCCAACAGCTTTGTCAGCTCTGCTGTGACGTCATCGCGTAGTGCCAGGGGAATGCGGCGGAGAGGCTGTATGACCGGGTGTATGTCCTTACGAAGGAGAGGTTGATGGGTGAAAGCTGAGATGCAGCCTAGGCCAGAAAAGAGTGCTGGCCATCGCTGTTCCCATGGTGAGCTGACCTGGTGAATTGTTGCTCCACAGCTGTCCATGAACGTGAAGCCCAAGCTGGTGATGAGGTCCAGCCCCATGAGGTTAGCTCCATGCCGTGCCACTTGAAAAGTGAAGGTAGCCAAGGATGCGTTGCCATGGCGCACCGAACAGCTGAGGGAGGCCACTAAGTCGATCTTGGAATTGCCATATCCACGGAGAACAGCCGAAGGCGTCTGCAGCGCGATGTGGGGCAGGAAGCGCTTGACTGTGGACCAGTTGAGGAGTGATAAAGCCGCTCCAGTATCCAGCAGTAAAGGAACACAGACCCCATCTAGTTCCACTGTGCACGTCTTGAAGGACACGCGTGCAGAGCTGACTGAGTGTATGGGTGTTGGGGCTGATGAGCTAGCCCCAGCCTGTCGTGGGCCTGTCCGTGGGCCTAGCACGGACGGCGCAGAGCGACAGACTTTGGCGAAGTGGTTCTCTCTCCCGCAGCACTGGCAGACTTTTCCCCTTGCCGGGCATGTTGGGGCTCTGCTCATATGTGAAGAGGAGCCACAGTTGCCACAGCTGCGACGTGGCTGGCTACGTGTGCGGGCTGTGTAGTTAATCCCTGGGTCCGTGTCTGATGACGCAGGGCTAGGTGAGCGCTCAGAATCCTCCACATGCTGTGTTAAGGCGGGCTGAGAGAAACCGCGGGAAGCTAGTTGTGATGTCAGCTCGGTAGCTTTTTCGATCTGCAAGGCTATTTCAAGCGCTTTTCTAAGAGTCAAATCATCCGGTGACATAATTAGCTTTTCGCGAATTTTGGGGTGGGTTGCGTGTTCTGCAAGCTGGTCCCTTATCATCTCCTGCTCCATTTCACCGAATTTACAGAAAACCGCTAAGCTGCGGAGGTCGGCTATATAATGCTGAACTGACTCACCCGCTTTTTGCTTGCGCTGCCGGAAGACTATCCGGCGGAGAATTACAGTCTGTGGAGCTGCAAAGTGTGCTTCGAGTAGTTTCGTAGCTTCCTTGTACTTTTTTGACTGACCCAGGGTTCTGAATATGCGCTGTCCCTCGGTACCGAGGCAATGAACGAGTAGTGCTCTCCGTCGCGGGTCGCTAGCTTCCTCCAGTCCGAGAGCTGCGAGGTATGTTTCGAACGACTCCAGCCAACGGATCCACGGTACCGGAGGCTCGCCTGGTAGTGAAAGGAAAGGTGTAGGTGGTGGGAGTGAAAACTCCATCCTCGTCGCCAATGTTGTATGTGAAAACACTACACGAAACAGGAGAGCCGCATCAATTCAGCCATTTACTGAAACTCATTCCAACTGACACACCGACCGGAAACACATCATCGGTTACATCAAAATACAGGCATGTTGTCAAAATACAAGCATGCCGTGAAACCCTGTCATGGAGACATAACAGTCCGTTCATATCCTAATGCTAGTTCAGACGAACATATCGGTTGTGTTAGCATGTAACTAATAGTAATTATATCTGTAACAGCTATTCAAAGTTATTCAAGTTATTTTAAAAGAATACGATGTATCATAGAAAGTTGGTATGTTGTTTTTTGTCTTTCAGATTAGCCTGGGAAAATGGTAAAGTTACGGGAACTGCCGAGTTAACATTAACGTTCACGTAACTTTATCGTCAAACTTTACCATTTTCCCAGGCTAAAGTTATTCAAAATGATAACGATGTGTCATCGTAAGCGATGGATGAATGTTTAGATGTAGTATGTTGTTTTTGTCTGTTACATTAGCCTGGGAAAACGCTGTTAAAATTGTATAGTTTGAGCTAGGGATACAGTTACGTGAACTGCTGAGGTAATGTTAACGTTACAGCCCGGTAAAGAAGCTCTAACGTTAATATCACAACGTTTCTGACATCTGAGATTTCTCTAAGATAAATAACTTATCTCTAGGTCAACTCAAACGGTTTTATTTCGGTGACCTGATGTGAAAAACGGTGTTGTTGCTCTGGCTTTGATCTGTCTGAGGTTAATTTTTAGGTCATAGGCACATACTTGAGTCAAATGTGACATCAGCACACTGGTCACTGCTTTACGTGGCTGTTTATTATCAGTAGCTTGTCCTTAGACAGGATACTGTTCATTTGATAGATACAAAACTGAAGTAGGCTTTTAAAAATGAAGTGCAGTCGTTGATGAAGTAATCCCATCTGTCGCCTAATAATAAAGCTCTCCTTTCAAAGTTTTGTTTTATATGTTATGTGACATTCAACCCTGATATCTGCAGAAATGACAAAGACAGGTCAACCAGACTCATACTGGGCAGATGTCCTGCACAAGTATGCCCAGGGGAAGTTCAAGTTCTCAACAGGCAAGAGGCCGAAGTCCAGAAGGTGAAAGGCTGCCATACAGTGCATTGACGCCTGTCCTTTGACACTACTTTGCCCCGTCCGACATTTTTACTTTTTCGGGAAAAGGATTGAATGTAAATGTGGATATCACAAGGTAAGTGATGAATTTGAATAGTTTGATTAAACATGTGTAGGTGGTGGTTACTAAAAGTCAATCTGCTTTAGCTTTCTAATGACCAATTTGAATACGCTATCCTGGAAAATGCATTGTTTTATCATCAGTTGTACTTGAAGTGTTCCTCAATGTATAACAGGGGGATTACAAAGTTAATTGGATGTATTGTCAGGCTTAGGGAATATGTTAATGTAAAATGTGTTTCACAGTCAGCTGAGAAGGCAGGGTCAGCCCCACAGAGCCATGAATCAGATGAGAGTCAGCCAAGCACTTCCAGTGCTAGAAGCCAGCTGCCAGCATCAGCTGCACAGACCAGTTCAGCTACAGCATCAGCTGCACAGACCAGTTCAGCTACAGCATCAGCTGCACAGGCCAGTTCAGCTACAGCATCAGCTGCACAGTCCGGTTCAGCTACAGCATCAGCTGCACAGTCCAGTTCAGCTACAGCATCAGCTGCACAGGCCAGTTCAGCTACAGCATCAGCTGCACAGGCCAGTTCAGCTACAGTATCAGCTGCACAGACCAGTTCAGCTACAGCATCAGCTGCACAGGCCAGTTCAGCTACAGCATCAGCTGCACAGGCCAGTTCAGCTACAGCATCAGCTGCACAGGCCAGTTCAGCTACAGCATCAGCTGCACAGGCAAGTTCAGCTACAGCATCAGCTGCACAGACCAATTCAGAGGCACACAAAGCATCAGCTACACAGACCAGGTCACCACAGAAAGCACCAGCTACACAGACCAGGACACCACAGAAAGCACCGACTCTGTGTAGACAGTGAGTTG
Source organism: Clupea harengus (assembly GCF_900700415.2). Classification (NCBI taxonomy): domain Eukaryota; kingdom Metazoa; phylum Chordata; class Actinopteri; order Clupeiformes; family Clupeidae; genus Clupea; species Clupea harengus. The sequence goes on along the minus strand of NC_045174.1, from coordinate 21,505,125 downwards.
GAATCAATGACATGCTCTCTATGTAGCAAGGAGGTGAGCAGTAAGGATTACACTCAGCACTTGTCAGGCTACCATGTCCAAGAGCGTTGTGACCAGTGTGGTGTTAAAGTCTGAGACTTTTGTGTATAGCTACATTGTGTTTTATATTTTGTGTGTTTGTGTTCTCATTTAAAAAAACTAAAAAAACAAAAAAAAAAACACAACTCTTGTGGTGTAATAGTAACACATCCATCCATCCGTTGGGTGGAAGATTCCAGGTGCAAGTCCTGGCAAAAGTGTGTGACTTGTTGGTCGAATCAGTATTTATTTCAAAATGATTTCATTGTAAGTTGTAGTAAGTGGATTTGCATTTTTTCCTCCTTTCCTTCTCTCTTTTCCCCCTTTCCCCCTTTCCCCCTTTTTTCCTTTTCTTCCCCCCCCTCTAGCAATCCCTTTTCCCCCATTCTTGGCCGAGTGGTTAAGGCGTTGGACTTGAAATCCAATGGGGTCTCCCCGCGCAGGTTCGAACCCTGCTCACAGCGTTACTTCTTGAACCCTGTCGTCTAAAAACACAGAATCTAGTCCTCCTCCCCTCACCCAGCCACCACTGACAAAGGGACCAGTTCAGGAGAGCACCAAGAGCATCAAGGCAAGGTTTACATCACACAACTGACTGTAACAGTCACAAAATAAAGAACATGACTGAAACCAACACACTTCCTGTACAGCTGCTGGCACCAAAAAGCTGATGCTAATTGGCTGAAGCTAACCCTCTAAATCCTGACCCCCTGAGTACACTCCCCAACACCCAGTCTGGATCTAACATGCAGTCATTTCACTCAGACACAAAACACCCTTTAAGACAGACACAGACCTGACACACACCCTTGTCACATGCTGAGTTCAGCGGTGAAATTCTTCAAAAAGTGCTTTTCAAAGTACCAGGATGGCCGAGAGGTTAAGGCGTTGGACTTAAGATCCAATGGACAGATGTCCTCGTGGG
>NC_045174.1:21481012-21493512 GCF_900700415.2 Clupea harengus | reverse complement strand
GTGTTTTTTTTCTCCGTTAGCCTGTTGTCCCTGTCAGTCCTGTTGTAACATCCACACAGCAACCAGCCCCGCCCCCTCAGGCCTCCTCAGGCGGCTCATTGGACAGCATGCTGGGACTCCTCCAATCGGATTTGAGCAGACAGGGAGTGCCCACCTCCTCCAAGGGAAACTGCTCAGCCTGTCAGAAGCCTGTCGTGGGCCAGGTGATGCTCTTTCACTCACTATGACATCATTACAAAATATGCAAAATAGATTAAAAATGTATATTTATATAATATACAGTATATATATATATTTATATTTTATATTTTTGCATTTCATTAAAAGATTGATGATGATGACGTAGGCCAGGTGATGCTCTTTCACTCACTATGATATGATTACAAAATATGCTAAAAAGTTAAAAAATGTACAGTACCAGTCAAAAGTTTTTTCTTTACTTTTGTTATTTTCTACATGGTAGATAACACTTTTTTTGTTTAGAACATCATTCCATATGTGTTCTTTCGTATTTTACATTTCTTCAGTATTAATCTACAATGTATAAAATAATAAAAGTAAAGAAAACACTTCTCAAAAAAGTTAAAGGTGTGTCCAAACTTTTGACTGGTACTGTATTACTTGTATTATACTGTATTTATATAATATACAGTATATATATTTATATTTTATATTTTTGCGTTTCATTAAAAGATTGCATTCTGTTATGAGTTCAAATCAATTGTGCAACAGCTGCAGTAGCTCCTCTGGACTCCCTGAGACCCATAACCAAACATGTCGGAAGACTCCCGCGATTGCAAATTATTTTTTGACCGCAGCAATGTGAATAGAGGAAAGGTGGTGGTCGGGGCAGTTGTTTTCCTTCCTGAGTGATGGCCAAGAACAGGGAAGAATGATTCTAGTGACACGGGATGAGTCATTTTAAATAACCAAAATTATTTATACGTGTATATTTTGCATACCGGCTACTGAGACTTGTGTTGTTTTTGGAAGTGTCACTTGTATCACATCTTTCTGCCATGTTTAATCCAGTAGCTCGGCGTTTTGTGATTGCTACGCGGTTGCCATGGTAACTGCTGTGTCCTGGTCGGGTGGTGATTCTTGTTTACATTCTTGTTTCCAAGTCTGGCGTACTGTTCACTAAGATCGGGGCTTCGGGGCTTATTGTCATCGAGTCTTTCTGACATATTAAAACAACTCTGTGTTTTGTGACCTCCGTGCTCTGGATGTTTCCGTGGTAACGGCCGTGTCGTGGTCAGGTGGTGACGGCCTTGGGGCGCGTGTGGCATCCGGAGCATTTCGTGTGCTCGGAGTGCGAGTGTGAGCTGGGCAACAAGAACTTCTTCGAGAAGGACGGACGGCCATACTGCGAGCCCGACTACTTCACCCTGTACTCCCCACACTGTGCCTCTTGCAACAAGCCTATTCTCAACGTAAGTGTGTGTGTGTGTGTGTGTGTGTGTGTGTGTGTGTGTGCATGTGTGTGTGTGTGTGTGTGTGTGCGTGTGTGTGCATGTGTGTGAGTGTGTGTGTGACTTTGTCACCCTCTATTCTCCACACTGTGTGTATTGCCAATGTAAGTGTGTATGCGTTGTGTGTGTATTCAGTGTGATTCATTTCATCTGAATGATTCTGTCTGTTTTAGAAAATGGTCACTGCAATGGATAAGAACTGGCATCCAGAGTGCTTCAGTTGTGTGAAGTGTAGTCGGTCGTTTGGGGATGAAGGTAAGACACACACACACACACACACACACACACACACACACACACACACACACATCCACACAGTACACACACACACACAGTACACACACACACGCACAAACACACACAACACACACGCACACGCACACGCACACGCACACGCACAACACAACACAAGACGCAAACACACACACACACACACACACACACACACGCATAAACACATTACACCCAAGGGCACACACAAGGTTTTCTGTTTTGGTTGTTGGGTGACTGTTTCATAATTGGTTTATTTTGGTGAGCGCAGGGTCATATTTAGTGCCAGCTGAGTGTTGACTCTTCAGTGAACTGGCTTCCATTCCTAGAGGTTACTCGTCTGTTCCATTTGCTTGTCTTTCCACTCGTAGGTTTCCATGACCGCGAAGGAAAGCAATACTGCCAGCAGTGCTTTTTGTCCCTCTTCGCTTCCCGTTGCCAAGGCTGCTCCCAGCCAATCATGGAGAACTACATCTCAGCACTCAATTCCCTCTGGCACCCCCAGTGTTTTGTCTGCAGGGTGAGTGTATGTGTGTGTGTGTGTGTGTGTGTGTGTGTGTGTGTGTGTGTGTGTATATATGTGTGTGTATGTGTGTGTGTGTGTGTGTGTGTGTGTGTGTGTGTGTGTGTGTGTGTGTGTGTGTGTGTGTGTGTGTGTGTGTGTGTGTGTGTGTGTGTGTGTGTGTGTGTGTGAATGAGAGAGCTGTGATGTGCTGATGTACATATAAATATAAAGTATATAAATATGAAGTATAAATAGACTCTACCAGTGTGTGGGGAGGAGATTCTACCAGTGTGTGTGTGTGTGTGTGTATGATTGCTCATCTCTGCTCTCTATCGCCCCCTGCAGGAGTGCTACTGCCCGTTCGTCAACGGCAGCTTCTTCGAGCACGAGGGCCAGCCCCTGTGCGAGGCCCACTACCACCAATCACGCGGCAGCGTCTGCAACGCCTGCCAGCAGCCAATCCTGGGCCGCTGCGTCACGGCGATGGGCGCCAAGTTCCACCCCCACCACCTGGTGTGCAACTTCTGCCTGAAGCCCCTGAGCAAGGGCTGCTTCAAGGAGCAGGAGAACAAGCCCTACTGCCACCCCTGTCACATCAAGCTCTTCGGCTGAGCGGAGGGGGGGGGGGGGGGGGGGGGGGGAGGTGGAGAGGTGGAGAAGAGGAGGGGAGACAGGAGAGGAGAGGTGGAGAAGGGAAAAGAGAGGGAGGACACACGCCATACCGATGCGGGAGGAGAGGAAAGGAGAGGCGGAGAGTGCTCAGGAAACGGGCGGAGAAGGGTGGAGACCGACACTGCCAACACAGCTGAACGAGAGGAAAAAGAACGAGGGAATAAAGAAAAGAAAAAGGGACTCGTTCTGTTTTCCATGCCTGAGTCGGTGTCCTCCCCTCTCCCTTCCCTCTGTTTCTAAGGCTTATAACTCTTTTCATAGGGTTATAACTCTTTTCATAGGGTTATAACTCTTTTCATAGGGTTATAACTCTTTTCATAGGGTTATAACTCTTTTCATAGGCTTTCTGTCATTGTTATCATCTTTTGTTCTCATCTTTTGTAATAGACAGTCTCTCAGAAGCGCTGGAGGTACCGGGGCTGTGAGAGAAACCAGACAGAGATAATAGACTCACCAAAAGCTCAATTATTGATTACTATAATTATATAATTATTAATGGCCTTCGAAGGGACATTGCAGTTGAGGGGTAGGCTGCCAACGCTGACCCAACAGATAGAACAAAAACATCCGCACCATAATGGCAGCAGGTATACAGGGAAGATGCCAAGTCTTGGTGTCCTTTTTTTACATTATGGTGAGTTCAAATGGGTTAATAGACTCATTTAACCTCATCTTCAATCGATCTGAATGACCAAGCAAACACAGATAGCTGCATACTCCCGAACAGACGTGGCCCTGATGCGGCCCTGATGCGGCCCTGATGTGGCCCTGACGCGGCTTTTGCTACTGTCCCGCGACAGAGGAGCGTCTGGCTCGCTCGCTCACTCACTCGCTAGCTCCCACTTCTGTGTATTTCTTTTTGGTGTCAGGTATGCCACGTGTTTCTGTATTTAGTCTTCACTAGTGTTTTCTTGATTGTGTATTTCTTGTGGTGCACGTCATGGAGGCGTCAACCTCACTCCCCGACAGCTTAAGAGACCAGCGTGCTAGCGACTAGCGGTTTTAGCATCCTTGCTAGCACGCCCGCCTCCCATGTCCAAGGTTGCGAGTTCGAGTCTGGTGTGGGGCTCTCATCCGCCTCAGATCTGGCTCTCATCCGGCTCAGATCTGGCTATCATCCGGCTCAGACCTGGCTCTCATCCGGCTCAGACCTGGCTCTCATCCGGCAGGTCTGTCTCAGATCAGAGCTGGAGAGAGACACAGGGTTAGCAGCAGTGGTCTGAGACATTGCAAGCAAACTGACCTCACCAGGCAGTGGAAGAAGCCCCATTGAGTCTTCTGGAACAATCTGAAGATTACAGTGCAGGTCTCACTGCAGTGCCTTAGAGACGGTGGTTTCTTTGTGTTATTTTCCTCTTATTGTTTTGTTTACCTTTTACCTACCGAATCACTTGACCATGAAGTTAAAAATGTCTGTAAGAGAAGCTCAAATCAGTGTAATGGTCATTGCTTGCATTGATTACAGTCACACACACACACACACATTTGCTCTCTAGATTTTCCTGTGTACTCATAATTATCATCCAAACATTGAAAGGAAAGATTCTGAAATGTTCTAAATGAAGGATTTTTATGTATCTGTAATCCCATTTAATATATTTGCTTTTTTACCGCAATATATAAATGTAACTGCTATTGCAAAAATATATCCTATTGTATTACATGATGTGTATTTTGTATCGTCCGAATGTTCGTTTTGTTTTGTTTTATGGTGCCAAAGATTTGTCAGAAATGTTTACCAATGCCAAGCCATCAAATATAAAGAACTATCTCATTTATACATTTTTGACATTTTCATATTGTCACACAGCAACACAAATGATGACAATAAACATGTTCTCACTTAAAATGTGTCGCGTCCCGGAAGACAATAATTCTTCTTCTTCTTCTTATTATTATTATTATTATTAAGGATCCTGATGAAGGTCCGGAAATATGAGCACATAACACCAATATTACACTCACTAAACTGGCTCCCTGTCTCTTTCCGGATTGACTACAAAGTCCTTATACTCACCCATACATGCATAAATGGGCATGCACCTCCTTACCTGCAAGAACGAATTACTCCCCAAACCTCCACCTGCACCCTCAGGTCTTCAAACAGCTCGCTCCTCCGCGTCCCCAAAACCATGCTCCGCACCATGGGTGACCGGGCCTTTTGCTCGGCAGCACCACGCTTATGGAACAGCCTCCCTGACCACCTAAGGCCAACGCAGACGCTGGACTCCTTTAAAGCTGGACTAAAAACATTTTTATTCAGGAAGGCATTTCTGGCCTGGTGTTAAATCTTATGTTAAAATGTTAAAACATTTAAATTATGCTTATGTTAACTAATTTTTATTTTATTGTATTATTATAGTTAGTTTCTAATATGTTGGCACTCTGAGATTCTTCTGAATGAAGAGTGCATTACAAATTAAATGAATTATTATTATTATTATTACATTTCAAGTAAGCCTGTTCGAATAGAGTGACGTAAGTTATCCAGATTTGATGAAAAGCGAGGCTGCGTTCTGACCCCGCCCATTCCGCAGGTGTGCCAATTTAAATACGCTAATAAGTTCACAGATATGTCAGATGGGAGCGACGGCACTAGACGTGTATCAAACGTGACAAACTAAGCTAACCAAATCATCAGTTTCCTCAATGAGTGATACGGAACAACTTGTAAGTATAGCCCTTCCCTTCAAGTCTGATGACATTCCTACTCAAAGCTTGAGCCCTTGCGCATGTAGGATAATTGGGGTGTGATTGCCTCTAAGCGTTTGTCAACCTCAACGATGCACTGTGAATAACTAGGTGACCCACAACACGCAGTTGTAAATGATAATATTTTGTGATTCCTTGCGAGATTTCGGCTTTATAGAGTGTACAGCACATTGCAGCTCTAGGGATTATTCAGAGGTCCGACTTGTATTTGATCACTCGTAAAACGTATTCCCGCCCGCACGCCTAGGACGCGGACACTCCCGTCCCCGAAGACGCGTGGCCCGAAAATGGCGGCGCGTGGAGCGATGGAGAGGGGGACGCGATGGAGTCTGGCCTCTTGCAGGAAATGGTCGAGGAAGACGAGTCAATCGATCTGTTCAACGAAGAGACATTTGGAGCAGGTGACCTTTTTTAATATAACCTTTGCCTTGGTTGGTGGATGTGATTGACCCTAAGGCAAGTGTAACATTTGGATTTTTACTTTGATGTCTTTTGAGTGTAGCTCAGTGACGTGCGGTGAGGTTCGTGACTGGTGAGGCACTGACTCTTTCAGAGTCAAATTTACAAATACATAAATCCAATAGAGTAAGATCACCATTCAATTGGCAGCTTTCACATTGACTACTGGTTGTTTTTCATATCAGCATTCTTTACACACACATAGGTAAGGGGCATACAGTAGGCAGCTGCTAGCTTGTGATTAACTCATGTGTAAATATTATGCACTCATGAATATGAACTCGTGAATATTAACTCTTTCTTACGAAGTTGCACAAGCAACCTTTTCCCATTATAATTTTAAGAGTTAAATCGAGGAGACTATAACATCAGCTAGATAACCAGCTATCATTTCATGCAAATTGAACTCTTCCGATTAACTCGTAAGGTTATTAAGTGTCATTAGCTAGCTAATTAGCTAACGTAGCAACAGGATAACCATTGCAACCAGGAAACACAACTTACCTACCATTTTTTAAGTTTAATTTCTCAAAATCAGCTCACCAATAAAAAGCAGTCCTGGGTTCAAAGTGATCACAATCACTTGTGTGATTTTAAATGGCTTCACATAGACATAAAACAATCCCAAGAGAAATAATGGGAAATCAACGGAGCTGCCGCTGTAAGTTCAAAACCAAATTTATTCTTGAGGTTCCAAACATGTTCAAAGCAATTTGGCTTTGAATGTGAGAAGTCGATGAGTTATCTTCTGTCCCGTCGCTTGAAGCATACCTTTTAGCTCCGGCATTGGTCTCCCATTATTAAGAATTTCACGTTTGGACTGAAAGTCCAGTTTTGAGAACTGCTTCAGCTTAGCAATAAAATCTTCCATTTTCGCCGTCAAGTAGTGTGTAGAAGAAGAGCAACGTTCCACAGCATAACCCCGACAGGTGCGCTCTCGCACGCCCCCTTCATTGAGGCAGAGGTACTGTGTGCCTCACCTACATGATTTTTCAATGCGTTTTGAGCTCAGTTCAAAGGTTCTACGCATGCGCAAAACCCAGTTTGGAGCGATTGCCCAATCCTAGGTGAGGCACTGCCTCCCCTGTCTCCCATAGTATTTGAACAGGACATGCGAAAATTCAGCGATTTTTTTTTTTTTTATTATAAAAATGCTCGAAATTATTGAAAGCATGCAGATTAGTAGAGAAATATGAATATTTTTTTTTTTTTTTTACTTTTCGAGGCTCTGCCTCCTCTGACCGCACGTCCCTGGTGTAGCTACACAAACACCTCTTTTTACTAACAAAATATGAGTTTTAGATTTCCACATGGAGCAATGGTACACCTTGTCTTTACCATGTTTTTGACTGACCACACCAGTGGGTTTTGTGGTGTTTTTCATTGAGTGCTACTCTACTCTTGCTTGTCTCTTACCCCAGTGAGCCAGTTGTGTTCATTTAAAATCTTTGAATAAATTCCTCTCCTAAAGTCTTTCTTGCGAACCCCATAACAGAAGCAGAGATGGGGGGAGGGGACGTTCTTGGCCGATCCATCGACGACGACGACAACACCCCACACCCAGAGGAGAACCCTCCACCTCAGTCACCCTCTCCACCTCCTCCCCCTTCCCCTTCTCCTCCTCCTCCTCCTTCTCCGTCTCAATTCCGAACTCCCCGGCCTCTCCCCGGCAGACAGCCCGTCTCCTTCCCCGTTCCCCGCGTTCAGCCACGGTCACCGGCGGTGGTGTGGTTCCGCGGCCGAGGCCAGAGGGGGCGGGGGGGGCGCGGGCAGATCTTTGAGGACCCGGCGGTGGTTAAGAGCGTCAGGGTGCGACCCAGTCTGAAGGTGAGGTCATCAAGAGGTCCTCGCTCTGTCCTCCTTAGCCGTCTACACTCATGGCTGTCTTCACAGATTTCGTGTGTGTGTGTGTGTCCCCTATAGAGCCTTGACAGTGCCATAGTGGACTGCTGCCACACCTCGTATTGGGAACATGTGAACTCCAATTCAGTAAGTGCCTGACCTTTAACCTTTTCAAACCGCCAAGCACTCTGAAGTGCCCTCTAGTGGAGTGGAGGAGAAGTGATAAGTCTTAAGTCTGTGTTCTTTCCACAGTGGGTGGCACCATCCGAAGGGTTAAGAGGACCAACCAAGCCCATTCTGCAGGTGTGCTGTCTGTACTGTATACTGACTGTATCCGTCTGTCCTTTACCACTCCTGTCAGGCTACTGTCCACCCTCAGTCACTCTAATTAATTAATCAAACAATTAATTATTCAGACTTTAACTTTACTCTACCATTTTGTGTACGATCCTCTTTATGAGATCCCACTTCCGCTACTTCATCTTGTGTTTCTGTGGCACAAATACTCGGTGGTTTGTCTCTGCTTCGTCCCATATCTTCATAAAGCCGCTATCCCGATTTATACCCCGGTCGCCACGCGTGTTTAGGCATGCATGTATAACAGACAGACAGACAGACAGACAGACAGACAGACAGACAGACAGACAGACAGACAGACAGACAGACAGACAGACAGACAGACAGACAGACAGACAGACAGACAGACAGACAGACAGACAGACAGACAGACAGACAGACAGACAGACAGACAGACAGACAGACAGACAGAGGAAACACTTGGGTCTGTTTAAAAACACAAGTTTGTTAGTTTGTTTTGTTAGTTTGTATTGCTACTTTCTTTAGTCACGGATAACGATAACTTGCTTGGTTACGGTTGAGTCCACTAAGCCTGGATCCTTTAGGTTCCTAGCTGATTCCGATTCTGTGCATGCTAGCTTGTCAGCTTGCTAGTTCTCCAGATGACATGTTCAGTAACCACGGGATTCATAGCGTTTACACCACTTGGCAAAATGAGAGAATTCGTTTTTCTGACGACACATTCGTGTGTGTGTGTGTGTGTGCGTGCGTGCGTGCGTGCGCCTGCCTGACGACACATTCACTGTTGTAGCCTCTATACGTGGGCAGCTTCTGTATTAGCCGTGGTTTACTATGGTTGCTGAGGTTGACATTCAAAGTTTCCACTGATGTAGAATGGTTTATTTTATTCTTTATTTTTTTAACTAGATGTGCATCATAGGTGTCCTGTGGTACAGTAATATCGCGACACCTGTCAGCCAATCAGAAAATAGATGGATGATTTAGATCATAGATTTATGAATACTTGTACTCCAGTGATGAGAGATCTGATTATAATTTATGCAAGGCCACTCCCCATACACACACACACTTCTCCTGCCTCACCTTGTGTTTCACCTGCAGGATGAGGCCATCCTCCGAGTGATTGACAGGCCTGTATGTGCCCCCCGCCTGCCCACCTACACTCACTTCCTGTCTAAATCCCGCCCCTACCTGCCCACTGCCTTCCCAGGGAGGAGGGGCCCGGTGAGCGAGAACCCCCCCGTCTACCCCCTCTCCCAAGGCTGGTACACTCAGGTGGGCAAGGGTGCCGTGACCGAGATCGTCCGGCATTTTAATCTCGTTTGTCAAATACTGTGCCTTGTGTTTTAATTTCTGTTGTGATGAACTTGAAACTCCCTTTGCCTTTCACATGTCTCCTGTCCTGAGCAGACTTATTTTTTTATTATTTATTTTGTGTGTGTGTGTGTGTAGATGAATCCCATGAGTCCTCGCTCACCACTGCGTCCACGGCTGTTTAACCCCCGCCAACAGTTTAACCAGGTGACCCACCCCACCCACTCTCCCATCTGTGATTCTTTACCAAACTGGAAATCCATGCACAGCGGCCATTAGAGGGTTTTATAGCCTGTGCCACATACTTGCAAAATCAGCATCACTGTAGATTCGCCACTAGAGGGTTTTCTAGCCCACCTCCACTCTCTGCTAATTGGTTTGGAATAGCATTCATTATGGGATGGCAGTTCACGTGGTGCTATGGGCTAGTCTGGAAAAGGCCCATATTCTCACCGTCATTTGATTAGTGTTTTTATTTCTTTTTTTTTTTAATGACTTTGAACTTTGACCTTGTCCTGTCTCTGTACCTCAGCCCCGCATCACTTCCCCTCAGCCACTCACTCCAAAGATGGCACAGCCCCGATTCGGCCCTCTCTCTCCAAGACCCGCCCCCCTCTATAGCCCGTCACCCAATGCATACCGCTTCAGGTCTGTCTTCCTCATCTATTGGTTCAGATTTATTCCAGAGTTGCACTATTACAACTGGCTCTATGTTGTCCCCTGTGAAAAATATATTAGTAATCCTTAACGGAAGCCTTCATGCAAAGTCCTTAAACATTTGAGTTTGCAGTTGTCATGTAACTTTTTATATAAACTGCCTTTCTAGCCTTGACTTGTCAAATTCATCTGCATCAAGCGATATCCTCTGTTGGGTTAGTGCTTCTGGTCACGTGTTTATTTGACCCTTGACCCTTGACCCCGCCCTTAGATTCCCCGCGTCTGTGACTCAGCTCCACCCCCAACACAAACGCCTGCTGAGCCAGAGGCCGTCCAAACCACACAGGTGACTGACGCCGCCGCAGAAAAAAGAGTTTAGTTTAGTTTAGTCTGTTGTGACATTATGAGCAGTTTAAAAGAATTCAGTTTAGTCTGTTGTGACATTCTGAGCAGTTTAAAAGAATTCAGTTTAGTCTGTTGTGACATTCTGAGCAGTTTAAAAGAATTCAGTTTAGTCTGTTGTGACATTCTGAGCAGTTTAAAAGAATTCAGTTTAGTCTGTTGTGACATTCTGAGCAGTTTAAAAGAATTCAGTTTAGTCTGTTGTGACATTCTGAGCAGTTTAAAAGAATTCAGTTTAGTCTGTTGTGACATTCTGAGCAGTTTAAAAGAATTCAGTTTAGTCTGTTGTGACATTCTGAGCAGTTTAAAAGAGTTTAGTTTAGTCTGTTGTGACATTATGAGCAGTTTAAAAGAGTTTATGCCTTTACAACTGTACTGTGGGTATTTAAAAAAAAAAAAAAAATCACAGAATTAGCATGTCATTGCACTGAAGTTATATATTCATTACAACTCATTAATGGGACTGTCCTTGAAATGACTGATTCCCTTAGAGATGCCCACCTAGTCACACCTCTTCTCTTGAGCGGGTCAAAGTCAAAAATCCGTGTTGGTGATTGTGGGGACTGTAGTTTCTAAGCAGGGAGTCTTTCGTGTGTGTGTGTGTGTGTGTGTGTGTGTGTGTGTGTGTGTGTGTGTGTGTGTGTGTGTGTGTGTGTGTGTGTGTGTGTGTGTGTGTGTGTGTGTGTGTGTGTGTGTGTGTGTGTGTGTGTGTGTGTGTGTGTGTGTGCAGGAAACCAGAGAGGTGGGATCCGTACGCCCTGCTGATGTCAGAGAAGGAGAAGGAGTGGGTCATCAGACTACAGATGATTCAGCTGCAGAGTGAAAACCCACACCTGGACGACTACTACTATCAGGTACACACACACACACACACACACACCTGGACGACTACTACTATCAGGTACACACACACACACACACACACACACACACACCTCTGGATGACTACTACTATCAGGTACACACACACACACACACACACACACCTCTGGATGACTACTACTATCAGGTACACACACACACACACACCTCTGGATGACTACTACTATCAGGTACACACGCACACACACACACCTCTGGATGACTACTACTATCAGGACACACACACACCTGGATGACTACTACTGTCAGGTACACACACCTGGATGACTACTACTATCAGGTACACGTACACACACACACACACACACACCTGGATGACTACTACTGTCAGGTACACACACACACACCTGGATGACTACTACTGTCAGGTACACACGCACACACACCTGGATGTCTATTACTATCGGACACACACACACCTAGACAACTACTACTATCAGGTGCACACACACACACACACACACACACACACACACAACTGGGTGACTACTATCTTCTAACTTATTCCCTTATTCTCAGCACTTCCTGTTTGTCTGTCCCCTCAGGAGTACTACTAGAGCACACCCCCCCCCCCCCCCACACACACACACACACACACACACATCACTACCTGTTTGTCTGTCCCCTCAGGAGTACTACAAGAGGACACACATGTGTACACACACACACACGTACACACACACACACACACACACACACATCACTGCCTGTTTGTCTGTCCCCTCAGGAGTACTACAAGAGGATGGAGGCCAAGCTGGCGGAGGAGGAGAAGAGGGGCGAGTGGGCCAAGAGGGAGACCCCCAAACTCACCACCCCTTACGTCATCAAGAGCGAGTCCTACACGCCAGGTCTGTACCGGGTCTGGGCCGGGTCTCCCCTGCGTCTCCTCTGGGTCTCCTCTGGGTCTCCTCTGGGTCTGGACCGCGTCTCCTCTGCGTCTCCTCTGCGTCTCCTCTGGGTCTCCTCTGGGCTGGGTCTCCTCTGGGTCTCCTCCG
>NC_045174.1:21471012-21476012 GCF_900700415.2 Clupea harengus | reverse complement strand
GGATGCTGCCTACTACATAACAAGCATGTGGTCTCTCACCCGTAGGTCTGCCTCAGGGTACCTGGCTGTCGCGTCGTAGAGTGATGTTGGACGTCGCTGCTGTGTGGACAGGTGTGTGTGTGTGAGACAAACACCTGTCAAGCATCTGGAGGCTAGCATACATACAGCCTTGTATGTGTATATCCATTTCCTTTTTGTCTGCGTCTGTCTTCATGTATGCATGTATGTACAATTAATTCATGAATATGTACGAGTACATGACCTGCATGTCATCAGTGGAATGTTAAAAATGGATTGGTCTACAGAAGAGCATGTAGAAGTGATGTCATTCTGTGATGTCATTCTGTGATGTTCTTTGGCCTGTTGACGTGATGCTCTCCTCCTTTTTGTTCATTTGTTTAATTCCTTCACTTAATCCACGCTCCCTTTTTTTTTTTTTTTTTTTGCTTTTTGTGTAAATCTGTTTCCTTGTAAATATATCGTGAAGCCTTCAGGCGTTTGATGCTAGGCTGCATGTGTCTAGTCCCCTGAGCTTAATTCTTAATCTAACCGCGCTAGACTGAATTTGGTCGTGTGTGTGCTTGCTATGTGGAGCTTTTCTTTTCTTTTCTTTTTTTGGGTCCCTAGACTGCATGGGCTTCACACCCACTGCCTCCAGTGTCCAGCAGGGGGAGCTAGTTCATGAGTGGCGCTCATGGAGAAAAAAAAAAAAAAAGTAATAGCCTCTCTTTTCACTCTCTCTTTTGTCCTGTGATCTATTTTAGCCGCAAGCATTACACTGCTCTGGCTCCTCAGCATGGTCTCGTATTGCATTTGGGAAATGTTGACTTTCGTGCTCCACATAGCGGCTCGATGGGTTTAATAAATATTAATAATATTGCTCTCTTTGTAATATTGTCTGATTTAGACTTAAAATGTGATTTATATGATGTCAACAGATTTGGATTTTTTTCTTAAAAGAGAAACATCTTTGACTAAAGTTTTCATCTTTTGTCCTAACTAAGTTATTGCTGTATTTTGTTGAACAGGAAACAGATGATTAATTTAAGCGTGCACTCCTTGGTTGTATAGCACTTGCAGTATAAAACTAATAAAAAAATAATAAAATTATAAAAGGCTGGCTCTGCGCTGTGTTCATTCAGACATTGATCTCATGGTCTGTTCAGTCTCATTAATGTTTCATCAATTCATCTGCTCACGACCTGATTCTATAATGTCTGTATAATGTGGGAGGTTATCGTTCCATTGTAGATAAACTGCACACCAGCAATCGTAGTTGTTTGGGTTTGATGGTGGAGTTCTTGATCAGACACTGTAAGCAGAAATCTACACCTGCTCTTTTCACTTTGAGGTGGCCATCTTGTTCTGTGAAGGGTCATTTTTTTTTAAAGTTAAAAAGTAAATAGGACCCCTGCAGCAAAATGTTAAACAATGAGGCGCACACACACATACCACCTCAGCGCGCACACACACACACACACACACACACACCACCACTTTCAAACCTCAGCACGCACACACACATACTACACACCATCTCTCCACCTATGTCACTTAATACGATGTACTGGCCAAAAGACGGCTGGAAATGTTGCTTTCTGGCTTAAGTTTTAAGTCTCCAGTGGACTTAAAAGACTTAATTGCTCAGTTTTGTAGTGTATGAAAGAAAAAAAAAACTTTTTTTGCACTTCGACATTCGCCAGCCGACCCCTGACATGACCTCTTCTCTACGGTGCTGCTGTAACCGTCTGTTCCCCCTCGCCGCCAGAACCTGGTTCTAAACAGCGTTCCGCTTGACTGGGAGGAACCCACAGGATAGTTTGTTTGTGTTGAAAGATAGATCTGTTGCTTCGAGAGGGAAAGGAGAGAGGCGAGGAGAGAAGGGAGGAAAGAAAAGTCTTCTATTCAGACGCACCGAAGGCTTGAGGTCTGAGAGGAACACATTTGCTCATAATGATCTGAACTGTGGCCTGTATGTAATGATACTGGCCCTGATTTAAAACTGAACTGTGGCGTGTATGTAATGATACTGGCCCTGATTTAATACTGAACTGTGGCGTGTATGTAATGATACTGGCCCTGATTTAATACTGAACTGTGGCGTGTATGTAATGATACTGGCCCTGATTTAAAACTGAACTGTGGCGTGTCTATAATGATACTGGCCCTGATTTAATACTGAACTGTGGCGTGTATGTAATGATACTGGCCCTGATTTAATACTGAACTGTGGCCTGTATGTAGAGATACTGGCCCTGATTTAATACTGAACTGTGGCGTGTCCATAATGATACTGGCCCTGATTTAATACTGAACTGTGGCCTCTATCTAGTGATACTGGCCCTGATTTAATACTGAACTGTCCCCTGTATGTAATGATACTGGCCCTGGTTGCTTACCCAGACTTGTGTGTAACAAAGTTAAAAGACATTAACATTCATAATAAGTCATCGTGAATCATGCTTGTATTTCCATTCAAAATATCCTGAACTAGTACTTCTACTGCTCTTAACACTACTACTACTAGTTCTACTATGACATTTCAATTGAGGATGTAGTTTTAATTGAAAAAGAGATGACTCACAGAAAGAAGAAAACTCGTTCTATGGAGGAAGAAAAGTAATGATTTTCAACCAGGCTAGACAGAAACACAGGAAGCCCATCCTCAAATCTGTCTCCTGACATACCTGTGGGCACCCTCTTCCACCGTATCCTCCTCTGGCAGGACTTCCACTGCACGGAACCGTCATGTGAAATTCTCAAGGACAAAACAGGAACCTGGGAAGAAAGACAGAAAAGGGTTTTGGGTAGGAATGCCGGTTCCTTGGAATGATGGCGGAGGAGGAATAGTGGTCATTTGTCTGTGTGGAGCGAGAGAGTGTGTGTGTGTGTGTGTGGAGAGAGAGTGTGTGTGTGTGACTGTGTGGAGAGAGAGTGTCAACAAACCAACCCTACCCTGCCAAGCCGGAGGTGGGTTTTGGAAAAGGGCTTCTTTAAGGTGTCTGAGTGAGTTAAGGGACACGGTGGGCAAAGTGCTCATCATCCATGCGGCGGTGGGCGAGAGAGGCAGGAGACAGCGGGACATATTCTTCCCCGCAGAACAGCATCGGTTCTGCAAACATAAAGCAGCAGGAAGGGCTTTTGTTCTGAAACTAGCGAGCTAATGATCTAAAAGGCATCAGAAGATCTTGCATACAGCCCAGTTGGCACTCATAAAAGCGTGCTAACATGCTAACTGGTGTCGTTTGGCCATGTCGTTTTCTAATGTCGTGTTCTGAAAGCTTTTCTTACATTTTTAGCCTGGAACACAAAAGTACATAGTACACATCAGGTGAGGGGCAGACAGGACACGTGTTTATCAAGGGTGACCAGATGTCCTCTTTTGCCCGGACATGTCCTCTTTTTGAGACCTAAAAAATGCGTCGGGCAGGGATTCCAAAATCATCCCGGATTTGGCCTCGTTGGATATTTGTGTTGCTTTTCTCTGGGTCTTTCACAAACTATTTTTTTCTGGGAAGTGACTGCCTCACAGTGTTCCTATGTAAATACACCCGTGATCAAAGATGAATGACAATACATTTTGAAAAGTATATATGCCCTCGAAATGGCAAACCTATCTCTCCCCTTCATCAATAGCATGCACTGGGGCCCGTCGTAACTACCTTGTGCTAACTACCTTATGCTATTGTGCTATACACTACCCATCCATCAACCCCCCCCCCCCCCCGGCCGTCGCCGCTGAAGTGTCCTCTTTTTCCAAACTCAAATCTGGTCACCCTAGTTTATCTGTCCTTCACGTGACCATATACCGTCTGAATGAATTTGAAGATGATACCCAAACTAGTTGCCTATTCAAACACACGTCAAAAAGAGGCTCATTGTGCTGCATAGTACCACTTTAAAGTCACGACAACTTCCAGGTACTCAGAAAGGTATTAAAGAATTGTGTGATTATAGAGCGATGACAAGAGATAATAAAGTAACTGTTTCTGTCTCCTTCATTCTCTCTCTCTCTCTCTGTCTTTGTCTCTCTCTGTCTCTCTCTCCGTCTTTGTCTCTGTCTTTGTCTCTCTCTCTGTCTTTCTCTCTTTCTCTCTCTCTGTCTCTCACTCTGTCTCTGTCTCTCTCTCTCTGTCTCTGTCTATCTCTCATTCTCTCTCTCTCTCTGTCTCTGTCTCACTCTCTTTCTCTCTGTCTCTATCTCTCTCTGTCTCTCTCTTTCTCTCTCTCTCTCTGTCTTTCTGTCTCTCTCTCTCTGTCTCTATCTCTCTGCCCCCACTCCCCCCCCCTCAGACTCTCTCTCCTTTCTTTAGATCTGTTTTTAGTGTCTGCGTTCCACTCGCGTCGCCCGTCTGCGACTGTGCAGATAAATCCCGAAGCCCGGGCTGGCTGGGCCAATATTGTGGGATTGTCTGGGGTGGTGTGCGTGGGGGGGGGGGGGGGGGGGGGTTGGTATGCGGACTCGGGGGTCTCTCTGAACATGAGGCTGTGCTGTCCCCGGTGGGGGGGGTGGGGAGGGGGCAGTGGAATGTTTGAACAGAGGGAGGGTGACAGAAGAAGGAGAAGGAGAAGGTGCAAGACAAGGGGTCATGGGGTCGCGTGGGGCAGGTACGGGGCCAGGGGCAATGAACATGAAGGGCATCTGGACACAGACGGAGACTATCGGAGGGAAACATCTGGCCGATTCAAGAGATGACATCATTCGTAAAGGTTTTATAAGAGATATAACAATGGAATAGGCTAGAAGGTCATGAGGTCGTAGGCATCATCGGCTACAGTATATATCTATAAGGATATATTGGACAAGTTGTGTATTTCTTTTTTCAATCCGTAACATTGGTAGTTTGGGTTACACAAATTAAAACACATTAGAGGTATTAAATATTCCCATGCATGGAGTGGATTTAGAGACGGAATCTTCTGCCCCGACATCTTGATACCTCGTGAATCAAACCAATGAACAAGAGGAGAGGAGAGTCAGAAGAGGTTGGACCTTCTCC
>NC_045174.1:21458512-21466012 GCF_900700415.2 Clupea harengus | reverse complement strand
AGTGTGTGTGTTTGGATGTGTGTGTTGTATCCAGGGGTATCTAAGGTTGCATGTAAGCCAAGTGTGTGAGACGTCAGGGTCTGGGAGGTCCATAAAGGTCAGAGGTCACCCTCTAAACTCCCCTTGACCCCTTCAGAAGAGGATTTAGGTGTGCGGTGTGGAATGTCTGCAGAAGGTGAGATGTCTTTACAGTCGTCCGCCTTTATTCGTCTTCTGGGCACACAAAGGCTCCCTCTCTCTCTCTCTCTCTCTCTCTCTCTCTTTCTCTCTCTCTCTCTCTCTCTCTCTCTCTCTCTCTCTCTCTCTCTCTCTCTCTCTCTCTTTCTCACTGTCTGTGCCTGTATATGTCTTTCAGCTGAGATCATGGAAACTCTTTACAACTAAGTTTGCAGAGGGAGGGGAGAGAAAGGGGCGAGACAGAGTAAGAGGGAGAAAGAGAGAGAGCGAGAGAGAGAGAGAGAGAGGGAGGGAGAGGAGAAGAGAAAAGGGAGAGAGTGACTCTGGGATGGACCTATGTGAGATGGGAAGGAGCCGTCCATGTCATAGAGTGTTCCATTCTTGAGTTTATTCTCTTCTTCCGTGATAAGGTCATCCTCTTTTATTGGGAGTTCTTGAAAAGCCTCGTCCACTTTTCCATCTGAGCAGACAAGCAGCACGGAACATGCCGGAGTTCCTCACACCTGGCGCGGAGAACGTGCCCAGAACTCAACCCAGTTGTCATAGCAACTGCTTTCCACCCATGGCCACATGTTCTGCGCACCTGTAGAGCTCCTGTGATGCGTCTGTGATGCGTACAGCTACATCTGTCTCCACACAGGTGCTGAAAGCTCTGCTCTCCAATTCATCCAAAACTTCACTCCCCATGGGGGAATATTCTCTGAAACCATTTTGGCGCGTTTGAACACTACGACATGCTAAAGCTAGAGCTCGACATGCTAAAGCTATAGCCATTTTGGCCTGTTTGAACACTACAGCATACTAACACTAGAGCTTGACATGCTAAAGCTATAGCCATTTTGGCCTGTTTGAACACTACAGCATACTAACACTAGAGCTTGACATGCTAAAGCTATAGCCATTTTGGCCTGTTTGAACACTACAGCATACTAACACTAGAGCTTGACATGCTAAAGCTATAGCCATTTTGGCCTGTTTGAACACTACAGCATGCTAACGCTATAGCTCGACATGCTAAAGCTATAGCTCGACATGCTAAAGCTATAGCCATTTGGGCCTGTTTTAACACTACAGCATGCTAACACTATAGCTCGACATGCTAAAGCTATAGCCATTTGGGCCTGTTTGAACACTACAGCATGCTAACGCTAGAGCTCGAGTGCTTTCATTTCCATCTCTGTCTTGTCTTCACAGAACAAATCAAAGCGTTTTATTGTTTGTGGCTCCTCTCTCTCTCAGCGTGTCTGTGTGTGTGTGTGTGTGTGTGTGTGTGTGTGTGTGTGTGTGTGTGTGTGTGTGTGTGTGTGTGTGTGTGTGTGTGTGTGTGTGTGTGTGTGTGTGTGTGTCTGTGTGTGTGTGTGTGTGTGTGTGTGTGTGTGTGTGTGTGTGGGACGCACCAACCTATCCCTCTGACATTCACGTCACACTGATGTTTACATTGTGTCTGCGCTTTAACGTGTGTTATTTTTATTTTATTTCCCCAATGATTGAATCGTCTGGTTTGTCTACACGTAGGAAAGAAATCAGTCCAAAAATGCTATCCTGGCATTTAATGTGACTAGGACGATGCCAACTACGCAGGCACTGCAATGGTCTTACATCTCACTAGTATGAGTCTACAGGTCTGCGCCAACACTGAGGACTAAGGCCCAACACTGAGAACTAAGTCCCAACACTGAGAACTAAGGCCCAACACTGAGAACTAAGGCCCAACACTGAGAACTAAGTCCCAACACTGAGGACTAAGGCCCAACACTGAGTCCCTCACTAGTATGAGTCTACAGGTCTGCACTGAGTACTAGGTCCCTCACTAGTGTGAGTCTACACGTCTGCACCAACACTGAGAACTAAGGCCCTCACTAGTGTGATCTACACGTCTGCACCAACACTGAGAACTAAGGCCCAACACTGAGTCCCTCACTAGTATGAGTCTACAGGTCTGCACCAACACTGAGGACTAGGTCCCTCATTAGTGTGATCTACAGGTCTGCACTGAGGACTAGGTCCCTCATTAGTGTGATCTACAGGTCTGCACTGAGGACTAGGTCCCTCATTAGTGTGATCTGCAGGTCTGCACTGAGGACTAGGTCCCTCACTAGTGTGATCTGCAGGTCTGCACTGAGGACTAGGTCCCTCATTAGTATGAGTCTACAGGTCTGCACCAACACTGAGGACTAATTCACCACAAGCGGAGGTTCTCTTTAAGAGCCAGATCTAAACTCTGGGTGGCTAATGCACCTTCCTGGGGGCCTCCGCAGTGAGGCTGCAGTCCATGAGAGACTCTATCTTCTACCGCCTCCTCGCTGATGGGGCTGCAGTCCATGAGAGACTGTATCTTCTACAGCCTCCTCGCTGATGGGGCTGCAGTCCATGAGAGACTGTATCTTCTACAGCCTCCTCGCTGATGGGGCTGCAGTCCATGAGAGACTGTATCTTCTACGGCCTCCTCGCTGATGGGGCTGCAGTCCATGAGAGACTCTATCTTCTACAGCCTCCTCGCTGATGGGGCTGCAGTCCATGAGAGACTGTATCTTCTACAGCCTCCTCGCTGATGGGGCTGCAGTCCATGAGAGACTCTATCTTCTACAGCCTCCTCGCTGATGGGGCTGCAGTCCATGAGAGACTCTATCTTCTACCGCCTCCTCGCTGATGGGGCTGCAGTCCATGAGAGACTGTATCTTCTACAGCCTCCTCGCTGATGGGGCTGCAGTCCATGAGAGACTATCTTCTACAGCCTCCTCGCTGATGGGGCTGCAGTCCATGAGAGACTGTATCTTCTACCGCCTCCTCGCTGATGGGGCTGGTAAACAGTGTAATGGCCTTCCGCCTGTACTCTACCTGCAGTGCCCACGCAACACATGTGGAGTCCATCAATCAGTGCGCCCCCCCCCTCTCACACACACACACACACACACACACATACACACACACACCCCTCACTCGGAGTGTACGTGTTAATGTACTTTAACTTCCCTATCATTCAGCTGGTGTGTGTACACCCAGGCCTGCTGGAATGGAGTGCAGGGGGGGCAATTTGGGGCAAGGTTTCAGAGCTGGGGGGGGGGGGGGGGGGGGAGCGGTATGTGTGTGTGTGGGGGTGGGGGGGGGGGCAGTCTGGTAGAGTTGGGGCTGCTGGAGGAGGACAGAGGAGGTGCTCATCTGTGAGTTTTTTTAGTTTTTTTCTTTGGGATGGAGGGATAGAACGGGGGAGAGGGGGCAGGGGGCAACGGAGGGGGGGGGGGGCAGAGGAGGGGCTGCGGGGGCACAGGAGGGTATAAGAACCCTGAGAGAGCACTGGTCTTGCCTGCTGTCTGAGCGCTAAGAAGCTCGTCTGTGGTCCTGTGGGTCTGGTTGTATTCCCCCTCTTCTCCTCTCCTTTTCTTCACTCCTTCTCATCCCCCTCTTCCTAGTCGCACTGCTGCTGCTGAAGATGTTGGGACGGGCAGTGCTGCGCACGGCACTGGTGCTATGGATGGCACGGCTCACACTGCAGGGGGGCACGGGTGAGTGTGTGTGTGTGTGTGAGGCATGGCGAAGGCGAGTGTGCAGGTGTGCCAAAGGGTGCAGGGGTGTGTGTGTGTGTGTGTGTGTGTGTGTTTGTGTGTTTGTGTGTGTGTTTGTGTGTGTGTTTGTGTGTGTGTGTGGTGTTCCTGGGTGGTGTTCACTTTGTGCTGACAGACATATAAGTCACAGAAAGACAAGATATATGATTTTGTTCATGTTATGTTAAAGTTGGGTATTTTGCATAAGTACTTTGCATTGATGCACAAATTGCAAAAATGGAAATGACATTAATAATCAAATAAAGGCGCCAATTTAACAGAGTTTCACTCACAGTGTTATAAATAATTTGTCTTCCACTATGGTGACATTCCAGCTGTTAGATTTGAGGTACATTGGTTAGCCATAGAACTGATATTAGCAAAAAAACGTATGACAATTTAGAGCAGAACCGTTTCCTAACCGATCAACGAACTCGGTTGCGTTCTGATGGACTTCCATTCAGTAGCGGGAATGACTTGATTAATTACCCAGCCAGCGGAAGGTGTGTGACGTTCAGCATCACTGACGCGTCTCTGGCCAGCGGAGCGCCGTGGGCCGCGCAGTCCGTCTGATTTATCGTCCTTGTAATGCGTGCAGATGTTGCGCTGTTGAGCTCCATTAACGACGTCTCTGCTGAGACCGAAATGTAGGCTGTCGTCTCCGTGTACAGACAGAGAAAATATACTTTACCTGTCTGTCAGAGACAAGGGACTTGTCTGTTCTTGCGTCACAGGCGAATATCACATCTGGATAGCTAGTCTATTTGTTTAGCCTACTGTATGGGTTTGTTTGCCTTTCACACGAAGATTTCATTACTATTCTCTGGAATTCAAAATGTGCCATGATTTATTGAATGGGCCATTTACAGCATGTCTTTAACCATGTTACGCTTCCCAGGTGCTAATAGTTGTATTCTTTTCTGGAAGGATTTGTGTAGGCCTGTATTACTTTTGAGAAATTAAATCGTTTTTGAGTTGTCTCATCTGGACAGTCGTACAGTGGTATCAAAGTCACTTAAATCGACAACTTGTTACAGGCCAGTGGCATCTATCAACTGCTGTCCGGAAAGAAACAGAGGTAGAAATGTGCAGAAACCTGTTCTTCATGTGGTGGCGTTTGCGCGCAGAATTTCGAAAGATCTTGTTAGATGTAAATTAGACGGGCAAAAATTCATACTTTGCTAGCAATGCCGGCGTAAAGTGCCTTGCTCTGGAATCTTCAAGAGATTCGTGAAACAACCTCCTTTCTCTTCCGCCCTCGTCGCAGACTCTCTTCCCGCAAATCAAAGAGATTGAAACTTTGGTGTTAGCGCCCATCTGAATGTGACATCCTTATGTGAGCCCTCTGTTTTATGGCGTGTACACAGTCGCTCTATTGATGCGTTTGGCCCCTGTTTCAATGCGGCCCACACACCATAGCAAGAGTCTTGAGCTGGCGGGACTCCGCCTTCCGTGACGCGGCACGTTTATGGTGTCCTGTTTTAGCCTTTATTGCGCCTAATGAAATGCTACATGAAAGTATTCAACAAACATGTCTGTCCATCGTTGGGTCTGTTCTCAGAAAAAGAATCCCCTTGACAAAAACCGCTTTGTGTATCTCTAGTTAGTGTACGTGTGTGCCCACAAAGAGTGCACAGAAGCGTGCGTGTGTTCATTGAGACACACATATTACACTGAAATTGAAAATAATGTTTTGGCAGTGATTGTATTGACTATTGTCCGAGCGTAAAGAGAGTATTTAATGGATAAATTATGCTAAATATCAAATATTATCTTTCTTTCAGGGTATAGGCCACAAAATGGTGGGGTTGGACGAATGTTAATCCCATCAACAGGTAACTTCATGCCCTCCTGGTTATGTTGATTTTCATGTTGTCCGCCCACCGAGGTCTTTAGACTAACTGTCCAGCGGTGATGTAAGATGGCGGTGTGGCACTCCAGGGAATGTCTCAAGCTCTTGTGCAGTTTTAGCTTCAGCAGGAGTTTGAGCAGCAGATCTAACCTGATCGATACCCACTTAATTGATTTAACCTGATTGATACACACTTAATTGATCTAACCTGATCGATACACACTTAATTGTACTTGTCTCACATAATTGTACTTGTCAGTGTTTTAGTTGTGTTCTTGCTGCTTATTACACATTTGTGCAACATTAATAAAACATTTGTAGCTCTTCCATTGGGTTAGCATTACTGCTACCTTTTCCTATGGGTTCATATTTATACCAGCCTCACACCAACACACTAAACCCCAACACTCAAATATATATACACACACACACACACACACACACACACACACACACACACACACACACACACAGCCTCTCACACACACACACAGCCTCTCACACCAAAACACTAACCCCCCACACTCAAATATATACACATAGATTCTGTGGGAGACAGAGTGAAGTTAAGGCCAACGTCCACTGACGATGAGTCATGGAATCACTCGACCCATCACATACACACACACATACATACATACACTCCACTTCTCTCACACACACACACACACACACACCCACACACACTCACATGAGAGACATAGTGAAGTTTAGGCCAACGTTTATTGGCGGCGACTCTACCCCTCACACACACACATACATACACTCCACCCCTCACACACACACACACACGCACACACACACACACACACACACACACACACACACACACACACACACACACACTTGTACTGGGAAAGCCGGTCTGTTTTTTCACCTTTTCTGGTGGTTCCCAACAGCTCATCTCGGTCAACAGGCAGCAAACGGCTATGGGAACGGCTATGGGAACAGAAAAATGAAGGGCAACGGTAAGTAACTAAACCTAGATAAAAAAAGCTGAGAAATCAGATGCATTATGTTTAAAATGGGGTAAGAAGGTTATTAACGATAGACATATCAGTAGTCACAATCTCATAAAGGGACTGGTTCCCCAAAAATGAACTGAGGGGTAACGTGACCTTGAGTACTGAGGGGTAATGTGCTTCTTCCCCAGGTTATGGAGGCACGGGTGCAGCCAATGGTCATGGTAAATATCCAGATCTAGAATAAATAAATAATCTCTCTCATTTCTTCATGTTTGTTGTCATGGCGATCTCTATCTAACGTACCTCCCTGACGTTGCCCTTAGGTCAAGGTGCTGTTCCTCAAGCGTCCAATGGACAGGGAGCCCAGCCCAATGGTAAACTAAACATCCTTGACTTTCACCTGATAGAATTCAGTGTGTGGCTTTCGTTTCTTGCCTCTACTCTCCCACCGGCGAGATAAGGGTAAAGGTCCAGTGTTTAGCAGGCGCTTTTATCCAAAGCGACTTACACAGGCCTCCTGCAGTGGGCAGGAAACTAACCCGAGTCGACCGAGGTTGACACCAGGAAACTAACCCGGGTCGACTGAGGTTTGCCCAGGAAACTAACCCGGGTCGACCGAGGTTGACACCAGGAAACTAACCCGGGTCGACCGAGGTTGACACCAGGAAACTAATCTGGATCGACGGAGGTTGACACCAGGAAACTAACCCGGTCGACCGAGGTTGACCCAGGAAACTAACCCAGGTCGACCGAGGTTGACCCAGGAAACTAACCCGGGTCGACCGAGGTTGACACCAGGAAACTAATCTGGATCGACGGAGGTTGACACCAGGAAACTAACCCGGGTCGACCGAGGTTGGTCCAGGAAACTAATCCGGATCGACCGAGGTTGACCCAGGAAACTAACCCGGGTCGACTGAGGTTGACCCTGGTTGACTGACGGCAGCGATGCTAACCGCTAACT
>NC_045174.1:21428512-21451012 GCF_900700415.2 Clupea harengus | reverse complement strand
CTTAATTAGCCTTAATTAGCCTTGGTTAGTTAGCCTTGGTTAGTTAGCCTTTATTAGCCTGGGTTAGTTAGCCTTAATTAGCCTTGGTTAGTTAGCCTTAATTAGCCTTAATTAGCCTTGGTTAGTTAGCCTTGGTTAGTTAGCCTTTATTAGCCTGGGTTAGTTAGCCTTAATTAGCCTTGGTTAGTTAGCCTTAATTAGCCTTGGTTAGTTAGCCTTGGTTAGTTAGCCTTTATTAGCCTGGGTTAGTTAGCCTTTATTAGCCTTGGTTAGTTAGCCTTAATTAGCCTTGGTTAGTTAGCCTTAATTAGCCTGGGTTAGTTAGCCTTAATTAGCCTTGGTTAGTTAGCCTTTATTAGCCTTGGTTAGTTAGCCTTAATTAGCCTGGGTTAGTTAGCCTTAATTAGCCTTGGTTAGTTTTCTGTTACTCATTTGTAAACCCAATGGGACATCCTTTCTGCTACTCCAGTCCTCCATTGATACATTGTATTTACTATTAGTCATGAATAAACCTCTCTGTGTTTTTGTGTGTAGTGTTTTATTTTTCTTTCTCTAAATCTAACTCTTGTCATCTGTAGGTTACGGCGCCCCCAATGGCCAAGGAGCCCAGCCCAACGGCCAAGGAGCCCAGCCCAACGGTAAACATGCCCAGTGTGCCTGTCTGACCTCTGACCTTTGTTTTCATTTCTAATACAATGCTTGCATTGGTTTACTGGTTTATCGTGTTGCAGATTCATAATGATGTTTTAAACATTCCCACAGAACACCAGTCTTCAGTCTTGTAGCAGGGTCAGTGGTTTTCCCGCACACAGTATTTCGCTGCTGTTGCGGTTGCTGTTGCTGCTATACCTAAGAGCTCTTAGCCTAGCTGCTATACCTAAGAGCTCTTAAACTCTCCACGTGTGCTGCTTATGGTGTTACCGCTTTTATTAGTATTGCTGTGTGCTCCCACTATTCTGCCACGTACAGTACACACAAATCCTGTCTATTCAAGCACACAGACACAAGCTACTTGTACGTGACCTTTGACCCAGGCTGTAAAGTATGGATTTATGGAAACGATTGTGGATAAGATGAGTGGTCTGTTAACGCTCTGGTGTGATCCCCAGGTCAAGGAGCAGGCGCTGGACAAGGAGCTAAACCTAACGGTACAAAACACTACATAAAAAAAAAAAAATTCTGCTTCCTTGTAGATATCATTTGTACTTTTGTACTTCATTAAATATCTAAATCAATATTACACTGAAACGATGTTTTTTTTTTTCCATCATCAGGTTACTACCCATCCCCTCGTAATGGAATGGGTACGTTTTGCCACTTCCTACATGGCTGGCCTGCTTTTTGTGGTGCTGTTTCAGTGTGAGAGAGTCAGACGTGTGACTTATCTATTGTTCCTCCTTACAGGTGCCTATGGAGGAGCAGGTACCAAGGCATACAAAGGTTACGGACGACCTCCATTCGGTATGGGCATTTGGAACCCCCTCACTTAGAACACCCTCATTTAGAACACCCTCATTTAGAACACCCGCACTTAGAACACCCTCATTTAGAACACCCTCATTTAGAACACCCTCATTTAGAACACCCTCATTTAGAACACCCTCATTTAGAACACCCTCTCTTAGAACCCCCTCATTTAGAACACCCTCATTTAGAACACCCTCATTTAGAACACCCGCACTTAGAACACCCTCACTTAGAACACCCTCATTTAGAACACCCTCATTTAGAACACCCTCTCTAAGAACACCCGCACTTAGAACACCCTCATTTAGAACACCTTCATTTAGAACACCCTCATTTAGAACACCCGCACTTAGAACACCCTCATTTAGAACACCCTCATTTAGAACACCCTCTCTTAGAACACCCTCATTTAGAACACCCTCACTTAGAACACCCGCGCTTAGAACACCCTCACTTAGAACCCTCATTTAGAACACCCTCATTTAGAACACCCTCTCTAAGAACACCCTCACTTAGAACACCCTCACTTAGAACACCCTCATTTAGAACACCCTCATTTAGAGCACCCTCATTTAGAACACCCACACTTAGTACCCTCATTTAGAACACCCTCATTTAGAACACCCTCATTTAGAACACCCTCACTTAGAACACCCTCACTTAGAACACCCTCTCTTAGAACACCCTCATTTAGAACACCCGCACTTAGAACACCCTCATTTAGAACACCCTCATTTAGAACACCCTCAGAACACCCTCAGAACACCCTCTCTTAGAACACCCTCATTTAGAGCACATCATTGTAATGCATTTAGTCATACAATACCCGCTGCTCCGCGGTATGTTGTATTGGACAGATTCCACAAGTCTGTCTATATTATCCTTGCTTTTTTGGAGAACTAATGACCAGCAAGCAAAATGTCATCCCTACTTTATGTCATAGCAGCTCCTTTAGCTGTGCGATATTTCCCATATACCGCGGCTTCAGACATGTTATTATTCAACTCAACAACTGGCATTTCCTAACTAATATTTGTCCATCATGGTTACCTCAGGCAAGGGGATTGGCAGGGGTATGGGAGTACCCCAGCTGGCTTCACAGCCCCGGAGAGGTGGGTGAAAACACCAGTTAATCAATCATTCAATTAAGCAATCAATCAATCGATTTATTGTCAGTATGTCTTTCTATCAAGTAATTTGTGTGGATGTATATCCAGCCTGTATTAGTATGCATAGTGTGTAATTTGTGTGGATGTATATCCAGCCTGTATTAGTATGCATAGTGTGTCATTTGTGTGGATGTATATCCAGCCTGTATTAGTATGCATAGTGTGTAATGCTTTACTAAATCTGTCTTCAGGCCATGGAGGATATGGCTATGGAGCACAAGCCTTTGCAGGTAAATATGAAGTGTGTGTGTGTGTGTGTGTGTGTGTGTGTGTGTGTGTGTGTGTGTGTGTGTGTGTGTAAATATGTAAATATGTAAATATGAAGGTTTTTTTTACTGCTTTTTGTACTGGAACAGCGTATCATTGTGCATTATGGACAGTGCTTTGCCAGGATAGGTACACAGGATGAGTGGTTTTCTTGTTTCTCCTCTAGGCTACAGGAATGGTAATGGTGGGTACCCCAGACCTGGATATGGCAATGGTGAGTCGTCTCTATTGCACTACCTGATTTTGTGATGATGCTTTGTTGGTGTTGTAAAAGTGAGATTTATGTGTTGTGTATTTTAAGTGATTTTGCAAAGTTTTTCTTTATTTTATAATTGATAGGTGGTGGATATGATATGTAAGGGATAATGTATAGTCTGCCGGTCAGTATAGGAAAATAAAACTCCAAACTCCAAAATATCTATTTTTAATGATTTCTTTTGCCGTTTCGTGATTTCCGCTAAGAAAAAATAGTCCTTCGCCCCAAATATAAGTTTCAGGTGTTGCGTAGCAACCTATTACTTGCTGTCTTCAAGTTACACTGAATTTCCGTTACGATAAGTGAACAGACTACTTGCGGAATGATATGAAAGATGTGAATTAGAAGCACAAGACCCTGTACAAACATGTGTGTGTGTGTGTGTGTGTGTGTTTATGTGTGTGTGTGCATGTGTGTGTTTGTGTGTGTGTGTGTATCACAGTCTCATAATGTCTTGTCTCCTCCTCTTCAGGTTATGGTGCTCCTGTTGCTGCTGCCAATGGAAACGGTGCTAAACCCAACGGTAAATAACATCACAAATGATGTGTGTGTGTGTGTGTGTGTGTTTATGTGTGTGTGTGAGTGTGTGTGTTTGTTTGTGTGTGTTTATGTGTGTTTGTGAGTGTGTGTTTATGTGTGTGTGTGCATGTGTGTGTTTGTGTGTGTGTGTGTGTGTATCAGAGTCTCATAATGTTTTGTCTCCTTCTCTTCAGGATATGGTGCCCCTGTTGCTGCTGCCAATGGAAACGGTGCTAAACCCAACGGTAAATAACATCACAAATGATGTGTGTGTGTGTGTGTGTTTATGTGTGTGTGTGAGTGTGTGTGTTTGTTTGTGTGTGTTTATGTGTGTTTGTGAGTGTGTGTGTGTGTGTGTGTGTGTGTGTGTGTGTGTGTGTGTGTGTGTGTGTGTGTGTGTGTATCAGAGTCTCATAATGTTTTGTCTCCTTCTCTTCAGGATATGGTGCTCCTGTTGCTGCTGCCAATGGAAACGGTGCTAAACCCAACGGTAAATAACATCACAAATGATGTGTGTGTGTGTGTGTGTGTTTATGTGTGTGTGTGAGTGTGTGTGTTTGTTTGTGTGTGTTAATGTGTGTTTGTGAGTGTGTGTGTGTGTGTGTGTGTGTGTGTGTGTGTGTTTGTGTGTGTGTGTATCACAGTCTCATAATGTCTTGTCTCCTCCTCTTCAGGTTATGGTGCTCCTGTTGCTGCTGCCAATGGACACGGTGCTAAACCCAACGGTAAATAACCAATGGTGTATGTGTGTGTGTGTGTGTGTGTGTGTGTGTGTGTGTGTGTGTGTGTGTGTGTGTGTGTGTGTGTGTGTGTGTGTGTGTATTACAGTCTCCTAATGTCTTGTCTCTTCCTCTTCAGGTTAAGGTCTATGTAGGGTTTCCTTGTCAGTGCAGTGTAACATGAGTTACTCAGTAGCACGTTATTAACACTGAAGGCCCAGTGGCCATTTGCGTCCATGGATTTGAAAAAGAGCTACATTAAACTCTAACTCAATTTTGTGGGATGTGTCAGTTAGAACGGGATGAAATGTGTGGACATGATGAAATGACTCTTTGCTTAAATATATTGTACATTTTGCACTGTACAATATGTGCGTTTGTACGCCTTTAATGTCTGTCCATCTTTTTCTCCTCCTCTTCAGGTTATGGTGCTGCTCCTGTTGCTGCCAATGGACACGGTGCTAAAACCAAAGGTAAATAACCAATGATAATAATAATATTAATAATTCATTTTTTTATAGCGCTTTTCTGAATACCCAAAGTCGCTTTACAAGTGTGAAGACAGGCAAAACAAGACAACCGTAAAATATAAAAGACAAAGGATCAAACAAAACAAACAAACAGAACATTTTAGAAAGCAAAGCTAACATATGAGTCTAATAGTGGAGGGGAGGGAGCAGGGGATTTTCAGGTGAAGGCGAGGTTGAAAAGGTGAGTTTTGAGGGATTGTTTAAATTAGTGCTATGTTGGGAGCCAGACGGATGGGGAGAGGGAGGTCATTCCAGAGGGAGGGTGCAGCAGCAGAGAAGGCCCTGTCACCCCAGGTCCGGGATGTGTGTGTGTGTGTGTGTGTGTGTGTTTGTGTGTGTGCGTGCGCGTGTGTGTGTGTGGTTGTGTGTGTGTGTATCACAGTCTCATAATGTCTTTTCTCCTCTTCAGGTTATGGTGCTCCTGTTGCTGCTGCCAATGGACACGGTGCTCAACCAACGGTAAATAACCTCACCAATGATGTGTGTGTGTGTGTGTGTGTGTGTGTGTGTGTTTGTGTGTGTGTGTGTATCACAGTCTCATAATGTCTTGTCTCCTCCTCTTCCAGGTATGGTGCTCCTGTTGCTGCTGCCAATGGATACGGTGCTCAACCCAACGGTAAATAACCAATGATGTGTGTGTGTGTGTTTGTGTTTGTGTGTGTGTATGTGTGTGTGTGTGAGTGTGTGTGTGTGTGTGTGTGTGTGTGTGTGTGTGGTGTGTGTGTGTGTGTGTGTGAGTGTGTGTGTGTGTGTGTGTGTGTGTGTGTGTGTGTGTGTGTGTGTGTGTATCACTGTGGATGCATGTTTGATATGTGTGCACAGATTTTGTCTATTTGTCCCGGTTGTAGGCTATGGTGCTACACCCAATGGTAAGCAGTACATGACGAAACGTGACAATACATGACGATACATGCCGATACATGACATGGCATAACGATACATGACGATGCATAACATGGCATGACGGATGATGCCAATATTGATTCACCTGTTGTTAGTTGTCGTCTATATAGGGTTTCCTTGTCAGTGCAGTGTAACATGAGTTATTCAGTAGCACGTTATTAACACTGAAGGCTCAGTGGCCATTTGCGTCCATGGATTTGAAAAAGAGCTACATTAAACTCTAACTCATTATTGTGGGATGTGTCAGTTAGAACAGGATGAAATGTGTGGACATGATGAAATGACTCTTTGCTTAAATATATTGTACATTTTGCACTGTGTCATATGTGTGTTTGTACGCCTTTAATGTCTGTCCATCTTTTTCTCCTCCTCTTCAGGTTATGGTGCTCCTGTTGCTGCCAATGGACAGGGTGCTAAAACCAAAGGTAAACAACCTCACTAATGGTGTGTGTGTTTTATTTGTGTGTGTGTGTGTGTGTGTGTGTGTGTGTGTGTGTGTGTGTGTGTTTGTGTATCACAGTCTCATAATGTCTTGTCTCCTCCTCTTCAGGTTATGGTGCTCCTGTTGCTGCCAATGGACAGGGTGCTAAACCCAATGGTAAATAACCTCACAAATGATGTGTGTGTGTGTGTGTGTGTGTGTGTGTGTGTGTGTGGTGTGTGTGTGTGTGTACCACAGTCTCATAATGTCTTGTCTCCTCCTCTTCAGGATATGGTGCTGCTCCTGTTGCTGCCAATGGACACGGTGCTCAACCCAACGGTAAATAACCAATGATGTGTGTGTGTTTGTGTGTGTGTGTGTGTGTGTGTGTGTGTGTGTGTGTGTCTGTGTGTGTGTGTGTGTGTGTGTGTGTGTGTGTGTGTATGTGTGTGTGTACCACAGTCTCATAATGTTTTGTCTCCTCCTCTTCAGGTTATGGTGCTCCTGTTGCTGCTGCCAATGGACACGGTGCTAAACCCAACGGTAAAGACCGATTGCTAATCTCGGAGTGATTTAAAGATGTGCTCATGTTAACTTACTTGAGGTTGTATCCTGGTTGGTCGAGGAAAGGGGGACAAAATGGAAAATCAGGATACTAACACCCCAGATCGTGTCATATGTGCGTTTGTACGCCTTTAATGTCTTTCCATCTTTTTCTCCTTCTCTTCAGGTTATGGTGCTCCTGTTGCTGCCAATGGACACGGTGCTAAAACCAAAGGTAAATAACCAATGATGTGTGTGTGTGTGTGTGTGTGTGTGTGTGTGTGTGTGTGTGTGTGTTTGTGTACCACAGTCTCATAATGTCTTTTCTCCTCCTCTTCAGGTTATGGTGCTGCTCCTGTTGCTGCCAATGGACACGGTGCTAAACCCAATGGTAAATAACCTCACAAATGATGTGTGTGTGTGTGTGTGTGTGTGTGTGTGTGTGTGTGTGTGTGTGTGTGTGTACCACAGTCTCATAATGTTTTGTCTCCTGCTCTTCAGGTTATGGTGCTCCTGTTGCTGCCAATGGACACGGTGCTAAACCCAACGGTAGATAACCAATGATGTGTGTGTGTGTGTGTGTGTGTGTGTGTGTGTATGTATCACAGTCTCATAATGTCTTGTCTCCTTCTCTTCAGGTTATGGTGCTCCTGTTGCTGCTGCCAATGGACACGGTGCTAAACCCAACGGTAAATAACCTCACAAATGATGTGTGTGTGTGTGTGGTTATGTGTTTGTGTATGTAAATAAAGGTTATCTTGATATTCTCTTGGTTAAGATCAGTAAATAAAGGTTATCTTGATATTCTCTTGGTTAAGATCAGTAAATAAAGGTTATCTTGATATTCTCTTGGTTAAAATCAGTAAATAAAGGTTATCTTGATCTTCTCTTAAATATGCAGCTAGGATGTCATGATGAAGATGAACTTTGTGATTGTTTTGACCAGAAATATGTAATTAGACGGTGTAAGTAAAGTTGCCATTATGTTACCCTCCTTTAGGATATGGAGTTCCGTCTGGATACCCCAATGGGGGTACCAAGGGCCCCAAACAAGGCAAGAGCCAGAGTTATCATTTTTTATTAAGATTAAAGTATTAAAGAAAATTGGAATATCTGAACATTTGAAAGGCAGACCTTTGATTAAGCAGGTTGTTTAAGTTCCTATTTTATTGTCAGGTTATGGAGCTGCAAATGGACAAGGAGGCCCAACCCAATGGTAGCTAACCTTTTATGATTGAATTTCTGACAAAAACAACCAACAACAACAGATAATTGTTTACACACTTTTTGAAGGCTACTTCGGCCTGATGGTTGTCAGTGCAATGCACATTAAATGTTGACATGTTTTAGTTTTTTCTGCAATATTGAGGTGTAATCCTCGTATAAAATGTTTTATGTGATCAGTCAACTTTTGGGTAATTTTGGTTTATTTAGGCTACGGTGGCTATCCCAACAGAGGAGGGGCTAAAGCTCCCAAACCAGGTAAAGCACAAATGTATTTTTAAAATGTAATATATAATATTATAAATACATTTTAAAATATAATATACAATGTTAAATATTCCTTTGAACCTGACTAGAAAGGTAGTTCTTTTTCATTGGTTGTATTGGCACTGATTTAGCCTTTCTGTTTTGAAGGTTATGGTGGATATCCTAATGGATATGGATCCCAACCCAATGGTAAGTCACATCTGTGCATTCATTATGCACCACACATGTAGGGGCGCATTTCCACTGCAGGAACACCAGGTGGCGCTGACGCGTACAGGAACGGCCCCTAATCGGCCCCGTCAGCCTTTCTGTTTCCAATGCTGTGTGTGTGTGTGTGTGTGTGTGTGTGTGTGTTCTGTGCCTGTGTCTGTGTGTGTATGCATGAGGTGTGTACAGGAACGGCCCCCTAATCGGCCCTGTCAGCCTTTCTGTTCCCATGGCGGTGCAGGAACTACGGACCTACAAGTGGTGTCATATTTAGCTTTTTGATCGCAACGTCAATTTGAGCAGTTTAGCAGGGTCGTTCAGAAGTCCTGGCTCCAGAGTCGCACTGGGAAACGGCTCTTAAAGAGGTCCTCCTTGGGCAGTCGCTGCTGTCGAAACACAAACAAATATAAATATAAAATGACGTCTGACTTCCTGCTGTGGAAAAGCGCCTTATGTAATCTACCAGGAAGAAAATAAATTGTTCATATTCGCAGTGTAACCTAAAATGGCCTCCGACGTCCTGCGATGGAGAAGCACCTTATGTCATTTATCAGGGAGGAAAGGAATTGTTCATATTTACAGTATTTGGTTATAAAGAAATATATTATTAATGTGATATTTTAATATGAGGGTCATTTTCCTCCAAAGGCCATGGAGGTTATCCACTTGGAGGAGGAGCCAAGGCACCTAAGCCAGGTAAATAACACACCTGTCTACATCTTATTCATAGTAAACTGTTTGAGGGATAAAACACACGTTTGCTATTTCCGGAGGGACAGATGTTTTTTCATGGATCTATCTATGTGCATTATATTAATTATATTAATTATTATTGTTATTATATTAATCAAATCCTCTCCTTCTGTCTAGGCTATGGGCCTGGAGCTGGACAAGGACCCAAAGCTGGCGGTAAATAAATAAAAAAGATCAGCTTTGCTCTTTTAACTTTTCATTTAGTGGCTTGTAGTTTTTCACAAATCTTTGTGTTTTGTACAACCTTTGAATGATGCCCCTTTAACTGTCCTGTAGGGTATAATGAATGACCCCTTTAACTGTGGGGTGTAATGAATGATCCCTTTAACTGTGGGGTGTAATGAATGATCCCTTTAACTGTGGGGTGTAATGAATGACCCCTTTAACTGTCCTGTAGGGTGTAATGAATGACCCCTTTAACTGTGGGGTGGTCCTGTAGGGTGTAATGAATGATCCCTTTAACTGTGGGGTGTAATAAATGACCCCTTTAACTGTGGGGTGTAATGAATGACCCCTTTAACTGTGGGGTGGTGTTGTAGGGTGTAATGAATGACCCCTTTAACTGTGGGGTGTAATGAATGACCCCTTTAACTGTGGGGTGGTGTTGTAGGGTGTAATGAATGACCCCTTTAACTGTGGGGTGTAATGAATGACCCCTTTAACTGTGGGGTGGTTGTAGGGTATCCTAATGGTGGCGGAAATGGAGGACCCAAGGCTCCAGGAACTGATGTCAGTGGAGGACCAGAACCCGGTAAGCTGCTATGTGTGTTTGTGGACAACATGACAGTGGCTTTACACCGCTGCTATGTGTGTTTGTGGACATCATGACAGTGACTTTACACCGCTGCTATGTGTGTTTGTTGACATCATGACAGTGGCTTTACACCGCTGCTATGTGTGTTTGTGGACATCATGACAGTGGCTTTACACCGCTGCTATGTGTGTTTGTGGACATCATGACAGTGGCTTTACACCGCTGCTATGTGTGTTTGTGGACATCATGACAGTGGCTTTACACCGCTGTCAGAGTCCCTCAGTACACACCTTCATGTGTAATATTTGACACTCATGTATGACATGTTTTTCTTTTTTGGTTCGGTCGACTGTTTGACAGATTGCAAATGTTCAAAGAAATCAGACCTCTCTCTCTCTATCTCTCTCTCTCTCTGAATGTAAACAATCCTGTGATTCTTAGGCCCAATTGCTCCTGCTGGTATTCCTGTGCGCCCAGATTTGACTGGTAAACCTGCCCCGCTATGTGTTTTGTGTTTTTCCCTACTCCGAATGTCTCTGTCTGTATCTGTGTAGTGTGTTTTTGTTCTGTTTATACACTGTATTTCTTTTGTTCTGTTTGTGCAATTATACGCCGTATTTCTTTTGTTCTGTTTGTGCAATTATACGCCGTATCGTCATTCTTTTGAATCTCTTCTTGCATGTTCTGTATGTTTTGTTTTTTTATTTCCTGCATTTATCTCTCAAATGTCTGTCAGAATCAACTCTTCCTTTTGGTCTGGTTGCTCTCAAGTCAGGGTTCCCTCGATCACAGAAATCCTGGAAAAACTCATGGAATTATATAATCCCATTTTCCAGCCCTGGGAAAGCTATGAAATTCAGTAAATTCCATTGAAATTCATTGATTGTGTCGTCTGGACATTAGATCTAATGAAATCAATTTAGTTGTTGTTGTCCTCCATGGATAATGTTTCATTGTGTGAAATCTGCTGTTTCCACTTAAATGGACAGAGTTTAAGGAGCCTAATAGAAAAAGAATGAGAAAGACTGTTTCATTTTGATTCAATAGTGAGGACCAACCTGTGTTGGGAAAAGTCATGGAAAAGTGTCAGTGTAAATGGGTGGGAACCCTGTTGAGTTCTTCCTCTGTGTTGGTC
The DNA here is from genome assembly GCF_900700415.2 of Clupea harengus. Classification (NCBI taxonomy): domain Eukaryota; kingdom Metazoa; phylum Chordata; class Actinopteri; order Clupeiformes; family Clupeidae; genus Clupea; species Clupea harengus. The sequence continues at coordinate 21,439,878 of NC_045174.1, read as the reverse complement.
CGTATGGTTCAGACGGTTTTCCTTAACTCTACACTGGCTCCCCAGGTTATGGCGGCAAAATTAAGGGTGAGATTCTCAGTCCTGTGCAGCCCAGCGCCATCCCAGTGCCAGCATACACAAAGGGGATCCCCCCGGCGGAGCCCGCTGTCACCCAGGGGGTCCCTATCGCACCAGAACCCACCATGGCCGAAGTTCCGATAGTTCCTCAAGGCAAGGATCCAAAACCAGAACCAGCAACTCCAGCTCCAGTCGTTACGGCTGGAAGACCTGTCGTTCCACAAGGAAAAGCACCTAAACCAGTCCCACAAAGGTTCCTTCCCATTATACCCCAAGGAAAAGGTCCAAAACCAGTGATTCCACAGGGAAAGCCCCCGAAGCCAGCACTTCCTGAACAAATTCCAGTCATTCCACAAGGAAAAGGCCCCAAACCAGTCATTCCTGGTGGCGCTCCAGAAGTTCCTGCAGTCACCCCTCAAGGAAAGCCACCAAAGGTTGCTATCGATGGACTCCCAGCGCTTCCAAAAGGGAAAGCCCCAAAACCAGTGTTACCTGCCCCACCGGCCGCCGTCACGCAAGGAAAACCCCCAAAACCTGTCACTCCAGAAGCTCCTCCTGCCGTTACCTACGGGAAGCCCCCAAAACCTTCAACGCCTGAAGCTCCTCCTGCCGTTACCTATGGGAAGCACCCAAAACCTTCAACGCCTGAAGCTGCTCCTGTCATCCCTCAAGGAAAGGGCCCAAAACCAGTCGCCCCCGAAGGAGTCCCCGTTGTCCCACAGGGGAAAGGCCCCAAACCAGTTACCCCTCAGTCAGGTGGTCCTCAAGGTAAGAGCCAGAAACCAGTAGGGGCAGTAGTACCAGCTGCAGCAGTGCCACAGGGCTCAGTACCGGGTCCACTATCATCAAAATCAGCACCTGTAGTACCACAAGGAAACCCTCCAAAAACTGTGCCGAAACTGAAAAGCCAAAAGCCTAGAGCACCACAGCAAGGTCTGACACAAGATAAGATAGCATTTTCACAACTAGTGCGAGGTTTTAAACAGAGTAAGGGTGGTAAGGTTAGAAAAATTATCATGCATTACCATGTGTGCGCGTAATGTGCTTGCTTTGGTTAGCATGGGTCTTAGTTCTTTTATGTTGATGTAAGACAGAGAGCTGTTTAAGATTCACATGTATTCATACACATTGTGTCTCTGTGTGATTTCACATTAATGCCACATGCTTATTGTGCTGCCCAGATTGCTGGTAACTCTGCAATGGATTCAGATTGCTGATTCACGCCAGACCCACTCCAGAGTCAGTGGCTATCTGAGTAGTTTAATGGAGATTAGTCTGTTTTAGCTATGGGGATTTCACGAAAATGCTAGCAACATTAGCAATGTTTTGCTATGGGGATTTCATGGCAATGCTAGCAACATTAGCAATGTTTTGCTATGGGGATTTCTTTACAATGCTAGCAACATTAGCAATGTTTTATTTTTAAGGCTGTGTGTAGTGAAACATCAGAATTATCTTCAATTCTGTAATGCATGGTTTCTTCAAAACATTTGTATTTTTTATTGACAGTAGCACATTTTTGTCAAATGCGATCTATTTACTTTACTCTTTACTTCTAATACTTACTTACTTAAGATTATTTCACTTATCTATTTCAAAAGCATGCACACAGGGATTTATTCAGTGTACTTTAGCAAGTGTGTGGTAACCATGCACTAATGGTTAGTTACCATGAACTAATGGAACTGTGGATCCGTGCAATTTGTACTAATTTACAATATGTGAATCATTTATCATGTGCCTTTGGGTCAGGTTCATATCTATCTGTACATTATCGGAACAAGTTGTTTTTAGTTTTGTGTGCTGTGATTACAATTCCTTCTGCACTTTTGTGAACTTGTTGATAGTCGCCATACAGTCTCGTCCTTTTCTTTTACATTTCATACCAGGAAGTGCAACTAATTCAACACTTTAAAACTACAAGCATAGTTAACTTTTTTTTTATAAATGAACAACCTAATCTCTAATGATTAATTGTGTGTTTCATGAAAACTTTCTAAACCATTAGAAATGATCTTTTAAAATGAATTATCTTATAATAAATGAAAACTCTCTAAACCATTAAGAATGATCTTTTAAAATGAATTATCTTATAATAAATGACCTCGGAGTGAAAATGTGATTCTGATCTTTAGGCTCTGACAGCGTATTAGCCAAAGGAGGATTCCCTGTCTGGGACGTAGAGAACATGGGTAAAATACTATGCGCAGGAAACCCAAGGTGACCTAAGGCTGTTCTCTTAAAAAACCTTCATCATTTGTAGACATCTGAACCTCCCGGTACAGCAGTAAGAGAGTTGTCTGATTACCAACCCTCGTTTTGGCCCTGATATATATATATATATATATATATATATATATATATATATATATTTATGTTTTCTGTCTTTAGTTAAACACAGCGACTATTAAGAGAATAGCCAAGGTCACCCACTGTTCTGTCTGTAGTGCACTGGTCTAGTAGCTGTGTGTGTTTCTGTGAATATCTATGCTTGTGATCTATCTATCTTTAGTAGACTTGTCTTGTAGGCTTTAGACTGCAGTAGACAGTAGTGGCTTTTGGTTTAGATTCGTAGTTTGGCTGGTAGAGTGACTCATTTCCTACATGTCTGTGTGAACATCTGAGACGTCTGTAGTTGCCCGTTTGACTAGATTTTTAGTTGGTGAAAGTCATGTAAATGATGATGATTGCAAGCATGCTGGACTCGATAAATAAATCAGCATTATGCCAAAATAATAAATAGAGTTAACATTGACTCTTAGTGCATGACTTTGCATGGTGATCTTCAGGTATGGAGCTGAGATTCTTTCTTTGTCCAACCTCAGTTTGGTACTGATAAAGTTTAGTAAACGTACTCAGTGACTGTTGGGTCATCTAATTTTCCTCTAACTGAAACTGATGACGCTAATCATCAGTATTTTTAGAGTGCATTCAACTTTAACCCTCTGAAATTAATCCCACAGTTTATCTCAAGGGAATGTTTAACATTTAACTTTGGAAATGAGGCTATGATCATCAGTGTAAATATAACTGTGTAAAAGAGTGTATATATCAGACCAGTTGTATTAGTTCCAAACACTATCGCCCCATTGGATGATGAAACTTTGGCCCCGCCCCTCTCAGGTTATGTAACAGGAAGTGCGGTCCCTGAACAGAAACCAGTGGTTCCTGAGACAAAGGGCCCCAAAATCCCGGGGCCCATGGCATCCCCTGAGGGCCAGCCCCCCAAAAGTGTGCCTGTGCCTGAGCCACAGGGGGTGCCCAGTGGGGGGCCCGAGCCTGGGGCCCCGGTGAACCCCAAACATGTGCCTGCGGTCACTAAAGGGGTCCCCACAGCCGCTATCACTCCTGGAGGCCCCGTTGATAACACCCCAGCAGTGGAGACTGAAGTACAGGGCCCCAGAGCCACTCCTGGTAAAGACTGTGGGTGTGTGTCTGTGTGTGTGTGTGTGTGTGTGTGTGTGTGTGTGTGTGTGTGTGTGTGTGTGTGTGTGTGTGTGTGTGTGTGTGTGTGTGTGTGTGTGTGTGTGGGCATGCATATGTATGTATGTGTGTGTTCATTTGTTTGTCGGATTGTCCTAATAGTTAGAGGTGTCCATCAATGGTCCTGTCTCTAGAATAAAGAGTGAATAATGTCTGTTGTTACACTTGTGTGTCCAAACTCTTGTTGTCGCATCCATTTACGTCTGGAGTTCGTCAGTCCACGGATGTCACATTGTAGTGCATGCTTTCACGTGTGTCGAGTTGTGAGTTGTGGCATTCGGACTTCTTCCTTCATGGTGTGGTGGTGGGTTTTTCAGCACATTCTTTCCATCGTTGGCACCTTTGGCCTGGGGTTGCCATGGTGACATAGCTGCATGGGTCTGCCCTACCCTCCCGATTATTCAGTCCCTCCTCAGCACAGCACGTTTCCCCTTCAGTATCCCATTTGTTTGTTTGTTTATCTTTTGTTTGTTTGTTTGTTTGTTTGTTTGTTTGTTTATCTGCCTTGTTATTGTTGGAGCTGCCGTTGCATGCCGGGTGCATGCTGTAGTGTCAGCGAAGTGTCCAGGTGCATGATGGGTATTTTCTCTGCTTGATCTGTTTGAGTGTAAAACACTTACCTCTCTAGACATTCAAGCAGTTTGACTATAAAACACTTACCTCTCTAGACATTCAAGCAGTTTGACTATAAAACACTTACCTCTCTAGACATTCAAGCAGTTTGACTATAAAACACTTACCTCTCTAGACATTCAAGCAGTTTGACTATAAAACACTTACCTCTCTAGACATTCAAGCAGTTTGACTATAAAACACTTACCTCTCTAGACATTCAAGCTGTTTGACTATAAAACACTTACCTCTCTAAACATTCAAGCAGTTTGACTATAAAACACTTACCTCTCTAGACATTCAAGCTGTTTGACTATAAAACACTTACCTCTCTAAACATTCAAGCTGTTTGACTATAAAACACTTACCTCTCTAGACATTCAAGCAGTTTGAGTATAAAAACACTTACCTCTCTAAACATTCAAGCAGTTTGAGTGTCAACAAACTGATTGCAGGTAGGTGTTTACCCCCTGCGGATAACACGGCCTCGTAACCTAACCTCTCACTTCAGTGTGGTTCTCACTCACTAGAGTTTCGTTACAGTTTTAAGTACAGCTATCCCATGCTTACCGTAGGTAACATAAGGTCAGTTGGGTGCTATTATTCACTGAACGTAGGCATCTTAATAGGGGCGTTTTGAGTTCCTGTTTAGTTTTGGTTAAGTATGCTTTTGCTATCATGTTCACTTGTCTTGCCAACCCTTCAGAGCTTACTGGTCTTGGACAGCCCAATGGACAGGGACTCAAACCCAAGCCTGGTAAATAGACTTTATAATGACCCTCTCTACACTAAACATTGGTTATAATGACCCTCTCGACACTTAACATTGGTTATAATGACCCTCTCGACACTGAACATTGGTTATAATGAGCCTCTCGACACTTAATTGGTTACTGCATCATGCAGGCATGTCTGTTGCAAGTACAGTTCTTGTTATTTTTAAACAAAAAAATGCACGACATTCCTTGCAGTGTTTTTGGAGACATCAGACATTTCCCATTATTAATGCGTGCTTCACATACACAGACACATTTCTCAAGGTTAATGCGTTCTTCTGAATTTCGTGTCATTCAGACTGTGGTGGCTGTGTTGATGAGTGCTGTGTTGATGAGTGCTGTGTTGATGAGTGCTGTGTCGATTTCGTGTCATTCAGACTGTGGTCCAGACGGACGTCCGAATGGACAATGGACTAAACTGCCATACCCCGGTAAACCCAGAAAGACTTATGCGTCGTTCATGTTGTGTTGTTCCTGTCCCGTAAATGTATGTGTGTGTGTGTGTGTGTTGCTCAACAGCGAATGCAGCATGTTCATGTTTTACACTACAAAGAATTTCTGGGAAGAACTGTATGGTGCATAACTCGATGTATGAGTGTGCTTGTGTGTGTTTTTGTGTGTGTGTGTGTGTGTGTATGGTGCATAACTCAGTGTATGAGTGTGCTTGTGTGTTTGTGTGTGTGTGTGTGTGTGTGTGTGTGTGTGTGTGTGTGTGTGTGTGTGTGTGTGTGTGTGTGTGTGTGTGTGTGTGTGTGTGTGTGTATGGTGCATAACTCTGTGTATGAGTGTGCTTTTCTGTGTTTGTTTGAGTGTATAAATTAGTTTGTACATGCATGCTTCTTTTTCTGAAGAGGCATGAAAGTGTGTAGAGCATGTTTTCGTAGCTATGGTCCATATCAGCAGTGTGTTAACTCACTTATATTAGAGCTATCCTTATCTCCGTAGTCCCAGTATGTGTCTTTAGTTTGTCAGTAGTTTTCTGTATGTCAGTGTGTTTGTGTCAGTGCTGTCTGTCGATATTCTTGTGGTCCGTGGTTTTTGTGTTTGTGTACTAATCTCTGTCTTAAAACCATTTTATTCTATTTTTTATTCTGTATCTTATTTTTTTCATATTTTATTTTCACAAATGATCTGTTGGTTTTTCCTGTGTCTTTTCTTTGCCATGTTTGTTTTCAGAGCCACAATGTACATGTAGCCTGTAATGGATGTGAATCTGTTGAGGAGTTGAGTCTTAAATACCCCCTCATTCTGTGAATGGTCCCTAGGTTATGGGACATTAGGTGGAATGCTTAACGGATACGGACGGAAGCCTAATGGTAAATGTGTGTGTGTGTGTGTGTGTGTCTGTGTGTGTGTCTCTGTGTGTGTGTCTCTGTGTGTGTGTGTGTGTGTGTGTGTTTGTTGCATGGTGTTTAAAGTCCGTCCATTACCATGTGTCTGTGTGCAGATGCTGTAACACACTAGGTCTGTGTCTCTCATTCTGTGTGTTGTCGAGTGCTGTTGTCTTGTGTGTGTGCATGTAATTCATAATTATAACCACTAGAGGGTGCATGTATGGTCTGTTATTTTTCTATGATACTTCCTGAATTCTTTTGTTTTGTGAATGTACTGGTGTCCATGGTGACCTGTGAGTCTGGACCATGATAGATCTGTTCAAGAGCGCATTCTTCTCTTCTAGGAAGACCCTCTTAAGTTCTGCTTACTGACAATGTATTTCAATCCCGTCCAAATGTCTAACACACTGTCATGTGTTTGCGTGTGTGTTCTTCTGTGTTATGATACAAACCTATTTGTCTTAATATACTAATATATTTATATTGATGTTTATGTTTGCATTTTCAAGGTTTATCACAGCATCCATATAACAATGTATTGTGTGCTTTCGTATTGATATACTCCGGTGCTGTGTGTGTTTTGATGTTGTGAGAGTTAATATGCTTGTGTTTGCCGTGTGTGTTTTCAGGATATGGTGCAGGAGCAGGATATGCAAACGGAGGACGAGGCAAGGCCCCTAAACCAGGTACAGTCACGTCAGGTCACATCTCTGCAGCCGTAGGGTCAGTTCAGTGCTGTATTGATAAGTGCTCTGTTGATGAGTGCTGTGGTGGCTGTGTTGATGAGTGCTGTGTTGATGAGTGCTGTGTTGATGAGTGCTGTGTTGATGAGTGCTGTGTTGTTGCTGTGTTTGTTGAATGCTGTTGATGCTGTGATGAGTACTATGGCTTAGTGTGTTGCTGTCCACAGAATACGGTGCTGGAGCTGGAGGCTACCCCTCGGGTGGACAGAGCAACGGCTACGGCCCAGGTAAGATACACACCTGTGCTCTTATACACACCTGTGCTCTTATAAACACCTGTGCTCTTATAAACACCTGTGCTCTTATAAACACCTGTGCTCTTATACACACCTGTGCTCTTATACACGCCTGTGCTCTTATAAACACCTGTGCTCTTATAAACACCTGTGCTCTTATACACACCTGTGCTCTTATACACACCTGTGCTTCTATACACACCTGTGCTCTTATACACACCTGTGCTCTTATACACACCTGTGCTTCTATACACACCTGTGCTCTTATACACACCTGTGCTCTTATAAACACCTGTGCTCTTATACACACCTGTGCTCGTATAACCACCTGTGCTCTTATACACACCTGTGCTCTTATAAGAGACTACACACCCTCTTGGTGAGATACACACCGGTGCTCTTATGAGAGACTACACACCCTCTCTACAAGGTCCTCATTATGAGTCCATGAGGTGTTATTTTATCCTTCTCAGCTTGACTCTGTTTTAAAAACTATGCCACAATGACCAGCCATTTTAAATATAACTCCAGATGCTCATGTTTTGTCTTCTCAGCCCCTGGATACGGTGGGAAACCAAAACAGGCTGGTAAGGATATTTAGCCACCAGATTCCTATCTAATCTTACCTCACCTGTCTGCTCTCTTACTCTCTTGAACAGTTTGTCTCCGTGGACCTGTGTGTGGTGTGTCATTCTCTGTGTGGTGTGTAATTCTCTGTGTGGTGTGTCATTTTCTGTGTGTTGTGTAATTCTCTGTGTGGTGTGTCATTTTCTGTGTGTTGTGTAATTCTCTGTGCGTTGTGTCATTCTCTGTGTGTTGTGTAATTCTCTGTGCGTTGTGTAATTCTCTGTGCGTTGTGTAATTCTCTGTGCGTTGTGTAATTCTCCGCGTGGTGTGTAATTCTCTGTGCGTTGTGTAATTCTCTGTGTGTTGTGTAATTCTCTGTGCGTTGTGTAATTCTCCGCGTGGTGTGTAATTCTCCGTGCGTTGTGTAATTCTCCGCGTGGTGTGTAATTCTCCGTGCGTTGTGTAATTCTCCGCGTGGTGTGTAATTCTCCGCGTGGTGTGTTTGTAGGTTATGGTAACGGCCAGGGTCTCCACCCTGGGGCTGGTTATGGTGATGGTTTGGGTGAGTCTGCTTACACCTGGTACAGCATGGCAGCCTGTAGTGGGATAATGTAATGTTACTACTCAAGCAGATACTGAACTTTATGAACAAGTACTTTTATTTAAAGCCTGTAGTGGGATAATGTAATGTTACTACTCAAGCAGATACTGAACTTAATGAACAAGTACTTTTATTTAAAGCCTGTAGTGGGATAATGTAATGTTACTACTCAAGCAGATACTGAACTTAATGAACAAGTACTTTTATTTAAAGCCTGTAGTGCGATAATGTAATGTTACTACTCAAGCAGATACTGAACTTAATGAACAAGTACTTTTATTTAACAAACGCGGTGAGCACATTAAACATGCATGGCTTTGCACTGTCTCAATCGATTGTCTCCATATCATAGATGCTCTATTTATGCAAACAGTTACAGGTGCAGCCACCTAGTGGTTGGGGGTAATGTTTCACTTATCATTACAGATGGCACAGTCCATCCATAGTGCAGAAACATATTATTGTCTGTGTTGTTGTTTGTGTTATTATTATTGTTATTATTATTTGAGATAAATAACATGAGATGAGTGTGTGGCCTGTCTGTGATTGGTTGGTTATATCCCTTTTCTGTTCATGAGATGAGTGTATGGCCTGTCTCTGATTGGTTGGTTATATCCCTTTCCTGTTTATGAGATGAGTGTATGGCCTGTCTCTGATTGGTTGGTTATATCCCTTTCCTGTTTATGAGATGAGTGTATGGCCTGTGATTGGTTGGTTATATCCCTTTCCTGTTTATCGGTTGTTCTCAGCTCCAGCTGGGTTGCCAGAGGTCACCAAAGGTCAAACAGGTAAGAATCAGCCCAGCCCAGCCCAGCATGTTACAGACGTGTGTTTTTAACCAATCATCTTAATCCTCTCCACCCTCTCTGTTGCCCTCTGCCAGGCTATGGAAATGGATATGCCCCTGCTGTGCCCCCTGGTTATGTCCCAGGTGAGTGGAGAACACCTTTAGTGCCCCCTGGTCTATGCCCCAGGTGAGTGGAGAACACCTTTAGTGCCCCCTGGTTATGCCCCAGGTGAGTGGAGAACTCCTTTAGTGCCCCCTGGTTATGTCCCAGGTGAGTGGAGAACACCTTTAGTGCCCCCTGGTTAAGTCCCAGGTGAGTGGAGAACACCTTTAGGGCCAAACAAACAAACAAGAGTACAAACAAGAACCTTTTTTAGTTTGTCATATGAGGTTTAAAACACAAGAAGCCCTCCTAATTATAACCACTTGAGGGCACTAACTTGCACATCATAACCACTAGGGAGCGCTAATTTGCATATTATCATGTACAGTAGTTTAATTTCGAGATAACTCAAGATGTAATCCATCCCGTTCATCTCATGTATATTATAATGTATAATGTCTTAGATGAAGTTGTCATGTCAGATCTATTATTTTATTCAGTTCTAAATAAAACTTGTAAATAAAACTGTATTTTGTTTAGCACCAAGTGCTGAATGTCTTGGAGGAGAGGACAAATCGGGTGTTTACATTTTCCATTTCAACTTTTCAATCACTTAACAAATTGACGAATCCAGTCAGCTACAGCATATTTACATAACACATAATCCGCCAACATGTCACCAACCTGTAAGCCAATGGCAGAATCCCCTTTGTGTTGTTGTAGCTGAAGCAGGAACAGGAACAGGAAGTCTACCTGGAGCGGATGCTGGTCCGGCAGTGGACCCTGCAGCTGGCAAATATGGTGGGTCTCGCCCTTATCGCCATGGCAATTAACACTGGTCTGACTTAACCACCTGTGTGTCTATGGATTATATCACATGGCAATTAACATGAGTCTGGCTTAACCACCTGTGTGTCTATGGATTATATCACATGGCAATTAACATGAGTCTGGCTTAACCACCCGTGTGTCTATGGAGTATATCACATGGCAATTAACATGGGTCTGATCTATGTGTCTATGGAGTATATCATATGGCAATTAACACTGGTCTGACTTAACCACCTGTGTGCCTATGGATTATATCACATGGCAATTAACATGGGTCTGGCTTAACCACCTGTGTGTCTATGGAGTATATCACATGGCAATTAACATGAGTCTGGCTTAACCACCCGTGTGTCTATGGAGTATATCACATGGCAATTAACATGAGTCTGGCTTAACCACCTGTGTGTCTATGGAGTATATCACATGGCAATTAACATGAGTCTGATCTATGTGTCTATGGAGTATATCACATGGCAATTAACATGGGTCTGGTTTAACCACCTGTGTGTCTATGGATTATATCACATGGCAATTAACATGGGTCTGATCTATGTGTCTATGGAGTATATCATATGGTATACAGCATGTATTTAGAACATCCTGTGATATGGTGGGTCTGGCTTACCCACCTGTGTGCCTATCATATGGTATATAGCATGTGTAGCATGTCTTTAGAGGGGTGAGGGGTGAATATGTGGGATATGACATGAGATTGTTGCACTTCCACTTGTAAATGGTGAATATAGTGGGTCTGACCTCACTGCCTGTGTGCATGTGGGATATGACATGAGATTGGTAGGGCTACAGTCCCATTCTACAAATGGCAAATAGTTTGTTTTCCTCGCGGCACTACTTACACGCTTGTGGAACATGCTTGTGGAACATGCTTGTGAAACTAGCTGGGTTATATTCCTTCTCACTGCAGTCTGTGTCCCAGGCTGTGGTGTCTATTACACTAACCTTGGCCCTGGGTTCACCATCAGCCTTTGGCCCTGGGTTCACCATCAGCCTGGGTTCACCATCAGCCCTCTAACCTTGGCCCTGGGTTCACCATCAGCCCACTAATCTTGGCCCTGGGTTCACCATCAGCCCACTAATCTTGGCCCTGGGTTCACCATCAGCCTTTGGAGGTTTTCCAATAAAAATGAGGAGCTGGAGGGGGCAGGACTGGTTGCACATGGTGGCCGTGTATATTTTGGATACTTCTGCACTAGAGCATTTTAGCATTATATTCTG
>NC_045174.1:21423512-21426012 GCF_900700415.2 Clupea harengus | reverse complement strand
TCCCTCTCTCCCTCTCTCTCTCTCTGTTGCTTGCTCACATGCGTTTTCCCTGCTCTCTCTCAGGTATTGGGGGCATGTCTTTTGGGGGCTCACCCATGGGACAGGGTCCAGAACCCTCAGGGAAATATGGTAGGCTATGACTGTGTGTGTGTGTGTGTGTGTGTGTGTGTGTGTGTGTGTGTGTGTGTGTGTGTGTGTGTGTGTGTGTGTGTGTGTGTGTGCATGCGTTTATGTCTGGTTGTGTGTGTTTACGTGTTACATGTGTTTTAGTCAAATACTATTATTGGCTATTCAATTATTCCACACACACATTGGCTTTTCAGTAATACCCCCCACAGTACATATTTTACCTACTTTAAATCATAGCTTTATTGGACCTAACAGGGTATTGTTTGAGATTTTTCTCATCTTTCATTAAAAAGTAAAGTCCTAAAGTCCTGCTGGAGGACCACTGAAGTCGGCTCACTCGCGCACCCTGCACACACACACACACACACACACACACACACACACACACACACACTCACACACACCCTATCAGCAGGCCAGTTTTCTCATTTGCTTCTGTTGTGCCAAGCTTGCTTACCGGATCAGGTGCTTTATTTCATGTCAAAGGTGTATGTGTGTGTGTGTGTGTGTGTGTGTGTGTGTGGTTGTGTGTGTGTGTGTGTGTGTGTGTGTGTGTGTGGTTGTGTGTGTTGTGTGTGTGTGTGTGTTGTGTGTGTGTGTGTGTGTGTGTGTGTGTGTGTGTGTGTGGTTGTGTGTGTGTGTGTGTGTGTGTGTGTGTGTGTGTGTGTGTGTGTTTACTTCGGTGTTTAATTCACTTTCTCTGTCTCTCAGGACCTAAGATGCCCTACGGTGCTCAGCCATATGAGGCTAAATCAGCTGGCAAATACGGTGAGGCTCTCTGAAGTACTCTCTCTGGGGAGCTTATGTACTCACAAAATACAATTGCATCACCGAAATATTTACTGTAAGCTGTTATTGTTAGTAGAGCATGTATATATATATATATATATGTTGTTTCCATCATTTTTACCATTTTCTCATTTTGGAATTCTAACATCACTTCCTGTGCCACAGAGTTCAAGAACAAATCTATTACATATAAAAAATGGACAAACACATAGTCCCTTATAATCAGAGTATATACATTATGCCTATGTATTCAGTATATTGCATAGATATTGATGTTGGTACATATGTTATATGAGTGTGATATCCCTGTATATAGCTTTAAGTCACTGAGCCTGGCTTCACATTGTGATGAGATGAGTATGTCTCCTCTTCTCCCTTGTACGTCGCTTTGGACAAAAGCGTCTGCTAAATGACTAAATCTAAATGTAAATGTGATGAGATGACTCATGTTGTGATGAGATGAGTATGTCTCATGTTGTGATGAGATGAGTATGTCTCATGTTGTGATGCGATGAGTATGTCTCATGTTGTGATGAGATGAGTATGTCTCATGTTGTGATGAGATGAGTATGTCTCATGTTGTGATGAGATGAGTATGTCTCATGTTGTGATGAGATGAGTATGTCTCACGTTGTGATGAGATGAGTATGTCTCATGTTGTGATGAGATGAGATGAGTATGTCTCATGTTGTGATGAGATGAGTATGTCTCATGTTGTGATGAGATGAGTATGTCTCATGTTGTGATGAGATGAGTATGTTCTCATGTTGTGATGAGATGAGTATGTCTCATGTTGTGATGAGATGAGTATGTCTCATGTTGTGATGAGATGAGATGAGTATGTCTCATGTTGTGATGAGATGAGTATGTCTCATGTTGTGATGAGATGAGTATGTCTCATGTTGTGATGAGATGAGTATGTCTCATGTTGTGATGAGATGAGTATGTCTCATGTTGTGATGAGATGAGATGAGTATGTCTCCTGTTGTGATGAGATGAGTATGTCTCATGTTGTGATGAGATGAGTATGTCTCATGTTGTGATGAGATGAGTATGTCTCCTCAGGGCTCGGTGGGCTGCCCTATGGAGGTCAACCCATGGGCCTGGGAGGGGAGGACAAATCTGCTGCCAAATACGGTAATTATCCTTTATCCTCTATCACTCCATCCGTGAGTCTATTTATTTATCCTTCCATCCATTCATCCATTCATCCACCTATCCATCCATGAAAGTAAACCAGAGATATCAAACATTACTATTAATGTGGAAATCGATGGAAATTAATTTTCTCTCTCTCTCTCTCTCTCTCTCTCTCTCTCCCTCCCTCCCTCGCTCTCTCTCTCTCTCTCTCTCCTCCTGTCCTCCTCGGTTTCTGCAGGGGGAGGTATGCCTTACGGGGGTCAGCCGATGGACCCCAAATCAGCGGGGAAATATGGTGAATATGGAATATGGAATGTGGAATGTGGAATGTGGAATATTAATGCGGAATATGAATATGGAATATGGCCAACTCCAGTCTCCCAGAGACACAAACATCTCCTTAACACAAATATCTCCTGCCATCCTAATCCAAATATCTCCT
>NC_045174.1:21368512-21418512 GCF_900700415.2 Clupea harengus | reverse complement strand
TTGAGAGTGCAGTGGTTTTATAGTGTTATTGTATTCAGTCAGTGTATTTCAGACACCGTCAATTGAGTGTAATCACCAGTATGTACCTGTTGAACTGTACCTGTTGAACTCATGTTGAACTGTTGTGATGAACGTCCATGAACTCATGTTGAACTGTTGTATTGTGTCTTCAGGAGGCAAAGAACCCAAATATGACCTGAATGGATTCTTTAGTAATGGTTACCAAGGTGAGCATCCACTTGACACGGAAACACATTGGGACTTGTTTTGTTTACAACCTACCAAACAATTCAATAAGCATTCATAATAGCATTCTTTAAGGGCTGGGTACTTCCCCGTTGAACTTCTCTTTTTTTTAATCCACTACTTCCTTCCTTTTCTGTCCGTACAGGGTAATTAAGCAGAGGGGAACCACAAAGAATAAATATGTATCTTTTACTTGATATGTTTGTGTTTCTGTTGTCATGATTGTTGTATATTTTGTATTAATTACATCTAGTTTTTATGACTGTAATTGACCATACTTTTGTATTATTGTCCATATCCCTTGTAAACAAATGCTTAAGAGTCTTTTCTGTCAAATGCTGAGTTTAGACCGGTTGTTTTTAAAGTGCATAAAGTTTGTCTTTCAGCTGAGGTGTTTTGGAGACCTTTGTGTTTTTCATGTTAATCGTATCACTTCATTTCTCATGCTTCATAAATAGAAAACTGCTCTGTTAAGAAATGTTGACAATCAAGCTGTTGTAAGAATAGACAGAAGAAAGATATTCAACTCCACATTCTATTGAATTTACCTGAAAGCGCATGTTGCGTAGAACATTGCGCAGCGCAAGGCACTGTATAGTCCAGACAGATACATTTATTTGCGTGAGAAAGCTGTGTTATACTTCCTGTGGCAAGCACCTGTATGATTTTTAGACACTTTTGATTTAATAAAAAACTTTAAACCATAAACATTGTTGATCAAAGTTTCTTTCTCCCGTGACAATGTGATGGCGCACTGATTGCTTGCTCTCTTTATTAACGGTTTTAATATTTGAGGTTTTTAATTCACTATCAATTTCAACGGTTTAAATATTTGAGTTTGTTAATTCGTTAAATTTAGTTTTACTTCAGAAGTTTTACCTATGCGCCTCTGCATGTAATGCAATTTCGCCTTGGCTCGAGGCTGTGACGGTAATCCAACAGGATGCTGGTATTGGCCGCCTGCTGAGATGTAAATCGCGCGCAGTGATTGGACACAGGTGCAGCTAACGGAGTCCCGCAAGCTGCTCAGGTGTCTGCTCAGGATCCCGGGGGATGATGGACGATCGGTGGCACGGGCCCTTCACAAAAGGAGCAGACAATGTTTTAGCGGACCGGTTTAGAATTAGACGATTGCTAGTCTATTAGAATTAGAATTGTTAACAGGCTACACTGGCGAACATGTTGATGGAAAGTTGACTTAACATCTTCAGAAGGAACGGGGGAGGCGAGCGCAGCATTGAATTTATCTAATAGTGTACCATGGCTTTCATTAAAAAACCCAAACTGACCGACTTCAAGAGCTCGCCTCCTCACCTGCAGTTTAATGACTTTGTTCTGACCGGTTACCGTCCCATCTCCACTGTGAAAGAATGCCTCCACAGTCTGTTCTACCTGCACAATGAGCTTGGGAACATATACACGCATGGTAAGCCATCCACTCCTTTGCAGAAAGTAGCCTAACCATAGTTGCAAATTCCATGATAATTGCTAATAAAATAAAAATGCACATTATTTTGCACACTAGAGACAATGTCATGCATATTCTGTAGGTCTCTGGTGTTTTACTCCGGGTATAGTTGAACATCTAGAAATAGTTTTGTGTAGCCCAGGATATGCCTGCGCTAAATACTTCCAGATTAGCCCGTCAAATCATCTCTTCTGCGACGGGACCTTTCAGCAACTGCCTAAAAGAGAGTAGGCCTAGAGAATAGAGAAATCTTGTCATTTTACCGATTCCGTAAAACCTCCTTGACCCGGCCATGGTAAGGGTCAACTCTCACTAACGACAGTTTATGGTAACCTACAACATGTACACTTTTCACTCTCCACTAATGGCCCTACAGGGTGTTTGTGAGATTAACATAATCGGGTCAGGGAAGCGGCGTCCTTAGGTGGCGTTTGGAGTGGGGTGATGTCTTTAAATAGACCTGTAATTGCTTAGCAATTACTGACCTGTCAGCAATTTCTAAGATCATTGATCAGGATAAATCATCTTAAAGGGCTTGCAATATTGGCATTGCAACCATATTTTCTCCTCTGGTAGTCTTAGATCATGGACATAAGCCTAACATTCTTAAACCATTTTACCTCACTGTATCTAGACCGTTGTTTTTTATTCTGTAGTCTTGGATAGTAGACCTACAAACCTTTCCTCTGTAATACAAATTACGTTAACCATAGGCGCCTGGCTGATACTTCCGCCCTTGAACTGATAGTGTGCGACTCCTCAACCGTGCTTACCCTGCTAAGACCGTTAACGCCGTTAATAGCATTTTAACAGTCTTACAAAGCATAACAACGGCAGAGTGTGATTAAGGCAACCCCCTACCTACATCCGCCTAGCTCAAGAGACGACACTGCGAAACGCACATAGTGACCACATTCACATGAACTATAATGTGATGTTTTTATTGGGCTCTGAGGTATATGGCAGTCATGTAGCATCACAGAGTGCAGCAGTCAGCGTGTCTTCTTCTGTAAAATCACTCTCCGCATTATTCACATAGAACCATGAATTGAGTGACCATACATAATTAGACGGACACTTGACAGAGGACGAGCAATACAGCCATCTAGTCTAGCATCTTATACCTCAAACCAAATAAGCCAGTGTGACACTGCAACACTTTGTAAAAATGAACTTTAAAACGACAACTTTAGATAACCAAGCGCTCGGCCTTGGTTCTTGTAAAGCGCCTGAAGATAATGCCATCGTTAATGATGCAATACAATTGAAAACACTAGCTGACAGAGTCAAAGCAACAAGTAAGTGTCTACCTGTTTCTTCTCCTCCCTTTAATGCCCATGCATCCCTCCTGTTTCTTCTCCTCCCTTTAATGCCCATGCATCCCTCCTGTTTCTTCTCCTCCCCTCACTTCCTCATGTCTCTGCCATCCTGCCCTTTCCCTGGATGTATTACCCCTATCCTCTTCCCTTTCCTCTTCTTTCCTCTTCATCCTTCTCTTCTCTCTCCTGTCCTATAATTTCCCTCTTTTCTCTTCTCCTCTCCTCTTGTTTCCTTTTCATCCTTCTCTTCTCTCTCCTGTCCTATCATTCCCCTCATTTCTCTTCTCCTCTCCTCTTGTTTCCTCTTCATCCTTCTCTTCTCTCTCCTGTCCTAATATTCCCTTAATTTCTCCTCTCCTCTCATCCTCTTCCTCCTCTTCCTCCTCTCGTCTCCTCTCATCCCCTTCCTCTTCCTCGTCTCCCCTCCTCCAGCCATCCCTTTCTTCTGCTTCCTGCTGCTGCTGCCTCTGAACATTCCGTGGACCCAGAGGGACGCTGGCTGGATCTGTGTGCTGCACTACCTGGCCTGCCTCTCCCCCACCGTGGGCTCCGTGCTCTACCACCTCTTCATGAACCACGAGGGGGGCGAGGTCATCTACGACACCCTGCTCTCGCTCGACATGTTCGGAGTGTGCCTCGTCAACACCCTGGGTGAGACGTGTGTGTGTGTGTGGGTTTGTGTGTGGGTGTTAGAGAGTGTGTGTGTTGGGGGTGTGTGTGGGTGTTAGAGACTGTGTGTGTGTGTTGGGGGTGACCTCTCTCTTTCTTCCTCTTTTTCTCTTTTGTCCTCTGTCCTGTCTCCCCTTTCTCTGTCTTTCACTTTCAATTAACGTTGTTTTTTTTTTACTGCCATTCTCTCCCTCTCCCTCCTTTTTTACATCCCCCTCTCTCCTTGTCATCCTGTTCTCTCCCCCTCCCCCCCTCCCAGGAGCCCTGCCAATCATCCACATCACACTGCTGTGCTACCCCGATGCCCGCCGCGTCGCCCTTCTGGCGTACTCCTCGCTCTCGCTCTACGGCGTGTACTCGGCCGTCACGGCGCGCAGCAACATGCGCCGCCTCCAGGCCTTCTTCTGGCAGGCCGTCTTCCGCCTCTTCCTCTACCTCCTGCGCTGGAACGGCCCCGGGACAGGAAGTCCCACCTCCATGTACTTCTACGCCGTGATGGATTCGCTGGCGGTGCTGGGCGGGCTGGTGAACGTGACGCGGATGCCGGAGCGGATGAGCCCGGGCAGGTTTGACTACTGGCTCAACAGCCACCAGATCATGCACATGCTGGTGGCCCTGTCCATCGTCTACCTCCACTGGGGCATGATCGAGGACCTCGTGTGGCTACGCAACTTCCAGTGCCCCCCGGAGTGAACCGGGAACCACCGGAGTTAACCAGGAACCACCGGAGTGAACCAGGAACCACCGGAGTGAACCAGGAACCACCGGAGTGAACCGGGAACCACCGGAGTTAACCAGGAACCGCCTCAGGAAACCAGCCAGCACAGAAATAGAATCCGTAGATTCCTACTCTACATACATTCATTCTTATTTACAATACTGACAATGAATACAAGGTGCCCGGAATGAGGTCTGGTGTCGAAGAAAAAGTCCTCAAAAGACAAGGGCTTAAGGATGTGCTTGAATAAGTTCGTTTATTGTGTAATTTGTCAACAACGGGTATTATTTTGTTAATAACAGGTGTAAAATTATTATTTTGTTAATAACGGGTGTAATATAATTATTTTGTTAATAATGGGTGTAATATGCATTCACATGCTCATAACAGGGTTGAATGATATCGACAGCAAAGTGGAAGACAAACACCTGGTGCTTTTTGCTGTTCTATGTATTCTATCTCTATGGTCAAGCCATCGTTGCGGTTCTATGTATTCTATCTCTATGGTCAGGCCATAGTCGCTGTTCTTTGTATTCTATCTCTATGGTCTAGCCATCCAAGCCTGCAGGCCCAGGTCTTGGAGAGCCACTGTTTGTTCAGGATTTTACTCCATTGAAGACTGACTCTTAATCATGAACCAAGGAGAAATATTATATAAAAAAGACAGGTGACCACTAGGAGGAATACCAGTGGCTTGGGAAATAATGGGGGGGGGGTGATTACAAAATGTATACTCCACACCCTCTGAGAAGATTTTACTGGTACTGATATTGAGCAATGACAACATGAAAGCAACAGGATTTAAACAGCATTTTTACAGGATAGATAAAGAATGTGCTCAGTAGCTGTAAACCTGACAGACAGTAAGTAAGCTCTGTTGTGTGGGAATAGACCGTTGAGAAAACTTGTCTTTTATCTTGAGATTTGCCAGATGCTTATTGTCTCAAAGGCACTTATAAGAGTAGCTTTTTCAAAGTTACAATACAACAGAGATTATCATGGATTTATGGAAGTTAGCGTGATGTTTATTTTAGGTCACATCGGCCAGCCCTACTTAGTGATGAACTATTTTGCCGGGTGTCTTCTTTGTTTGAGTGATATGATAGTCTGTGAGGTGGTGAACTATGACCTTTGCCATGAGCTTGCACTACCTGGAAACAAGGCCAGAAAAGCCTATGAGGTTTCTAACCAAATAATGTGAACGCTATGCAGTTTTGACAATGATGCCCCTATGGCAGTAAAGCACTACTGTCAAGTGGCATATTTTAACTACTTATACTTGAATTTTAAAAAGATGGACTGCTTGACACTGACTGTTATGGTCTGAAGCTGAAGGTTATTTGTACCCATTTGTGAGGTTTCTTCACGTGGTGGTTGGGGTTGCCTGAGGGGCCAAAGGTCAGACTCTACAGGTATCCAGACAACTGCCTGAAGGGAAACCTAAATCTGCCATTTTTAAACTGATCAGTTTCAGATTTTGAAGATTTATTTCTGAAATCTTGCTTAGCGGATCCTTCCACCCTCAAACATGTTTCCAAGAGGCGTACTCTTGGCTCAGTATACATGCAGTAGGTTTTATCAAGTCATGTAGTCTCTATTCAATACTGGTGCAATAAACAAAGATATGTTTTAACCAACCAGTATCTCATGGTCATCATTCCACCAAACTGGAAACTACAATTCCCAGGATCCTTTCAGTGACATTTGTAGCTGAATGACTAAACAGTGAAGTGATTGATGCGGGGTTCTGCAGATTCCAGTTGTTATACATTTATTAGTCCTGTCGTATTGCAGCTGGAAATGTTATCCTGCATGTTGGTATGTGTGAGAATGACAACGATCCAGTTATAACACTTACAAAGAACGACAAGATGCAGGTATGCTCAATGCTCAAACTGCTATGTTGTTTAATTGCAAAATATTTTCATATATACAATCAGAATGAAATGTACGCTACATGTTTCAGCGCCGTTTCAGGGTGTTAATTACATTAATGTCATCTGCCACGGCGGTTGGAAGTGGTATCCATTTCATTTGGGTTTTCTTATCTTTCCTCCAATTTGGCACTTAAACAGAGAGGATGAAAAACTGGCCAGTGCCGTGCTTGACCTGCTTCATCCCTCCTGACGGCGTGCGTGTCAGTTGACACCAAAGGCTGCACTACCGTTCCATTCATGACCTGTGCCTGTGTGTGCAGAGCTGCACGTGAAGCTAACACAAGAAGCTAATCATGTTCCTGTGTGTGCAGAGCTGCACGTTAAGCTAACACAAGAAGCTAATCATGTTTCTCCTGAGGCGTCTGACAGATTTCTGTGTTTGATGACCTTTGATAACCCTTTGAGCTGTGCTGTGTCACGCCTGCGAGTGTGAGTTCGTCACGCCTGCGAGTGTGAGTGTGACACGACTGCGAGTGTGAGTGTGTCACGCCTGCGGGTGTGAGTGTGTCACGCCTGCGGGTGTGTCCACAGCGTATTACCCCAGTAACCATTCTGCACCAGTGTTTCCCCAAACAAGCACCCAAAGTATCACCGGTGTGTGTTAGATAGAGAATGAATGAATGTATGTATGTATGTATGTATGTAGGTAAATGTACACAAATGTGTGTTCATGTGTGTGTGTGTGTCTGTATGTTTGTGTTTTGCCTAAACAGTCATTCTGATCACACTCTGTATTGTCTGCAACCTTGACCCAAACAGCAGTGATCTGCCCCGGAGGCGGAGATGGAAATAGAACCTCCGAGACGGAACGTTCCGGAACCATTTCAAGGAACTTGCTGAAGATTCCAGAACCATGCAAAGGTACAATTTTAGTGCTATTCAAAGCATGAACAAGGTTACATGCAGTAGAGAGTGTAATGTATATATGTGTGTGTGTGTGTGTGTGTGTGTGTGTGTGTGAGTGAGTGAGTGAGAGCGTAAGTGTGAGTGTGAGAGAGCGCATGAGTCAATTCTTCCTTGTTTTCTTTTCGTCTGCCTGTTTTGTCTGTCCTGTTTTGTCTGTCCTGTTTCGTCTGTCCTGTTTCGTCTGTCCTGTTTCGTCTGTCCTGTTCTGTCGGTCCTGTTTGTCATGCCGGGGCGTGGAGACGAGGGAGCGGTGCTGAGACATCACTCTTCATCAGAGCTGCTATCCTCTTCCTCACCTTCTGACATGTCAGCGATAGGGAACCGCAAGATGGCCGCCACCCCACTCAACTGATTCAGTTCTGAGAGAGAGAGAGAGAGAGAGAGAGATGGACAGAGAGGAAAGGAGATGGAGAAAGAACAGAATAAGAAAGGGAGAGGGACAGACACATAGAGATAGAAATTGCATACATTGTATTCTATCTCTATGGTCAAGCCATCATTGCTGTTCTTTGCATTCTATCTCTATGGTCAAGCCATCATTGTTGTTCTTTGCATTCTATCTCTATGGTCAAGCCATCATTGCTGTTCTTTGCATTCTATCTCTATGGTCAAGCCATCATTGCTGTTCTTTGTATTCTATCTCTATGGTCAAGCCATCATTGCTGTTCTTTGTATTCTATCTCTATGGTCAAGCCATCATTGCTGTTCTTTGTATTCTATCTCTATGGTCAAGCCATCATTGCTGTTCTTTGTATTCTATCTCTATGGTCAAGCCATCATTGCTGTTCTTTGTATTCTATCTCTATGGTCAAGCCATCATTGCTGTTCATTGCATTCTATCTCTATGGTCAAGCCATCATTGCTGTTCTTTGTATTCTATCTCTATGGTCAAGCCATCGTTGCTGTTCTTTGTATTCTATCTCTATGGTCAAGCCATCATTGCTGTTCTTTGTATTCTATCTCTATGGTCAAGCCATCATTGCTGTTCATTGCATTCTATCTCTATGGTCAAGCCATCGTTGCTGTTCTTTGTATTCTATCTCTATGGTCAAGCCATCGTTGCTGTTCTTTGTATTCTATCTCTATGGTCAAGCCATCGTTGCTGTTCTTTGTATTCTATCTCTATGGTCAAGCCATCGTTGCTGTTCTATGTATTCTATCTCTATGGTCAAGCCATCATTGCTGTTCTTTGTATTCTATCTCTATGGTCAAGCCATCATTGTTGTTCTTTGTATTCTATCTCTATGGTCTAGCCATCCAAGTTGTCTGTTTGGTTTTGTTATGGTTTGTTTATTTATTGTTCTTCTGTATTATGTAGCCTCAATCAGGGCATTGCTGCAAAAGAGCCCTGTGCTCAGTCAATTCTCCCTGAATAAATAATGATGATGAAGCCTGCAGGCCCAGGTCTTGGAGAGCCACTGTTTGTTCAGGATTTTACTTACTTACTACATTCAAGACTGACTCTTAATCATGAACAGAGGAGAAATATTTGCTTTTACATCAAGGACACGTTCATCTTCAGTGTTGTATAAAAGTATAAAACGCCTGAATTCACTTACGGTCTCCAGAGACATGAAGGCTGGAAAACACCCTGCAGAGAGAGGACAACATGTGAGATTAGTGGACATCTTTTACCATGCTTTTAAAACACCCTGCACAGAGGACAACATGTGAGATTAGTGGACATCTTTTACCATGCTTTTAAAACACCCTGCACAGAGGACCACATGTGAGATTAGTGGACATCTTTTACCATGCTTTTAAAACACCCTGCACAGAGGACAACATGTGAGATTAGTGGACATCTTTTACCATGCTTTTAAAACACCCTGCACAGAGGACAACATGTGAGATTAGTGGACATCTTTTACCATGCTTTTAAAACACCCTGCACAGAGGACAACATGTGAGATTAGAGGACATCTTTTACCATGCTTTTCCTCAGCTTCCTCTTTTTTGTTAAATCAACTTGTTTTGTTCCCTATAACTTCATCACACAGTACAGTTGTAAAAATGGTTTTAGAGTCGAGGAACAGCAGAAGATATGTTCTCTTTAAGGCTACAGAGTGGTTTTAGAGTGCAGGAACAGCAGAAGATAGGTTCTCTTTAAGGCTACAGAGTGGTTTTAGAGTCGAGGAACAGCAGAAGATATGTTCTCTTTAAGGCTACAGAGTGGTTTTAGAGTCGAGGAACAGCAGAAGATAGGTTCTCTTTAAGGCTACAGAGTGGTTTTAGAGTCGAGGAACAGCAGAAGATAGGTTCTCTTTAAGGCTACAGAGTGGTTTTTTTGTCCTGAATGGTTCTTCCAGTGTTGAAGTAGAAAACAAGGTTTAGAGAACAGGTTTGATCAGGGGGATGTTCCATGTTCCCCCCTCGGTGCCCTTCCTCTCTCGTCGTACCTGACGTTCCCACCATTGTCTCGCACGCTGTCCACCAGCCGCACGTATCTGCTGCGTGTCGCCACTTCCTGGTGTCTGCGGGAAACAGGAAGTCCAGAATATAAACACACACACACGCAGACAGGCACAGGTACACACACACACACACACACACACACACACACACACACACACACAAACACACACAGTTACCATATGCACTAGAAAAAATAAACAAGCAGGCAGAAAAGTGGCAAGCTAAACTGTTCCAGTAGGACCATTCTCAAGCTGAAGGTCACCCCACCAACACTGTGCTGTACACATGGAAAACAGTGCCAATCTCTCGAGTCTCACATCAACTAAACTATACACACACACAGACACAGTCACAGTCACACACTCACACTCTCACACTCTCACACACACACACTCTCACACACACTGCAGAGCGGAGCTGTTTGTTGTTCGGGTGCTGAATTCATACCTGAAAAGCTGATCGCTGATGAGCAGAATGTCAATGGCCAAGGCCTCGCTTGCCTTCTCAACGTGACCTAGCCTACAAGTAACAAGACATATACACACATAAACATAAGTCAATCTACTACAACAACACACACACACACACACACACACACACTTTTAACAGAACACATTCAACCCACGGGCAGAGTGGATGCTCACTGCTCCGCTGACAAATATGTGGGTGATGGAGGGGGTTGGTTTATTTTGTTCGACAGGTGTAAAGACAGGGGAATGAACAGGTGGGTTGGCCAACCAATTAAACTATGCTCACAAATAAGCAACAGATAAGCAGAAGACAGGATGGATGGATGGATGGATAGATACATAGATGGATGGATGGATGGATAGAAAGAAAGGACTTCCTGACCCGTAGAAGGCTCTGTCTGGTTCGTGTTGCAGCATCTTGTAGAAGTCCTCCAAAGCTTTCACCTCGCCTGCGGCCTGCACAAGACAAAACCACACTCAGGTCCTTTGCCTATAGAGAACCTTTAACAAGACAAAACCACACTCAGGTCCTTTGCCTATAGAGAACCTTTAACAAGACAAAACCACACTCAGGTCCTTTGCCTATAGAGAACCTTTAACAAGACAAAACCACACTCAGGTCCTTTGCCTATAGAGAACCTTTAACAATGTGCCCCTTTGTTAACTGTGCACTGGCTTTTTCACTTACTCTCAGCAGTTCACAAACATTGAGATCTGTGCCAATGAAGGCCTCAGTCCACACAAGACAAGTCCTTGGCAGACAGATGCAGGGGTTATAGCCAGAAACACTCACCTTTGTGTCAGACAGGCGACTTGTCAACGTGGGATCTGACAGAATTTCTGTTTGGAGTACACAAACAAATTTTGTTTTTATGCGCACTACTTGTAATATATATTTCCACTAATATGCAAGTTGGCACTTTATGAGTGAATTCCCTTGTGTGTTCTCAAGAATATCGTTAGTCATTAACGAGCTCTGGAGGGTCATTATTTGAACTGGACAGGTGTGATGGGAATGGGATCATATGTTCAATAACACTTATACATCCATGCTGTGATAAACAACACCTTATGACAGACGCTATGCACAGTCATGCATATTAATAACAGTTTGATTCCACTGTCAGATCACCAACTGTGATATAAGAGTGAGATTATTATATTTTATTATTAAACTGTATATTATATTTATTTATTATCCTGAACTGTTGCATGCATATTTTTCAGTTTAAGTACATTGAGAGCAATTAAACCCAGGAAAAATTCCTTGTATGTGGAAATGTACTTGGCCAATAAAGATGATTCTGATTCTGATTACTTCTCATAATGTCTGAAAGTCTATTAACATGTGACATCATGAGAAGCCATCATGAGAGGTGTCACGACAGGAGTAGTAACCATGGTAACAGAGACTGTCATAAACAATGTCATGGCACCTTGTGATAGGATATGGTTATGTCAGTCTAATGACATAAGGTTGAAGTAGAGTGCAACCACCTGCTCTACCTACGATTATGTGACACCTGACCTTCTCTGAATGAAAATGCTTTTAAGTCCCGTGACATTTTCATAATACTATTTCCATTTATATTGTTTTCCCCTGTTGATCACAGGGTGCAAAGCATTTGAGTGGCCTCTTATGCCGAAGGGGTTCAACACAAATAAGCATGGCAATAAACATTTCAATAGCATATAATCTTTTTTTATATTATAAAATATTTCTCTGTCTTTCCGGTTCTAAATTAGCGTCTGACCTTTCAGTGAGTACTTGTGTCCAGAGGAAGAGTGCACGGTCACGAACTTGGGCCGGTTCTCCAGCAGAAGTTTATTGTCCTGGCGAACGGCCTCCCTGAACAGGTAGTTGACGAACTGGTCCTTCACGAAGCCCGGACTGGCTATCAGCACACACTTCACCACTGACACAGGGCAGAAGAGATGATGAACGCTTAAAGTTGGATTCCCTCGAAATAGTTCAAACCCAAGGAACCCATGGAAAAGTGAACTCAAAACTGCTCACCCACTTCACGACTGATACACTTCCGGCCCCCCCCCCCCCCCACACAACTTTACTTTAAACTCTAGTCCCTTAAAAACGAAACACAATTTAAGAAAACAAGACTATACTGTCAACGTAACAACTGAAACTTTGTCAAGAGTGTCACTCACATTTTTTTTCATAGCATTTTGTTGTTTCCCTATTTATAGTTTGCCAAATGTTTGTTGTTCTCAAGGAAACCCCAAAAAAATTGGTCGGAGTTTCTTACCATCAAAGCTGATATGTCGTAGGATCCCTTGCATGACTGCCTCATAGAACCGTTCTAAAGCCTGAGGAAATATTATAAAACATTTACAGATCGAACTCAACTAGCTCTGCATACACATAACCACATAGACATATACTGTATATGTCTATGCATAACCACCCTAATTCAATTAGAGGGTGTTACTCACAGACTTGTTTTAGAGGATATGAATACCATATTGAATCTTGAGGTACATCTCTACATTTGCCGACATCACAGATTAACATGAGATTACAATGTATATTCAATGTTGAAAATGAGTTACATCCCATCATGAGATAAAATCTCAGGATGGAGCATTCTGTGCGGTCATCGTTATCATCAATAATGGTGATGGCTAATATTAACTATGAAGTAGTAACATAGATGATGTTGATCAACAGTCACTGTGCAGTCATTAACAATAATAATGGCTGATAGTAAGCAATATCATTATAACTGTATTTCCACTAATTTGTCCACATCAGTCGTGGGGTCCTCACCTTCTCGTGTTGGGTACAGCTGCCTCTCCGCTTGCGAGGGATGGTTACCTCGATCTTTGCCCTCAGTAGGGTCATCGCCGAGGTAACCAGGACGATGTTGGCCAGCCCTTCCTGCATCACCACGGCAGCCACATCTGCCTTCTGTGTGGGGTCACATGCTTGTTCTGACACACACACACACACACACACACACACACACACACACACACACACACACACACACACACACACACACACACACACACACACACACACACACACACACACACACACACACACACACACACACACACACACACACACACACACAAGCATGTTTAAAACTACAGAACATATATATATATATATATATAGATATATATATATAGATATATATATATAGAGTTACATAGTTAAAGGTGCTTCACTACAACCACATGTCCAAACTGTGAATATTAATAAATGCACTGACTAAATGCTCACAAAACAGAATACAATATTAAACATGGTGAGACTGACAAGATGTCATGAGCATGGAAAAGCATCCTGCCATAACTGACATGATTAATGACACCGATTAATTAAGGACTCTTTACCGATTCTATCCAGAACCACACTGTCCCAGATTTTTTTGGCCAGCGTGAATTTCCTGTTCGGCTCCAGTTCAATGGTGTGATAGGCCCCCATCTGGAAGAAGACACTGCAGTTAGAACATCCACATACATAGCATATATATACATAGAATATACATACATTCCATTCACATACAGCGCCTATAGAAGTTAGTTCTGTGAGCTTGGGTTATCACATAAGAGTGTTCTTGGCCAACTCCACACCAAAATTACAAGACACAATTATAAACATCAATATATGAACTCATCATTCACACTACAATTACATCACACCGTTTGAACAAAACTCAATGGGTCAAAATGTCATAACTAAGACTCTTTTCGCTGCTGCTGCTGCTCACTGCGATATCTTATCTTCTAACCTTGACATACTGGTTTTCCACGAGGTTGGTTCCCTTGACGCGGAGTTGGCATGCCTGGGAATCAAAGTCGATGGTTTCCACGCACACTGTCAGGGTTGTGCGGACACGGGAACTACCCACACTGCCTGTGGAGGACTCCGTCTGCACCTTCCTATATTGGTGAACGCACGCAAAGCATTATTGGGGATACAGACTACTCAGCTTTGTCAAGACCCTCAGCTCTACTAGAAAGTGGGAGGGAGTAGGGACCGGGCAGAAATGGAGGGTAGTTGCATGTTATATTGTGTATTGTTATGTATGTTCGCTGCCTGTTATATGGCTATTGACTTTGTTTTTGTGTCGATTTCTGTTAGTTGAGCTTGTCAAACTTTGAATGGAAGAGAGAGAAGTTACAGCTGCTAAACAGAAATAATAGACATGGTAAGAAAAAAACGAGAAGAGAGAGAGATGACGCACCTGATGGTGGAGGCTCTGAGGCTGTCCCCCACCTGTACCAGGTTGTAGGTGTGCCACATGTCCTCGGCCTCCTCCGGCATCAGGGTCACCTGACTGGGACATTCCCATCACACATATAGACGTATGAGTGACAACAACGCGATCTAACAACTATTACAAATGTCTAGCTGTGATCAAAACAGCCGTCAGTAAACATATGTGCATTTTTTTCTGCACAGTTAAATCGAGCGAATGCGTTGCTCCTTTGGATTAACGTTACATGATACTCTCCACCATATAACAGCTGAGCTTTTATATCTGAGGTATCATTTAGCTATATAATCTGTTGGTTTCCAGTGAAGCTAACAGCTAGCTACTTAGCTAGCAGCTGTGTATGCGGATATCTGCAGACTGCATATGAACAGGTGGCAGCCCTGACTCAAGGCAACGTGGACAAAGTGCGATCCAACGCCAGCAGGGAAAGTTAGAAACTCACACCAGGATAGCCTTAGCTGAATCATGTGAGAAAGAAAAGAAGATTGCTAACAAGCTTAGTAATCAACAGGCTAGCCAACCAAATAATGCGCTCCCGGTCACTTACCCGGCATTGTCTTTCTCGATGTCTTTCTGAAGCAACTTCATGACACGGTAGGTCTGATGTTATTATGGTGAAAGTATATATTGAAAAGGGTAATATATTTCATTGGTTTAAAAAAAACATGTTACTTTAAAGCGAATAAACAGGCCATCAAAGAGTTTAGATAGGCGAAGCAAGGTACTTCATGGCAATGCATGTCTATGAGAGCAAAGGGGGACAGTTCCGGTCTGCGTAAAGGGGCGTGTCGCGACCCAAAGTTTTAACCCTGTGCCTGAACTGACTGAATCATAGTTGGTAAAGTCGAATGATTTGGAGTATACAATATATATTTAGAGCTTGTGTATGGATCAAATACATTCTATGATATATTTTCATAATATGGATGTAGGGCGTGGTGTGTCTGTTTTTTACAATGCATTATGCTAGCAAGATCACGTTACTAACGTAACTGGTCATATACCGTTAGTTTCTGCTACTCATAGACAGTTAAAAAAGGAGCGTACTCCATGCTAGCTCTAGAGTCTAACTGAATAACTAATCTCAATTTTTTTTTCTGAATGGATTTAATTAATTTCACACACAGCATTTTTAAGGACCTTAAGAGCTCCTTATTAGTTCTGATATCTGTTGTCAAGCAAGCGATTGTACGTAAGCAACCGACCAGCAGACATCAGACAGCAAGGTGCAACACTTGAAATTTAAACTCGTTTCTTCACAGTTGAAAAACCCCAAAGATGTTCATAATCAGAAGGGGACTTTGTGGAGTCATGAACAGAGTGCCCGATATGGGTGTACCTACCCACAGAGGGACAGGAAGTTATCATATTGTATGAAATCTTGCCATGACTTCCCATAGTACAATGAATACAAAAATGGCTTCATCTGGTCTGCCGAAAGGGGGATTTGTTTTACAAAACCGCAGGAAGTGGATAGTCATGAAGTATCTTCAAAGATATCCGCCTCAGTGGGCCTCAATCCTCTGGTATCTCCAAAGTCTTTGCAGGCTCACTTATAACATCTCTGGTGTCTATGTATATATGTCTATGGTCACATGTACAGTGCGTCATAGCAACGCACTAATTCCATATTTGGCCACTTCCGTGAGTGACAAAGAATCTGTCACCGTCGCACATTTATAGATTTGTATTTATTTGCGGACCTTGAATTGCTTTTAATCTGGGATTAAATGTGTGAAATTTCTCTGTGGGTCACTTGCACTGGAAGCAACACATTTTATTTCAACAATTACAATGAAGCTTTCTTACAACGAGGAAATGGCCTACATGTTGCTGTATTTGTTATCAGTAAAATTGACCATGTATGTTATGTTAGTTATGTTACCATAATTATATTGACAAACGGATTCAATTATGTAATGATGTTTTGCTCGCCTAAGATGAATGGACTTTAATTATTTACAGTTCTCTTTTCGCTGTAACTTGTAGTTCGTGACTGAAATATGTCACAGCCAATCTTTAAGCAAAGAACGGTTTCACCAAGTCCTGGGAGGAGCTTTCAACAGCCTATGAAGTGGAGAAATAACACTTCTACCCGCCTCCTTACGTGGTCAACAACCGCTTCCTCTGGCTAGTTTCTGGAGGGACGGGAAGAGAAACGTTGAAACTTAGAAATATACATTTAATTTGGGGTTTATAGCAAAAGCAACTATAGAGTGGTGTCTCGGAGCACAGATATTGCGTCTATTATTACCATATTCTGCTTGCATCCTTGCATGTTAGCATAGTTATCTTCTATTTACCGTAGTGATAGCTGTGCAGTTAAGCCCGCCGTGTTAGCTAGCTAACTAGCTAGCTAGCGACTAGCCTCTCTTTTACTCCGCCGTGTTGACTTAAATTTTCGAAAAAAGGCTCATTTTAACAGAACCCAATGGCCGAATCTGATAAATTAAACATCGATTCAATTATACAACGTCTCCTTGAAGGTGAGTCTGGTTGAATTTATATTATGCTGGAAGTGTGTTTGCATATCTTATTCGAGTAACGTTGAAAGGCAAAGATGGCCACACCAGTCTAGAAGCTAGTTGTAGCAAACAACATAGCGGTAGCTCCTCTGCTATATGGGTAGCTAATTAGCTAACGTGTATCCAGTCCTGTAATAGCCAGATAGGCTGCATGTATAGCTAGCAAGCCACATCCCAAAGCAAAAGTTTACGCTAGCGACTTAGATCAGTGGGTTGGCTAGATAGTAGCATACCCACCTTCACCGATGGATGAAGCCATCCACCATTTTTTCGGGTTGCATGAAAGTTTGAATAGAGTAAATGAATGGCAAGCTAGTTAACGTTAGCTAACACTAACGTTAATGTTAGAGTCTACTGAACTGTTATTTAGGTAGATATCTGTTGCCAAAATGTGCAAGTAAGTGTAATTCCAATATTTCTGTCGAAGAGAGAAAGTGCTGTGTACTTCTGCGATACGAGAGGCAAATTGCTGTCGCGGGAAGAGGTATAACTTCACGGCATGGACCAAGGCTACCTTGAAGCAGAAATTACATCTCTGTCTAGTTCACGAGTATGATAACTTTGCCAGGTTTAACCTAACGCTGGATATTTGAACCATGTTATTTCGAGTGTGGACTCTCATCTGGTCACCGTACAGCTACACTTCGAGCCATGGGTCAACCGAAATGCTCATCCACCTTCGATATACACGTCTGCTCTCGAATGCAACCGCCTTATCACGCTGTATGTTTTCTCGCTACCTCCCCCTCTACAGTGAAGGGTTCCAGGCCTGGAAAGAACGTACAGTTGACGGAAAATGAGATCCGCGGTCTGTGCCTCAAATCCCGGGAGATCTTCCTCAGTCAACCCATTCTACTGGAACTCGAGGCACCGCTAAAGATTTGTGGTAATTATTGAACGAAGCTCCATTTTGCGGGTTTTTTGGCCGGACTGTAGCCTACATGGAAGTGGTGTGTAGAATGTTTTTGGTTTAGGCCTGCAGAGGGGCGTCGTATTGGAGCGTGATGTTGAGCATGACGAAGGAGTTGCGAAATGATCATTTGTCAAGATTCTTGGAGTTGTAACTGTAATGCATTAACCTGAGTTTATTTTATTTATTTATTTGTACCTGCGCCAGGTGATGTTCATGGTCAGTACCACGACCTGTTGAGGTTGTTTGAGTACGGTGGATTCCCCCCGGAGAGCAACTACCTGTTCCTGGGCGACTATGTGGACAGAGGCAAGCAGTCCCTGGAGACCATCTGTCTGCTTTTGGCCTACAAGGTCAAGTACCCAGAGAATTTCTTTCTGCTGCGAGGCAATCACGAGTGTGCCTCCATCAACCGGATATATGGCTTTTATGATGAATGTAAGTCAAGAGATTCTCTCTCTCTCCAAACAGACAGATTATTATTTCTTATGTAAAGTAGTATTTATTGTTACACCAGGGTTCTAATGCCCGTAGCTTGACTGTTCTCTCCCTTGTACGTCGCTTTGGACAAAAGCGTCTGCTAAATGTAAATGCAAACACCACATCTCCTGTAATTATTCTCACTCTCATGAATGCAGCTGTGGAGTCTTATATTTATATGGCTTAATGGCAGGTGCATCTGGCATAACTATAATAGTGTGTTTGGTGTAACAAAGAGCACCTTATTATACCTCTCCATTACATGACTGGGATCATTGATTGGCATCCAATCACCTGCATGAAGAGCGTTGTTGGCAGTTTGTTGGTTGGAGCACAGGTTCATTTTGTTAACAACGGTATCAACTGCAATAGTATTACCATTGTGGTGCATTAAGAAATATGCAATCGGGTAATTAGTCTTTGCTTCGAATGTGGGATATACTGCCATTTACTGAACCCATTTATTGAATGATTTGGCTGTGCTTGTTTTTTGAGCTCTTTGTTGCCCTCTCCAGGCAAAAGGCGGTATAACATCAAGCTGTGGAAGACGTTCACAGACTGCTTCAACTGCCTACCTGTCGCTGCCATTGTTGATGAAAAGATCTTCTGTTGCCATGGAGGTATGTGGCCACTGTTGCTAAGTGCCAAGGGTGTAAACTCCACGCCTCCACGTTCATTGGAGAAAAACAGTCCCAGAATTCATCGGTTATACAGTTGTAAAGTAGTTTGAATGAATAATTAAAGGCATAGCCTTAAGCAAGATGTACAGTTGTTGAGTGGTCATACTCCAGCTTAATTAGTTTATAGTTTCAGGGCCACAGTCCTGAAGCTTTCTGCACTGGCCCCCTGTTCTGTGTTTGTTGAACCTGTGTCCCACTGTGTGTGTGTGTGTGTGTGTGTGTGTGTGTTGAAGGGGTGTGTGTATTATGATGACCTCATTCAAGGCTGTAACTTAGTGTGCGTGTGATTTAAGGCCTGTATGTGCTAGTGTGAGCTGTCTCTCTGCTCTGCAAATATGCATGTTCCCATGACTCCTCAAGGCTCTTATCTATTTGGGTCTGTTGCTGCTGTGTGTGTAACTAAGGTTATGTAATGCTTTAGAAGCCCATGTTTGTTGTGTTTCCTGGGCAATATGACCTCACAATAACATAGCATTAGTAGTTTAAGTGGCCTTGTGGTGTTAACTCCAAAGCTCCCCGTCTTAGAGTGTGTTCCTCATCAGCGTGTGGGAGCTTTGGAGTCACGTGTCCACCCCCCCCAACCCCCACCCCACATGTGTAATAATGTCTGTTGTTTTGCTGTCTTTTTTTCTTCTTTCTTTTTTGCCATCTTTTCTGATGGAGTTGAGTCAGCATAAGAAATCTTTTGTGACAGTTAGTTGCTGGCAGGCATAGTAATGTTTGGAAAATGGTACGGAGAGTTTTTTTTTTCTACAACCGATTGGGGGGGGGGGGGAGAATCTTGTCCGGAGACTTAAATTAATGTACGTGTTTTACAACCTTGTTGAATGTAGGACCAGAAAGTAATTGTTGACTGAGTTGTTTAATGTAAAAGGATTTGTTTTGCTGATCGAAAGGGTGTCTTTTCCAGGGGTGGGAGTTATCACAGAGCTGACTTAATGATAATATCATGATATTTGGGCCACTATTCCATATTTCAATTCTTTACATAACATGGTACAGCAAGTATTGCGATTTGATTCTGCGATGCATTTCCCGTACATTACAATACAGTTGTATTGATATAATGTGCTGAAAAATATTGCAATTACCGTTTTTTGTTTTATTCGCTCAATATTTTTGTGTTTGATACGTGTGTGTGTGTGTGTGTGTGTGTGTGTGTGTGTGTGAACCTCTGGTATGTGCATAGCTGTGTTTCTTTACTCAATCTCCTCTGTCCTCCTCAGACTTGTCACCTGTGTGTGTGTGTGTGTGTGTGTGTGTGTGTGTGTCGTTCCACTTGTTTATGCGCATGTGTTATCTCGGTCTTGACCTCTGTCTGTGCTCCTCAGGCTTGTCTCCAGACCTGCAGTCCATGGAGCAGATTCGGCGCGTGATGCGCCCCACAGACGTGCCCGACCAGGGGCTCCTGTGCGACCTGCTGTGGGCCGACCCCGACAAGGACGTGACGGGCTGGGGCGAGAACGACCGCGGCGTCTCCTTCACCTTCGGCGCAGACGTGGTCGCCAAGTTCCTGCACAAGCACGACATGGATCTCATCTGCCGTGCCCACCAGGTCAGTGGTCAATCCAGCCAATCGGAGAAGCTGGACGCCGCTAAGTTCACCCGATACGGGGAAGTGAACACACATGCACAGCCATTGAGGTAATAGAACATAGTAGGGCTGCATGAGTTGCTTAGTCATATTGCCATTAATGTGGACAATATTGCGATATGATAAATCAATGGCACCGTGATCACTTGCTTGAGCCGCCTAGTAGTGTCCCCTTCAACTGTACATAAGACACGATTGAGATCTGGGCCTATATGGAATCTAATTTGTTCTTATATACCGGCCAATCAAACTGATTGGTGTTGCCCTGTAACATTGAAGCTGCCACCAGGGTCAAATAACTGAATTCTCCTTGGCCCCGACTTCCCGTGTTTGTCAATGGCTGACTTCCTTTGCCTGGGAAGAGGTGGCAGGAGTTGGATCTCCTCCGGGTTCACAGCGCAGCCTTTTTTCTCCTGCTTTGCTATTAACACATAAGTAGGCTATTATAGGAGTATATACCCAATATTAATAAGGACTATTAATGCATAGCCTACCACGTGATCCAAAAACATTATATTTATTCTGAAGCGATTGTTTGAATATCCTTAACACAATAGTATTACATTAATACGGTTAGCCAAGGGAGTAGATCTTGCTTCATTAACAGTGAGTAATGGGTCCATTTCAGAACTGTAGCCCCATGCGTTGCTATAATAAAACTATCATAATTGTTTTCCCATACTTGGCTAGACTATTACACGTGTCCTTACATCAGTCATATTAAATATTGGACAAAATATAAAACATAGCCTAGAGGGCGGACAAAGAGAACGGTATCAAATTACAAATGTACTCTTAACGGCGGTGCAACTGCCAACAACCCTCCCTGGCCTTTTGGGCCGCCATGTTGTGAAGGTTTATTTAAACTCTTTAAGCCAACAGACAAATTAGTGCATTCCCTCCAGTGGAAAAAGCAGCACATGAGCCATTGGTCAAAGATTCGGCCTGCGTTGGCAAATGCTCCCCCTTTTTACGCGAACATGCAGAAACATCAGTGAAGTACCACAGAGTTCTTTGGTACCACAGACATCTTAATCACCGTTGTGGTTACAGTTAAACAGACTTTGTCGACCCTGACTTGTCCTTGTCAACCCAGAGGTTAAATCTGAGCAGGTGAAACTCCCTCCGCAGTGCAGCTCTGTGATCTGCACACCGGATACTCATGAGAACACACACGGCACACGCCTCACTGCCTTAACAGCAACTGATGGTCATGGGCGTAGATAATGAGCAGATTGCACACAAACGGAGAATAGGGTCGTCACGTTCACACACACGAGTTTTATTTAATTAAATCGCAGCCTTGTGTGGTTATGTAATCGCTCAGGCTGACGCTGCGATTAGATTAATTGCGCAGAGCTAGAACACCGAATCGGAACTAGCGCTGCAACTAAAGACTGTTTTGATAGTTGAATAATGGGTTGTTGAAATGAATAATTGACTATTTGGATTATGAATCGCACAAAACTCGTTAAGTCATTTGAAAGCAACCCACATTGGGCATGCGTGCACGAGTTGTAGAAATCTTTTGTGACTTAGAAAGTTTCATTCTTTAATGTTCTCTTAACTTGTTCATCTGATGAGAGTTTAGAGAGAAAGGGCACATTTGGAATGTCGAAAGGATTGTTGTTAATAATACGTTAGTTGCTACACTATGTTCAGCATCATTAACAATTGAATATGTATTTCAAATCAGAAAACGTTACATCTCATAATGTGAAAACATGGCTTTTAACATGTAATGCTGGTTCGCTAACTAACTTAACGAGACAAGTCTTTATCATCCAGAGAGCCCACGTGCCTCCTCTCCTCGAGCATAACTGAGCCACCTCTCCGGGGGCTCGAGCATAACTAAGGTGCTCCAATCCCCCTCTTGGTGGAGTTAAGAGTGAAGTACTACCACACCTTTAAAGGTCTTTGGTCGTGAAGGTTATACAATTGCTATTGTTCACTCCAGTAAAGCGACCTAGCTTACATGTCTGAACATGACATGTCCGTCACCACAATATCACACGTACAGTCCCATTGTTTCAGTGGAAGACACGTGGATGCAGGCATATGACCAAACTAGTTTGGGCTGATTTTTTTATAAAGACTTAAAGAAAAAGTGATGACTCGAGGGGGATATCGCAATGCACTATTATGCATCCTACCGTCTTCCTGCTTATGTCATCGCAGGCTCCACCCCATGGTGTCAAGTGTTGTACGTCTGCAGCGTATCCTGCTCCTGTTTAGGCCGTCTATGTTGTCATCGTGGCTCATGTTTGCCGAAGGGAAGATCTTTCAAAACACAGTCAAATAGAAACCGCATCTCAACTAGGGTGTAAAACACAAAAAATAACCTCCACCAGGACTGACTGCTGAACACACCTCCAGTATTAACCAAACATTGACCAGGATAGACTGGCCTCTGGGCTGGACTTGACTAGGCAAGGAGTGATCAGTGGCATCATTAACCCCATTGCTGATCCCAGTGAACCTGACTGTGTGTGTTTGAGTTTAGTTCAGTGTTGGCCTGAAATGTGTGGTGAATAGTAAGATTTGATATTGTAATATTTTTATAATGATGATCTGAGTTTGAGTAAGAATGTAAAAATGCAGGATTTTGCTGTGGGAAATGGCGGCCTCTGGTGGCCATGTAATTCATTGCAGTGTGTTATTGAGAAATGACAGGACTCTTCAAAATGTTTAGTATGTTTAAGTAACTTCATTGGGCAAAGGCTGGTTGGCTCCTCAATAACGGTGTCTCCCTATTGGCTGCTCAGGTGGTGGAGGACGGCTATGAGTTCTTTGCCAAGCGTCAGCTGGTCACACTCTTCTCTGCCCCCAACTACTGCGGGGAGTTTGACAACGCCGGAGCCATGATGAGCGTGGACGAGACACTCATGTGCTCATTTCAGGTGTGTGTGTGTGTGTGTGTGTGTGTGTGTGTGTGTGTGTGTGTGTGTGTGTGTGTGTGTGTGTGTGTGTGTGTGTGTGTGTGTGTGTGTGTGTGTGTGTGTGTGTGTGTGTGTGTGTGTGTGTGTGTTCATATACCCGTCACTGAGACAAAGGCAGTGACCATAAGGTCATTCAAAGAACTGGACACGATAGTCGAAATAAATATCAGTGTGTCAGTGTATCCCATTGACATTGAGCTCAAACTACAGTAACCTTTTAAAAAGAATAATATATATCCCCCATTAGTAGTTTGTTCTCTTTCGGTGGCTGTCTGTGTTTCTGAGCTGGCACAAGTTTGAATGTATTTACCCATGATCGAAGCGTCCTTGAGCAAGACACTGAACCCCTAATTGCTCCTGATGTGCAGTGTGCCATCAGTGTAAAGGTAAAATGTGTATACATCCTTGTAAGTCGCACATATGTAAGTCGCTTTGGATAAAAGCGTCTGCTAAATGACTAAATGTAAATGTAAATGATCCCCTGCTCTCCCCCCCCTCCCTCCCCAGATTCTGAAGCCTGCCGATAAGAAGCTGTTCTCCTACAGCGGGGGAGGGGGCTTTGGGGCCGGCCGGCCCGTAACCCCGCCCAGGAACTCGGCCAAGGCCGGCAAGGCCAAGAAATGATCCGCTCTCCTCCACTCGTCCTCTTCTCCACTCCTCTGCTCTACCTCTCCTCCTCCTGTCCTGTACCTCTCCTGATCTCTTCCTCCTCCTCCTCCTCCTCCTCCTCCTTTCCCCCTGCTCTTCCTCCTCTTCTCTCGGACACCAAAATCCCCCTGCTAAGTAGCCGAGTCGGACCTGCAGCCGGCCCGGCCTCGCCCCCGCACCCGGCCCGGCCTCGCCCCGCACCCGGCCCGCACCCGGCTCCTCTCCGGTTCTGATTCGGCTGCAGTCTGGGTCTGTGCAGTCTCTCCAGGGCTCCACCTTTTTATTTCTCTTTGTTCCTTGAGCTGTTTTCTCAATAAATTCATAGTGTGTGTGCGCGCGCGTGTGTGTGTGTGTCTGTGTCTATGCGTGTGTGTGGGGGGGGGGGGCTTATACATTTGCTGACGCGTGTGTGTTTGTGTGTGTGAGATTGCGATAGAGAGAGACCTTGAGAGAGCGACATTATGTGTTGAAATCAGAATAGTCCGGATGTGTGTGTGTGTGTGAATGAATGAATAAAAACGACGCCCCCCCCCCCCCCCTCCCATTCTTCTCACCTCACCCTCTTTCGGCCTTCCCAGTTGGGTCTGAATCACTCTGGGCAGGGAACACCCCAACCTTCCCGCCCCTTCTCCTAAGTGCACCCCGATCGCCCCCCCTCTACACCCCCCAAACTCTAAGGTTAGAAGCACAACGTTGCGGTCAGGCAGAGGGGGTTCCCCCCCCCCCACCAGGGGCACGCTGGGGGTTCAGCCCAGTCCAAGCTCTGACCCCAATCTGAACACATGGCACAAACACATGGGAGGCCATCTCACTGCCAGCCACTGTTTTTAATGTCAAAAACAGATGTGAAGTGATGTTACGGTTGTGTGTGTGTGTTTGTGTGTGCGTGTGCGTGTGTGTGTGTGTGTGTGTTTCTGGCACATAGACCAGTGGGAGATTGTTACATTGAGTCCTGTGAAGGCTTATGGCTCGGGGCACATGCGGTCAAATGGGGTCTGTCTCAAATGAATTAGACTGGTGGCCACCAGATTAGAGTGTAAAGGTATCAGTCCTGTGCAGACACATTCCCTGTGGACTTAAGAGAGCGATTCAGATTGATTTCAGCCGGTTCATTTCACCGTTTCCCATAAACAACAAGGTTTATTTTTTGTTGTTTGTTTGTTTGTTTGTTTTGATCTTCAGAAATTAGATTGGAGGCGTTTCCTCTTTTATACATCTGCTTCTATTCACCTGAGACCAGTGAGAGAAAAGTACAACCCAAGCCCATCTGAAGTGGAGTGTGCGTGTGTCTGTCTGTCTCTGTCTGTGAGTGTGTCTGTGTCTCTGTCTGTCTGTGAGTGTCCGTGTCTGTGTGTGTGTGTGTGTGTGTGTGTGTGTGTGTGTGTGTTTACACACAAACACACCTTTGTGCTTGTTGTTCAGACAGAATGCCATTACTGTTGCACAGTACACCTGCCCTCAGAGGCTCTGTCTTTCCCTGTGTGTGTGTGTGTGTGTGTGTGTGTGTGTGTGTGTGTGTGTGTGTGTGTGTGTGTGTGTGTGTGTGTGTGTGTGTGTGTGTGTGTGTGTGTGTGTGTGTGTGTGTGTGCGCGTGCGTGCGTGCGTGCGTGCGTGCGTTGGAGAGAGAAAGGTGTGTGTGCACTGGCACCATGCACAGGTAGTGGGGGGCCAACTAGAAGGGCACAAAAGAAGCTTTTATCAGAAACCGATTTCTCTCAATGCGTCCAGAGGGAGACGATGACATAATCCACATTATTTAGGATTTTCATGGAATGGTAGATTTGTACAGCTTTAATTACTTGAAGGAGAACTTTTCTTTTTTTTGTAGTAGTGTTCATGAAATCAACCAATAAATTCAGAATCTGATACGAAATAACTGGTTTTGTGTTGTGTGTTTATGGTTTGTCTGTTATTGTCTATTATACTGTCCTGACCAGATGCATCCTTGGCTCATATTGTCAACTACTGAAGTTTTACTTTAAGTTTGATTTGAAGATGAACATGTGTATGTATGTCTCACTGTGTCTTGTACTACCATTGCCAGCTGACTGACACCTTTTAGAAAGCATTGACAATTTTTTTTTACAGGTCAAAGTCAAAGTCATGTTTTATTGTCACACAGCACGACACACAACACCACACACATGAGTTTGGCGGCGACACACACACACACACATGCTGATGAGGTCGCCGGTGAAATTTGCCTTCTGCCTTTAACCCATCCTGGAGTCCTTGTCCTTCCTCAAGGCAGCCAGGAGCAGTGGGCAGCCTTTTTTTTCGGCGCCCGGGGACCAGGCCAAGTGTTCAGTCCAATCTTGGTCAGGGTCGGACAAGGAGCGATCTTTTTTTTTGTTCTTTTAAACTGCATCAGTGATAGTAGATCAACTTGTGGAGTGGCAGTAAAACAAGTAAAATTGCCCGATGTGTTTTAGGCCTTTCTTCTCTAGTGAAACATAAGTGTGTGGTCATTTTGCCTGAGGTTCGGAGCATGACCATGAGATGGCGCTGTAACTTTCCCCAGACTTCTTAGGGAGGCCTTCTCTTTAGAGCCCACCTGTGGTTTTGGAAAAGAACATGTCGTTTGTGATCCAATGGCTATGTGTATAGGGTTATATACAGTCATTGTGATCCAATGGCTATGTGTATAGGGTTATATACAGTCATTGTGATCCAATGGCTATGTGTATAGAGTTATATACAGTCATAGTGATCCAATGGCTATGTGTATAGGGTTATATACAGTCATTGTGATCCAATGGCTATGTGTATAGAGTTATATACAGTCATAGTGATCCAATGGCTATGTGTATAGAGTTATATACAGTCATTGTGATCCACTGTCTGCCCAATGGCTATGTGTATAGAGTTATATACAGTCATTGTGATCCACTGTGAGTCCGAAGTGTCCAGCTGTGACCCAAGTCAGTGGAGATGGGGGAATTAATTAATCAATATTGAAGCTAATTGGTGTGCTCTTGGGATACTGGGGCCTTGATTTGTAACCTTGAAGCGGCTGGTTCTGACTCCCTGCCTCACAGCAGTGCCAATGCTAATAACATCAGCTGAATGCCAATAACATTTCCGTCGTCGTGCTTCGGTCATTCACGAGTATGCTGTCCGGTATGAAGTGCAGTTACAGCCTGCGTGTCTCGAATATACAGTCGTCATTTAGTTTCATCACACCCCCAAACCTACTTGGACTCGCGTCAAGAAGAGTAACAATCGCTTAAGTTATTACTGTGTTCTCAGAAAAAGCAAATCATGCCTTGCCCTTTTGTAGGTACCACGTCTAAAGTCCAGCCGGAAAGTCTGCACACCCCTTTCACCTTCTCCATGTTTTATTGAGTTACAGACTTATACTACAATAGATTTTTTGCCTCAAACGTCTACACACAATAGCCAATAATGACAAAGTGAAGGCAGGTTTTTAGAAAATATGCAATTTTATTTTACTGCACAAAAATAGGTTATTTAGGGGTTACATATCTGTACACACCCTTAGCCTAATACTTGGCAGAGTGGACAGACTCCATGTGAGCGACTGACTGACACATTATAGTGCTCCCTACATTTAGTCATCCGATTGCTCAGATATGATCATCTGAACCGCTTTAGTTTCTTTAATTGATTAATGGTGTTTTCCCATTTCATTCCATCTGTCCACTCAAGTTGTCCTTAGCCGGTTCTGGTCTCTATTCAAATCATTAGGGGAAAAGCATTCCTTCAAATATGAGCTACCCTTTTCAACTGAAGAGAGGCCCATGCTTTAAGCGATCCCCTGCAAACCTGCCACCTCAGTCAGTGGCCGAAGGAGCCCCAGAGCTCCCAGTGCTCGTAGGCACCAGTGATGAGTTCGATTCCCTGTCGAAGCGTCCTTGAGCAAGACACTGAACCCCCTAATTGCTCCTGATGTGCAGTGTGCCATCAGTGTAAATGTAAAATGTGTATACATTGTAAGTCGCACATATGTAAGTCGCTTTGGATAAAAGCGTCTGCTAAATGACTAAATGTAAATGTAAATGTAAGTGATGAGTGGCTGACAGATGCAGAACATTCGTACCACTCCTGCTTCATGAGCCGGGAGCGTCTGGCTCCTCTATTCCACTCCTGTTTCCCACTGGGCATCCAAGTCACCAGATAGGTAGCATTGGGGTGGCTACTGCTAAGTTAGCACATTATAAGCATCCATGTGTCTGCGGCTTATACACACATGGGCAGCACACGGCCACCACAGGCAGACTGTGCGTTCAAAACCACAGGACGACTCGATATAGGGAGCTGAATTTGGGTTATCCTTGGTTTGGGACTATTTAAGCATCCAAGTCACCA
Source organism: Clupea harengus (assembly GCF_900700415.2). Lineage (NCBI taxonomy): Eukaryota > Metazoa > Chordata > Actinopteri > Clupeiformes > Clupeidae > Clupea > Clupea harengus. Next base: position 21,390,012 of record NC_045174.1, on the reverse strand, counting down.
GATAGGTCGCATTGGTGTGGCTACTGCTAACTACACAGAGTTAGCACATTATAAGCATCCAAGTCACAAGATAATAATAAATAATAATAATTTATTTTATTTGTAATGCACTCTTCATTCAAAAGAATCTCAGAGTGCCAACATATTAAAAACTAACTATAATAATACAATAAAATAAAAATGAATTAACATAAGCATAATAGAAAACTTTTTAACATTTTAACATACGATTTAACACAAGGCCAGAAATGCCTTCCTGAATAAAAATGTTTTTAGTCCAGCTTTAAAGGAGTCCAGCGTCTGCGTTGCCCTTAGGTGGTCAGGGAGGCTGTTCCATAAGCGTGGCGCTGCCGAGCAAAAGGCCCGGTCGCCCATGGTGCGGAGCTTTGTTTTGGGGATGCGGAGGAGCGAGCTGTTTGAAGACCTGAGGGTGCAGGTGGAGGTTTGGGGAGTAATTCATTCTTGAAGGTAGGGAGGTGCATGCCCATTTATGCATGTATGGGTGAGTATAAGGACTTTGTAGTCAATCCGGAAAGAGACAGGGAGCCAGTGTAGTGAGTGTAATATCGGTGTTATGTGCTCATATTTCCGGACCCTCATCAGGATCCTGGCAGCGCTGTTTTGGGTGTATTACAGCTTCTGGATGTTCTTACCAGTGATCCCATAGAAAAGTGAATTACAATAGTCCAGTCTTGAGGAGATAAAGGCGTGGACAAGCTTCTCTGCATCTGATAGGGTTAAAGTGGGGCGGAGTTTGGAGATGTTTCTTAGATGATAAAAGGAGGTTTTGCACAGGTGTTTTATATGGTCATTAAAGGTCAGGTGAGGGTCAAACCTAACTCCGAGATTAGTGACTGTGGAGGAGAGGGGGATGACCTGGCTGTCGAAGGTGAGATGAGTTAAGGAGGATGACTGAACCTGGTGTGGAGTGCCAACAAGAAGGGCTTCGGTTTTGCTACTGTTTAGCTGGAGAAAGTTGTTGCTCATCCATGCCTTTATCTCCCCAAGACAGGCGGTGAGACATGACATGGCTGCAGTGGGGCTACAGATAGGTAGCATTAGCACATTATAAGCATATAATTGTATAATTGTCAGACTTGAATCGCACAAGCGACACACTGCAACACAGGTGAATACATGGAGGCGACACACACCCACACCTGAATTTATCTTCTGCATTTATCCCATCCCGGACTGTCCTTCATCCATGACCCCAGGAGCAGTGGGCAGTTTTTAAGCGCCCGGGGACCAGGTGAGGTGAATCGTCTGTCTTGGTCAGGGTCCGATGATGTTTTTTCTGTTGGGGTTCTAAGTGGAGGAAACCCCCTGTGAACACGGGGAGAACATGCAAACTCCACACCGAAAGGCCCGGGAGATAGCCCACCTGAGCACTGTTCCACAAGCATCCAAGTTACGGTAGCATCAGAACCGATCAGATCAGAATGGGATTTATTGCCAAGGAAGGTTTACACCTACTTGGAATTTTTTCTGGTGTGAAGGTGCATACAGTAAACATAAAAACATACAAACACAATAAGTACTACACATAACATAAAAACACAAATAAGTACTACACATAAGAACCAAAAAACACAATATATACGATACAAATATATAAACAATGGATATAAAAAAGTAAAGTGGGCAGTGGTGTGGCTACTGCTAACTCCACAGAGTTAGCATATTATAACCATCCAAGTCACCAGATAGCAGTAGCCACCCCAATGCTACCTAACTCCACAGAGTTAGCATATTATAAGCATCCAAGTCACCAGATAGGTAGCATTGGTGTGGCTACTGCTAACTCCACAGAGTTAGCATATTATAAGCATCCAAGTCACCAGATAGGTAGCATTGGGGTGGCTACTGCTAAGTTAGCACATTATAAGCATCCAAGTTACCAGATTGGTAGCATTTGTGTGGCTACTGCTAACTACACAGAGTTAGCACATTATAAGCATCCAAGTCACCAGATAGGTAGCATTTGTGTGGCTACTGCTAACTCTACAGAGTTAGCATAGTATAAGCATCCAAGTCACCAGATAGGTAGCATTGGTGTGGCTACTGGTAACTCCACAGAGTTAGCATATTATAAGCATCCAAGTCACCAGATAGGTAGCATTGGTGTGGCTACTGCTAACTCCACAGAGTTAGCATATTATAAGCATCCAAGTCACCAGATACGTAGCATTGGGGTGGCTACTGCTAAGTTAGCACATTATAAGCATCCAAGTTACCAGATAGGTAGCATTGGTGTGGCTACTGCTAACTACACAGTTAGCACATTATAAGCATCCAAGTCACCAGATAGGTAGCATTGGTGTGGCTACTGCTAACTACACAGAGTTAGCACATTATAAGCATCCAAGGCACCAGATAGGTAGCATTGGTGTGGCTACTGCTAACTACACAGAGCGCATAAGGTGTATTCACTTCTATTACAGCCCCAGTCTCCATAAACATTGCATTACAGAATACATGCTCAACTCTCCATTCGGGCTATTTTTGGGTTGTCAAAGTGGTTTGTGTTGAAGAATTCATGCACGTTGTGGCGGTTGAAGAGGTGTTGAAGTGACACCCCTGTGATTAGCAAGGAAATCCCTCAGTGACATCTAGGCATCGCCTTCCATGTTTTGATTCTGCTGCATCAGCACCACCCTCCGCAGGGCAATACCATGAGCATAACTCCTTGTCTTTACAAGGGGCCCTAATGTGCAGCCCCCCGCAGGGCAAAGACACCATGAGCAGAACACCTCGTCTTTAAAGCAGCAATACAGAGTTCTGTTCCAAAACTAGCAAGCTAACTACCTAAAAGGCATCACCACCAACAGCCCAGTTGACACTGATAGAAGCTTGCCAACTGACTAACTGGTGTCTTTTGGCAGTATAGCTGGCAATGTCCTGCTGTGAAAGCTTTTCTTCCATTTTTGCAAGGTGTTCCAGCCCGGAACACAGAACTACATAGGGCATATCCTGGATGGCTAGTGGGAAAGACACAGGTGTTTATCTGTCCTTCATATGAGATGACCATATGCTATCAAAATGAATTTGAGGATGGTACCAAAACTAGTTGCCTATAAAACCATACCTGAAAAAGTGTCAAATTGTTGCATACTGTTACTTTAAAAGGGCCCCTAATGGACCTTTGTGTAAGTATGCGTGGACATGCTTAGACTCTTTGATCGCTTAAACAAAACACAAGGCTGACTTCAGTCAGTTTTTTATTGCCACAAGCGACACACTGCACAACACACACGTGGATTTTATGGAGGCGACTCAGGACACACACACACAAACACACGCACACGCAGGCCTGAGGTCGCTGTGAATTTTACGCTCTGCTTTTCTCCCGTCCCGGACTGTCCTTCCCCCAGGACCCTCCAGGAGCAGTGGGCAGCTTCTCTTGGCCCGGGGACCAAGTGAACCGTCCGCCTCGGTCATGGAAGTTAACGAAGTTAACTCTCTGCTGAGAAGGTTCAGAGCAACCATACAGAGCCATTCACCACAGACCTCCGCATTGAGACGAGTGGGTTTAAGTGCTCAGAGAGAAAACAGGACTGACTTTCTCAGAGGCCCCTAAGCGGGTTTCGGACAATGGCGTGGTTTCACTCTAACCCAGACAGATTTGACCTCAATAATTGTTACTTGTACTCCGTTACCTCCATACCTATACCATCCTTCAGTGTGATTTGTAATGGAAAGTTGATGATGTATTCTGTATTGCAATGTTCATGGAGTCATTTGTAAATAGAGGGAGCCCTAAACTAATCTGTAATAGAGGTGAATACACCTTATCTGCTCTGTGGAGGTAGCAGTAGCCACACCAAAGCTACGTATCTGGTGACTTGGATGCTTATAATATGCTAACTCTGTGGAGTTAACAGTAGCCACACCAATGCTACCTATCTGGTGACTTGGATGCTTATAATATGCTAACTCTGTGGAGTTAGCAGTAGCCACACCAATGCTACCTATCTGGTGACTTGGATGCTTATAATATGCTAACTCTGTGGAGTTAGCAGTAGCCACACCAATGCTACGTATCTGGTGACTTGGATGCTTATAATATGCTAACTCTACATTTGTCTTTTAGCATCTGTCATGGAATGATGGGACGCAGATCATCTGACTCAGAACCCAGTGCATCTTACAGCCTCGGAAGGGCTGGTTACTATCAGCTAGACTGTAAAAGTGGCTTTATTTAACGTGGGTTGAAAACCTTCAGCATTCCAGCCTCTCTTTGCTGCTATTTTTAACAGAAAGATCTCGTCTCTCCGCCTCGTCCCCGTATAGCTCTATTTTCACACATTCGTCTTCCTGTCAGCAGTACTTCGCCGCCACGCTGGTCTGTCCTTCACGAGGGGCCACAATCCTGATAAGGTGCGGGAGCAGAAAGAGGCAGGAGGGTCTAAAGTTTTAGGTGGTCACAACGACCTTTGACCTAGTGATCCATTTTGAACCGCTCCAAAATGCCACCCTCCCACAGAGAAGAAGAAAGAGAAAAAGATGGATAAGTACACGTAGATAGAGAAAGAGATTGATGCCTCTGAACATCAGTTATCAATGCAATGTCAACATTGCAAATGTGAAGCGTGCACTGCTTATGTGACCAACCGTACAGAGAAAAGACAGGGAGATAGACATAGAGCAGTAGATAGACATAGATCATTAGATATACAGGTCATAAGATGAAGAGATTGATGACAATTCTGAATGCATCAATGCATGCATTTATCATTACTAAAATGCAAAAATCTGCAACTGATTCATTATTGTGAGTGCATGATTAGGACATATTGATGTCAGGATGATACTGTGCTGGATATGAGCATGGGTTGTGTAGCTGCCCTGTGTGTGTGGCATGAGCAGCAGTGCCCGTGTGTGTGGCGTGAGCTAAGCAGCCCTGTGTGTGTGGCGTGAGCTAAGCAGCCCTGTGTGTGTGGTGTGGGTTGTGCCCGTGTGTGTGGTGTGAGTTGTGCCGTGTGTGTGGCGTGAGCTAAGCAGCCCTGTGTGTGTGGCGTGAGCTAAGCAGCCCTGTGTGTGTGGTGTGAGCTAGGCAGCCCTGTGTGTGTGGCGTGAGCAGCAGTGCCCGTGTGTGTGGCGTGAGCTAAGCAGCCCTGTGTGTGTGGCGTGAGCTAAGCAGCCCTGTGTGTGCGGCATGAGCAGCAGTGCCCTGTGTGTGTGGCATGAGCAGCAGTGCCCGTGTGTGTGTATGAGCTAAGCAGCCCTGTGTGTGTGGCATGGGTTGTGCCCGTGTGTGTGGTGTGAGTTGTGCCGTGTGTATGGTGTGAGTTGTGCCGTGTGTATGGTGTGAGTTAAGCAGCCCTGTGTGTGTGGCGTGAGCAGCAGTGTTAGTGTGTGTGGCGTGAGCAGCAGTGTGTGTGTGTGTGGCGTGAGCAGGAGTGTTAGTGTGTCCTGAGGGATCATTTAGATGGTGGCAGCAGAGGGGGGATTATTTAGATGATGGCAGCAGAGGAGGGATTATCGGCCTAATCTCTCATTAGGGAGTAATGAGAGGTGCCCAGTGCTCCAAGCACATCACGTTTTTCTTCACGTCTCTCTCTCTTTCTCTCGCTCTCTCTCTTATTTGCTTTCTTTCTTTCTCCCTTCTCATCCTCCTGCTAGCTCTCTGACTTCCTTCTCCCTGTATCTTCTCTCTCTGACTCTATGATCTTGCATTCTTAATTCCTCTCCTGCTCTTATCAATCACTTGCTCTTTTTCCCTCCTCTAGCCCCCCCACCCCTCTCTCTGGATGTTCTCTCTCTCTCTCTCTGGGCGAAGGTGTAAGGGGTGTCTGGATGTTCTCTCTCTCTCTGGGCGAAGGTGTAAGGGGTGTCTGGATGTTCTCTCCCTCTCTGGGCGAAGGTGTAAGGGGTGTCTGGATGTTCTCTCCCTCTCTCTGGGCGTAGGGTTAGGGGTGTCCGATTCTGTCCTGACCCGGTTAGCCTAAAAGTGACAGCAGTGTCAGTTTCCTTGACAGGCGGCGAGGGGGGTGTCAGGTGTCCCCTCAGCCCCCACCATCACACACACCACCAAAGCGTGGCCCGTCCTGCTCGACAGGCGCCCCGTCCTGCCAGCACACATCTAAGGAACTGCCGCCGTAAAAGTTGATTTATTAAAGAAAAAAACACTTCCCATTCCTCTCTTTTACAACAGATCCACTCCAGGGTGTCGTGTTTCAATGAGGAGAGGCTCATTCATTAGGGCACGTCCATGCAGAAACGTGAGGACTCAGTGTGTGCGTGTCCTCAGACACGTGAAGGGGAAAGTGACTGGATTGTTTCTTTGGCAGCCTCCCAAAAGGCCCCATATATCATCAAGTACTGTGCTACAAGTGTGCTGTTGTTTTGTGTTTTTGTGATACTGAGAATAGTGGTATGGATTTCTTCTCAGAGACATAATTGGCAATTGCCAATCAAATTGGCAATCAAATAGGAGACAATTTGAGCTATACAGCAGACCTCGTGAAGTTGACCCTGAAATATATCTGCAAACTGTGATGGATGAGACCTCCTCTTGATTAAACTGTTAGTAAATGTCACAGTTCACTGCGCCCAGTACTATTTGTGGGCCATTGATCTTTGAGTTGCTAGTTCCACTGACTGGTAACAAACTGGCCAGTAAGTAACAGAAACCATTTCAAACAGGATTTTAAGTAGATTTGTTCATTGATTAAGGGATCATTTCAGGAGGGGGTCGTTATGAAATGCTGATAAATTGAATAGAAATGACGTCCGTTTCCAAATTAATTGGCTATTAATTCTCTGTAAGGGGAATTGCATTTGTTTTAGAGCGAGCGTAGAGTGAAGATGAATGTAACTGCATTTGAAGCTGTTACTTTGCGTTTATAATAATAATACTAATAATTCATTTAATTTATAGTGCACTCTATATCCAATAGTGGTAGAAGAAAAGCGTGGTCAGAAAAGGAGATTTACAGTAGGGAGGTGCAGCTGCTCCCCTGGCTGGTGTGGTGGGGGTTCTCCATATCTGTCACATTCATGATGGGGGGGGGGGGGGGCCTCCATCTCTGACACATTCATTCAGACATTCCTTGAGGAGAGGGCTTATTTAGGCCCCGCTTGTTTCGGCAGTTTGTGGACATCTCAGAGAGGCGTTTGGCCTCGACTGTTTTTGGTTCATTCTACAAGTCAGAAATACTAAGGAATCATTAAGCTCTCCACTACAGCTGCTTTCTTGCCTTTGTCACCTTGATTCATTAAGAGACTGCCTGTCATAAATAAACCAACTCATGGCTGAGGCCTGAGCACACAACCACAACAAGAGGAAGTCAGTTACTCATGTACACAATATGCTACAGAAATCAGTTACTCATGTACACAATATTCTACAGAGGTCAGATACTCATGTGCACAATATGCTACAGAGGTCATATACTCATATACTACAGAGGTCAGATACTCATATCCTGCAGAAGTCAGATACTCATATACTACAGAAGCCAGATACTCATATATTCATATACTACAGAAGCCAGATACTCATATACTACAGAGGTCAGATACTCATATACTCATGTACTACAGAGACCAGATACTCATATACTCTATATATGTTGTCTCTCTCGTAGGATACATACAGCAGGTTTGGTCTCTTGCTTTGGAGCTGTAATGCTGTATGACTGTCTTCAGGGGGAGGAATGTTGTGAACAACTGTGACAACTGGAGCCCTGTGTGTGAGTGTGTGTGAGTGTGTGTGTGTGCGTGTGCGTGTGCGTGTGTGAGTGTCAGACTGAGTGTGTGTGCGTGTGCGTGTGTGTGTGCGTTTGTGAGTGTCAGACTGAGTGTGTGTGTGTGTGTGAGTGTCAGAGTGTGTGTGTGTGTGCGTGTGCGTGTCAGACTGAGTGTGTGAGGGTGATTCAAAGAGAGTAAGCGTGTGTTTGTTATTTAGGAGAAGAAATTAGAAAAGTAGTGACATTGGGTTGGCGCAAGTACCCTCCAGTCTGTAGGACAAGCTGCCAAATGCTACACCTGAGGTGCAAAAGCAGCAGAAAGGTCCCTTGTGTTTCCAAGAGCTTGTGAACCACAGAGAGTGATACCAGCGCGAGGACAGACCGGCAGGCTTCGCCTCGGAGCTGTGGCGGCGGGTGTAAATGTGCCGGGGGCATCTGCGCCGGGATTCGGAGTGTCTCAGTGGGTTTATTTTTAGCCTTGGCACTAATACGGACAACACGGCCTCAGCTGCTGGCGCTATTATTACAGCCAATTCTGTCACAGGTACTCCCTGATCCGCTCCCCCAGCTCAGCAGAATGCGGCACGGCTACTACCGCGACTAATTACATGATACATCAGTGTCGTTGGTCGCTGGACCCATTGAGCACGTGTTGTTGCCTAATCAAACACAAGCAATTACCGTGGGTTTATGGAAATGCGTCCGTCGTGTAGATGGGGCCCGGCTGACATGTCACTGGCTGTGGAGTGCTTTAAGGGACATATACGAGCAAAACCTGGCAAACTGCTTGTATAATAAGACCTTTTACGATCTATATTAGTTTTGTTTTTCAAGCATTTTAATATGTTCGAGTCGTAATTCATGGATCTCAGTGGTGAAAGATCTTAAAATAGTAGTTATGCAAAGGTTTTCTCTACTTCGTCTCTCTCTCTCTCTCTCACTCTCTCTCTCTCTCCCTCTCTCTCTCCCCCCCCCTCTCTCTCTTTCTCTCTCTCCCTCTCTCTCTCTCTCTCTCTCTGGTTGCAGGGTGTGAGGAACAGACATAGAGGAAGATAAATCGAGCATCTGCTGCTGCTTAAGTCCAGTATAGTGGCAGTATATAGCCTTGGAGCTGATCTATAGAACACAGCAGAGCTGGTTCTGTTCCGACCCAAGTCCAGTATAGTGGCAGTATATAGCCTTGGAGCAGAGCTGGTTCTGTTCCGACCCAAGTCCAGTATAGTGGCAGTATATAGCCTTGGAGCAGAGCTGGTTCTGTTCCAACCCAAGTCCAGTATAGTGGCAGTATATAGCCTTGGAGCAGAGCTGGTTCTGTTCCGACCCAAGTCCAGTATAGTGGCAGTATATAGCCTTGGAGCAGAGCTGGTTCTGTTCCGACCCAAGTCCAGTATAGTGGCAGTATATAGCCTTGGAGCAGAGCTGGTTCTGTTCCGACCCAAGTCCAGTATAGTGGCAGTATATAGCCTTGGAGCAGATCTATAGAACACAGCAGGGCTGGTTCTGTTCCAACCCAAGTCGTGTGGCCCATTTAAGTGTGATTCAATTAAAGACATTGAACAGGTGGTCACTGGGACTGCGGAGATCTGACTTTTACCGCCGTGACCTGTTCCAAACCACACTCTCAGTGTGGAAAAACCTCACTCCTTGCACAGTAAGCACACACAATTAGGGGGGAGAAATCAAGCAAAATCAGGGTGGAAAAAAAATACGAGTGTCTAACAGGTCAAAGAATTAAATGAATGTGATGTTTCTCAGTTGAATCACGTGAGTACATTTGAAATGTGTTCTTTTAAGCATTGGTTCGATTCTCTGAACCTCAGAGTTCAGTGTGACTGTAGAACAGCCCAGAACAGTGGAAACAGGTGTTAGTGAACTCTGACGCGTCTGAGTGTGTCAACCCTTATGGCTGGTGTAGCCTTGGTACATTTATACGCTGTGTCAATCTCCCTGCCTTAACGATGACCCTCTTTCATCTCGCCCTCATGGGCACTCTTGGGCACAGCACCCGCCGTGTCCCCGGGCACAGGGTGGGGCGCATTAACACGGCTATCAGTTCAGCGTGGGGGGGGGGGGGGTTACGACAGGCCCAACCGGGCAGGATTACCAACCAAGCTCTGCCGCTAGGCTGCTAGGAGCCTGAGGCTGCAGATAGAGAAGGGTTAGAGGACAGGGAGAGAGAGAGAGAGAGAGAGAGAGAGGGAGATAGAGGGAGGGAGAGAGAGAAAGAGAGGGAGATAGAGGGAGAAAGAGGGGGAGAGAGAGAGAAAGAGGGAGATAGAGAGAGAAAGAGAGCGATAGGGGGAGAGAGAGAGAGAGAGAGAGAGAGAGAGAGAGGGAGAAAGAGAGAGGGAGATAGAGGGAGAAAGAGAGAGAAAGAGAGCGAGAGCAAGAGAGGGAGAAAGAGGGGGAGAGAGAGCGAGAGGGGGAGGGAGAGAGAGAGGGAGGGAGATAGAGGGAGAAAGAGAGCGAGAGCAAGAGAGGGAGAGAGAGAGAGAGAGGGAGAGAGAGGGAGAGAGGGAAACCCTATCCTGGGTGGATATTGAATTAAATGTCACATGGACGCAGTGAGGGAAACACACTGACAGCTTGTCCAGCCTGCCCCCCACACCCAACCCCCAAAATTCACAGAGGTCGTCGAGCCGGCCACAGGGACAACAGCTGAAGAGGGGGGGTCCAGGGGTGATGGGGGGGACGGTGGTGGTGGTGGTGGTGGTGGTGGTGGTGGGGGTGGTGGGGGGTGCATGGGGTTAGTTCACAGAGTCAAAAACCCAGAGCAAAAGAACTCAGAGTTCAGGACGGTGTCCCAAACAGTCCAAACAGTGCTGGGTGGCAGAGACAGGAATGTGATAACAGATGGAAATACATGATCCGTGGTGCGGCGGCTTTGGCGGTGACCCTGCAGGCCCCTCCGCCATTGCGTAACCTCCTCTGAAGTTGCCTCAGTGAAATGTCTCAATGTGTGGAGAACGAGGAGGACACTCTTGTGAGGAAGGGACACTGGCTTATAGTCACTGCTGGGAGGAAGGGACACTGGGGACACTGGCTTATAGTCACTGCTGAAGGGACACTGGCTTATAGTCACTGCTGAAGGGACACTGGCTTATAGTCACTGCTGGGAGGAAGGGACACTGGCTTATAGTCACTGCTGTGGGGAAGAGACACTGGCTTATAGTCACTGCTGTGAGGAAGGGACACTGGCTTATAGTCACTGCTGGGAGGAAGGGACACTGGGGACACTGGCTTATAGTCTGCTGGGAGGAAGGGACACTGGGGACACTGGCTTATAGTCTGCTGGGAGGAAGGGACAATGGGGACACTGGCTTATAGTCACTGCTGAAGGGACACTGGCTTATAGTCACTGCTGAAGGGACACTGGCTTATAGTCACTGCTGAAGGGACACTGGCTTATAGTCACTGCTGAAGGGACACTGACTTATAGTCACTGCTGGGAGGAAGGGACACTGGCTTATAGTCACTGCTGAAGGGACACTGGCTTATAGTCTGCTGGGAGGAAGGGACAATGGGGACACTGGCTTATAGTCACTGCTGAAGGGACACTGGCTTATAGTCACTGCTGAAGGGACACTGGCTTATAGTCACTGCTGAAGGGACACTGGCTTATAGTCACTGCTGAAGGGACACTGACTTATAGTCACTGCTGGGAGGAAGGGACACTGGCTTATAGTCACTGCTGAAGGGACACTGGCTTATAGTCACTGCTGAAGGGACACTGGCTTATAGTCACTGCTGAAGGGACACTGACTTATAGTCACTGCTGTGGGGAAGGGACACTGGGGACACTGGCTTATAGTCACTGCTGTGGGGACACTGACTTATAGTCACTGCTGAAGGGACACTGACTTATAGTCACTGCTGTGGGGAAGGGACACTGACTTATAGTCACTGCTGTGGGGAAGGGACACTGACTTATAGTCTCTGCTGAAGGGACACTGGGGACACTGGCTTATAGTCACTGCTGAAGGGACACTGGGGACACTGGCTTATAGTCACTGCTGAAGGGACAATGGGGACACTGGCTTATAGTCACTGCTGAAGGGACACTGGCTTATAGTCACTGCTGAAGGGACACTGGCTTATAGTCACTGCTGGGAGGAAGGGACACTGGCTTATAGTCACTGCTGAAGGGACACTGGCTTATAGTCACTGCTGAAGGGACACTGGCTTATAGTCACTGCTGTGGGGAAGAGACACTGGCTTATAGTCACTGCTGTGGGGAAGGGACACTGGCTTATAGTCACTGCTGTGGGGAAGGGACACTGGCTTATAGTCACTGCTGTGGGGAAGAGACACTGGCTTATAGTCACTGCTGTGGGGAAGGGACACTGGCTTATAGTCACTGCTGTGGGGAAGGGACACTGGCTTATAGTCACTGCTGTGGGGAAGAGACACTGGCTTATAGTCACTGCTGAAGGGACAATGGCTTATAGTCACTGCTGTGGGGAAGGGACACTGGCTTATAGTCACTGCTGGGAGGAAGGGACAATGGGGACACTGGCTTATAGTCACTGCTGTGGGGAAGGGACACTGGCTTATAGTCACTGCTGTGGGGAAGGGACACTGGCTTATAGTCACTGCTGGGAGGAAGGGACACTGGCTTATAGTCACTGCTGTGGGGAAGAGACACTGGCTTATAGTCACTGCTGTGGGGAAGAGACACTGGCTTATAGTCACTGCTGTGGGGACACTGGCTTATAGTCACTGCTGTGGGGAAGGGACACTGGCTTATAGTCACTGCTGTGGGGACACTGGCTTATAGTCACTGCTGTGGGGAAGAGACACTGGCTTATAGTCACTGCTGTGGGGAAGAGACACTGGCTTATAGTCACTGCTGTGGGGAAGAGACACTGGCTTATAGTCACTGCTGTGGGGACACTGGCTTATAGTCACTGCTGTGGGGAAGGGACACTGACTTATAGTCACTGCTGAAGGGACACTGGCTTATAGTCACTGCTGAAGGGACACTGGGGACACTGGCTTATAGTCACTGCTGTGGGGACACTGACTTATAGTCACTGCTGAAGGGACACTGGGGACACTGGCTTATAGTCACTGCTGAAGGGACACTGGGGACACTGGCTTATAGTCACTGCTGTGGGGAAGGGACACCGGCTTATAGTCACTGCTGTGGGGAAGGGACACTGGCTTATAGTCACTGCTGTGGGGAAGAGACACTGGCTTATAATCACTGCTGTGGGGACAATGGGGCCACTGGCTTATAATCACTGCTGTGAGGAAGGGACACTGGCTTATAGTCACTGCTTGTCAATGGGATTTCAAGGTGAGTGCTAAACAGCAACACTCACAGCAAAAACGTATGAGTGTGATGGAGTGTGGCTACATGCAGCTCAATACCAGTGCACAATAGTGTACACAACTCATTTTGTTGAGTTCTTCTAACGGAGTTAGAATTCTAGAGAGTTCTTCTAATGGAGTTAGAATTGTAAAGAGTTCTCAAGAGTTCCGAGTTCCGATTCCGATTGTTAACTGTCCTTAATAAAAGTTCTAAAAATAGAGCCCATGTTAATAAATCCTGAAGATATTGAATTGTAGAGTCATTCTACCTTTTTCTGATCACCAGGTAATGTTGTAAATGCAAATATGAGGTTTCTCACGGACAGTTCTAGGTTTTTATCTTTATTAGTCATAGCTGTGGCCTACTGAAACTGAAATCTGAGAGTGAAATATTATTTATAGAAATGCCCTCTCCCAACACACTTGCATAAAAAAACACTGACATTATATGCTACTATCTGACGTTATGAACACCTCCCCTGACCTCTTTACCTCCAAGCGATGTTCAGGTATCTTTCATCTTGCTAACATGGCTCCATCCCAAAAGCTCAGAAATACTTTTTTTTAGGTTTTGGAAGCATCTCAAGTGATAAATGAAAGCATTGCCTAACACAAACCAATGAAAGTGACCACCTCCCATAGACCGTGACATGACGTAACCACAATTAAGGCCCCCTTGTCTAGATTTTGATCTTTTGATTGAGAGATAGACAGAGGGATATTTAAATAGCCATAGCTTCATATGTTACATTAACACACATCACATTGCACATTGCACATTTCTCATTAACATTGCACTCCTGTTTTGCATTTTTTTATATTCATTGTTTATATATTTGTATCGTATATATTGTGTTTTTTTTTCCTTATGTGTAGTACTTTTCTTATGCGTAGTACTTATTGTGTTTTTATGTTTTATGTTATGTGTAGTACTTATTGTGTTTGTATGTTTTTTTATGCTTACTGTATGCACCTATACACCAGAAAAAATTCCAAGTAGGTGTAAACCTACTTGGCAATAAATCCTATTCTGATTCTGATTCTGATTCTGATTCTGATTCTGATTCTGATTCTGATTCTGATATGGTTTTCAGGTTGATAATGGACATCTTAATACGGTAGTTAATGGAGATGGATATTCCTAGAAATCTATACAGGTAGATTCTATTGATGTTGATTCTACTGATGTTGATTCTGTTGATGTTGATTCTACTGATGTAGATTCTGTTGTTGAAAGGCATGGACTAGAAATCTGTGTAAACGAGGGGTAACCCAGCAGCAGCTGCGACCGCAGTCAAACTAATTTATGACTTTACAGTGGAGCCTGTTTCCAGGATTGCTTTGCAGTTTAGGGAGTCTAGAAAGCATGAAGGATTCGTACACAAACAGTTACAGCAAGCACATGTAGAAAACAAACGTAGTTAGTGAAATGAAATACAAGATTTTGCACAGGCATGGTAGCACAGGCGAGTACTCTGCAGTCCATGTCTGTGGCCAATGTCTAGGTAGATGTTGGACAAGTCATTAGTCCAGGAAATTTTATGTCACTATTCAAATGATGCAGTTACAGGCAAAAGTATTAACAGTCTGTATAAACAGCACTGCCATAAAAGTTGTCAATTCTGTATTAAACCTTCCAATATTAAACCTGTCCAAATGACTTTACATCTTGATGTTAGACCTGACCAAACTGCACTCTATATGAGAGTAGACATGTCCACGTATATATATCCTGAGATCTGACCTGTACAAGTTACTGTATATCTTGATATCTGTCCAAACCCACTGTATGATGACATGCCCTGTGAATGTTCCTATTCTTTCCGTCCTCTTGACCTTTTGACCTCCACCCTGGGTCCTGAAAACAGGTGTGGTCAGGATGGCTGCTCGTTCTTCAGAGGACCTCAGACAGGCACGCTTTCCACTGCATAAAAACAGCGCTGAGGTCAAAGGTCAAAGATGGCTGATAGCAGGCTGTACCTCAGCTGTAGGTTGCTATTTCAGACAGGTCCACTGTAGCACTAAATAAACTGGGTTTACGGAGAGTGGGCAGTTTGGGTTATATAAAGCCTGTTAATTCCTTGCTATGAAGGGAGAAAGCATATATTGGTTTCTCCAAAGCACTTGTTGTGTAGTCATTGGGGTAGGCTCTTGTATGTGTTGTTGTTGGTATGAGGTATTGAATGAAATGCAGTATTTGAAAAGTATTTGAAATATTTCTTTTGGGGTTTTATGGAGATGGTGTGTGGTGTTCATTTCATGATTGACAAGAGGTATTTAAAGGGAAACTACAGGATTAATCAACCTGGGTCATATATTTAGATCTTTTTGGGTCCAAAATGTTACTAGAAACAATTCATAATCGAAATCAAGTATTGAGTATTGAGTTAGAACACTAAAACAAGAAACTGCTAAACGGCTATACAATGGAATCCTATGAGGCATGCCATCACGTCAAAGTAAACCGCTTGTTTTTCCCCAACTGACAGGCTTGTAAATGTTATTATAAGGGACTGACAACATGGAAAGGGAATCCCCTACAGAGATACACCTGTGTCTGTTTACCTCAATAACTGATCCCTACAGAGATACACCTGTGTCTGTTTACCTCAATAACTGATCCCTACAGAGATACACCTGTGTCTGTTTACCTCAATAACTCATCCCTACAGAGATACACCTGTGTCTGTTTACCTCAATAACTCATCCCTACAGAGATACACCTGTGTCTGTTTACCTCAATAACTCATCCCTACAGAGATACACCTGTGTCTGTTTACCTCAATGACTGTAAAGACACTGTAAAGAAAATGGCTGTTTGTACAGTCAGAGTTTGACCTCTGTCTTTTTCCGGTCACTGACAGCCCACTCTGTGCCTGTAGTTGATTACTGAAAGGAGGCGCTCTCCAGTCCACTGCTGGCACTGGATAGGTTGCTATCCTAATAAAAGGTCATGGGGTCAAAGGTCATTGTATACCCACTAAGCTGTTTTACAGCTGATGCTTTGAATGCTGGCTCTCTCTCTCTCTATAATGTATGTATAATGTACATCTGCCACATAATATGTTTTATCCTCTGATACATATATGACTCCATCTGCTTGCTCCTGGTTCTCTCCTCTTCTCCACTCTCCTTCATTCCCTTCTGTATCTCTATCTCTCTACCTGGCCGACCCCAAACAGGGCCTTGACACAATATCAGTTGTTATTGGCACTTTATAAATAAAATCATATAAATATATTATATAATTGGTGTGCCCCAACTAGTTACTAGAGACAATTTCCAATGTTATTGGCACTATGTAAATACATTATTGAATTATTAAACTGAATTGAATATATTATGTATTTTTATTGTTTCAAGATTCAAGTGTTTTATTTGTCACATACAACGAATCTCGTTTTGGCTCTATATAAATAAAATTGAATTGAATTGTATTTGTCTTTTGTTTTGGACTTAGATTCAATGAGTGTGAGGTATTTTATCTGTGGTGCAGGAGTGAAGTGTTTGATATGTGGTGATTGGTGTGATGTATTTCACATGGTGTTTGGTGTGAGGTATTTGATATGTGGTGTTTGGTGTGATGTACAGCTTGTGCCATTTTGCGTGAAGTGTTGTATGTATGGTGTTTGAGTGCAGTATTTTACGTGTGTTTCGTTTGATCTGTGATCGTTGGCATGATGATTTGATTTGATACTTGATATGTGGCGCTTGGTTCAAGGTACTCAATGTTTGGCATTTGGTGTGAAGTATTTGATATGTGTCATTTGATATGTGGTGCTTGGTGTAAGGTACTCAATGTTTGGTATTTGGTGTGAAGTATTTGATATGCTACATTTGTGAGGTGCTTGACGTGTGGTCTTTGACGTTGGGTATTTGTGTGTGGTGGTTGGTGTGAGATGTTTGATGTGTGGTGATTGGCAAAAGCTGCTTGTTTCTCATCTTACACTCCTCCCCTCATCCTTTGGCAGTAAAAAATGTGATCTCAGTTTTCCTTCGACAGTCCTGCTGTGGGTTAAATGACTCCCGAAGATACTCAGCAGCTCTCCTCCTCCTTCTCCTCTTCCACCTCCTCTTCCTCTCTGTCACTCTTCTCCTCTCCTCCTCCTCCTCTTTGCATGTTCACGTCTCTCTCTCTCTCTCTTTCTCTCCCTTCCCCCTCTCTCTCTCTTCCCCTCTCTCTCTCTCTCTCTCTGTCTCTCTCTATCTCTCTCTCTATCTCTGTTTCTCTCTCTCTGTCTGTCGGTCTCTCTCTGTCTCTCTGTCTCTCTCTCTCTGTCTCTCTCTCTCTCTCTGTCTCTCTCTATCTCTCTCTCTATCTCTGTTTCTCTCTCTCTGTCTCTGTCGTCTCTCTCTGTCTCTCTGTCTCTCTCTCTCTCTGTCTCTCTCTCTCTCTGTCTCTCTCTCTCTCTGTCGTCTTTCAGCTGCTGTGTCTTCTCCTTGTGCTGCTCCACTCCTCTGTCTTTTTCTCACTCTCACACTCTGACTTTGACTTTCTGTCACTATGTCTCTGGAGCATTTTATCACCCCTTCTCTCCTTCTCCTTTTTCTCCTTCTTCTTCTTCTTCTTCTTCTTCTTCTTCTTCTTCTTCTTCTTCTTCTCTTCCTTCTTCTTCTTCAATCTTTTCTTTCTGATTTTCTTCTTTCTGATTACAAACGGTGGGTATCCCCCCAACCCCCCGGTCCAGTTCCATCTCTATTACCTGGATTCCCAGAGGATTATTGTTTAGTGCACTGATACTGGAAATACTTTTAATGATTGATGTCAATAAAATATGATACTTTTGCAACTATGACCAGTCATTTTAAAGCCCTCTCACCACTGCACATGTGACCCAGGGGTGAGGGTCTACCACCCTCTCTCTCTCTCTCTCTCTCTCTCTCGTTTTCTCTCGCTCTCTGTCCTGTTCTTACTCGTCACGTATCTGTACCCAGCTAACACTTGTTCGAAATTAACCTTCTGCCACCTCTCTCTCTCTCTCTCTCTCTCTCTGCTTCTCTCTTTCTCTCTCTCTGTCTCTCCCTCTCTCCGCTTCTCTCTCTCTCTTTAAACCCCCTTTCTACTTCAGGGCAAGCCAGTTGAGCCATCACTCACAGGGCCCCCCCCCTCCCCCCTGTACCCCCCACCCCTGTACCCCCCCCCCCCCCGCTCCTCCGCCCCTCCGTCTTCTTCTGTCTCCCTCTCTCACCTTCTCCGCTCTCCTGATTCCACTGACCATGCATGTTCCAAAAACAGATATCATTTTCATCTCACTGCAACCCCCCCCCCCGACTCCTAACGCCTGAGCCCTAACACCCTCCCACCCGCGCCTAGGCCCGGCCCTGTTACCTCACCAGTTCCTGTCCAAGTCCGACCACTCCAGGCCATAGAACCTTCAGCCTTGGCTCCGCCCAACAGCACTGCATACCACTGAGTGGGGTTGAGTGGGCGTGGCCGAGGGGCGGCGGGGGGGGCCAATGGGGCGGCCCCGGCATTGGTATAAAACGTTCCGGCTTCGTTCGATCATTCGCTCTTTCTGTCAATCCGCAACTCCGACACGGAGGGGGTGAAAACTGGGGGACAGATTCTTAATTTTTTGCGGAGAGCAACGGAAACAGCAAAGATACTGAACTGCCACGGATAGACGCGCATCGACTCAGCCTTCCTCTCTTTTTGACCCATCCTTCCGTACAGGATGGAAGACGCCTTTACAAAGGAGCCCGCAGAAGTGGTGGCCCACTTCGGGGTGAACTCGGAATCTGGACTCACCCCAGAACAGTTCAAGAAGCAACTGGACAAATATGGCTTCAATGGTGAGAACCTCCCGAGATTGGAAGAAACGAACGCGATGTGTGGGGAGGGGGGGTGCAGAGAAGAGTAGAGAGAAGAGACGTGTTAGAAAATGGCAGCCTAGATGAGGGATTTAAACGATGGTGCAGTCTCTGGTAGGGGGACGTCTGCATGGCAAACATGGGGGCAATGGTGTAATGCAGACGTGAGAGAACAGTGCAACAGCTTCAGAGTGGGCTTTCCTATTGATGAACGTGTGGCACTTCAAAAAAAAACAAAAAAAAAAACAGCTGAGGGCAAAAGCCTGTCACTGACTTCACCGTCCCCGAGACCCTGAGCGAGACCCTGAGCGAGGGAAGGGGGGGCGACAGGTTTGGCCTGCAGAAGCTGCAAAGCAGCGCTTCTAAAATAGCTCAGAGGGGAGTGAGAGAGCGAGACAGGTGACCGCCGAGGGCCCAAGGCCTGGTGATTTGAGAAGACTTGAGTATATGAGAGATATTTTGGGCCGGGGTGCTGGTGCAGCAACAGCAGCGGGAGGGTGGAGGGTGGGGGAGGGGGGTGGGGGGGGCTTTGAGGAGTTGAATGATCAGAGGGATGATTGATAGCAGTCTGACAGTGGGGCAAAACAGGCTATGGGGGAGGGGTACAT
Source organism: Clupea harengus (assembly GCF_900700415.2). Lineage (NCBI taxonomy): Eukaryota > Metazoa > Chordata > Actinopteri > Clupeiformes > Clupeidae > Clupea > Clupea harengus. Next base: position 21,370,586 of record NC_045174.1, on the reverse strand, counting down.
GAGTGAGGGAGCGCACCTGTCACAATGGTTTGCATTAGTGATTAGAATGGCGTCTGCTGGCATGCACAGACCTCTCCTGATAAGAGCAGATTTGGCTGCCTTCATCAGCACCACTGTGTTGGTTTTGTGGATTAGAATGAGTTTAGCAGACGAGCTTAGATCTCCCCTTCTCTTGGAGATGCCACTTTATGTGACTGACGCAAGCAGCTCTGGCTCTCCTTGAAGCCCAAACAAAACTTTCAGAAGCGTTTTAGACAACGATAAATACTCTACTATTCAGTTGATGTCGTAATCGGCAAATCCAGTCGTTTTGCCTGTCCTCTCTGTCTGTGCAGCCCAATGGTGTGACCTCTAAGTCTTTCAGGTCCTGCATTGTGTTGCATTTAATGATTTGACAGTCAGCTACTTTCTTCAGTGAGAAAAGAGTCTTATAATATCCTTAGTATAAAACCTTAGTATATGTGGTGTCTATATATAGCTATCCTTTGAGGCAACTAGAAAAGTATGGTGAAACTGAACAATGTGTTCCTGCCCCCCGATCCCCCGCCAGACAGGTTTTGTCTATGAACCCCACAGAATTGTATTTGATTTCTTTCATTTTTGTTTGTTATTTGTTTGTTTATGTTTATGCATAACATATACTAATCGTGGTGATTTTGTTTCTCTCTCTTCTCTCTGTGTCGTGTTCTCCTGCCTTCAGAGTTGCCCGCGGAGGAGGGTGAGTCCCTGTCTATGCACACACACACACACACACACACACACACACACACACACACACAGAGTTGCCTGCACTGAAGGCCTTGTCCAACTTCCACATACAACACCACTAGTCACAAGTCACACTTCAAAGTATACATTAGACATGGACCTGCATGTCACCAAATGTTCCTTGGCACGTACTGCCATACTGTTTCCAGGATAAAGGCCTGATGAGATCTCTCTTTCTTCTCGTTCCTCCTCTGTCTTTCTCTCTCCTTTCGCCTTCTCCCTTTCGCAGGTAAGTCCATCTGGGAGCTGATCTTTGAGCAGTTCGAGGACTTGTTGGTCAGGATCTTGATGCTGGCTGCTTGCATTTCCTTCGTGAGTATCATCCCAGCTGTGCATCTAGTGTAGTCCATTTACAGCGCGCCACCACATGCTATATGCTAGTCACTGCAGTTCAGTGCCACCACATGCTATATGCTAGTCACTGCAGTTCAGTGCCACCACATGCTATATGCTAGTCACTGCAGTTCAGTGCCACCACATGCTATATGCTAGTCACTGCAGTTCAGCGCCACCACATGCTATATGCTATTCACTGCAGTTCAGCGCCACCACATGCTATATGCTAGTCACTGCAGTTCAGCTCAGCCTGTGTAAAGTGAACCCACATTTTTGTTGATATTTTGGCAATGGGAAGGCAAATAGATTATCCCTTTTTGGGGCAATGTTGTGTCATTCAGTCAGAGGTAGTTTTCTCATTAAAACAAGGCTCCAAGACTCTTGCTGTCAGTTGAACATTCATATAATGAAACTAATAGTCGACACCTTAATACATTGGCCTTGTTTTTCAAAAGCGTAGCCAGTTTGGCCTTGTGGCATTTGGCTTAGCGAGCCATTTGGCTTCATGTCGCCGGAGCATTGAATTGCACTGGAGCAGCAAAGCCAGTACACCAGCCAGCTGCACTTGCCAATCCAAGATGGCGGAGAGGGGCCGCATTAATGGCCAACAGAACACCTGAGATAGTTCCACCATGGCGCCCCCCTGTTACAGGCCAACGCCTGAGGGGCGCTCCCCCCAGAACCCCCCCCCCCCCCCAGTTAGCGTGCATCGGTGCTAGAGCGAGGCTGGGTTTAAGCCCCCCTCTCTACATGTAGCTTTTTCTGTCCCTCATAAAAGGCATTTTTAGCGTAGCACAGCGTCTTGGGGTGTGAATGGGCGTGTGAGTGGCTGCGCGCGTGTTGGGTAGGGAGGGGGGGGCAGTTTGGGGGTTAGGAGGTGACACGAGAGGAGGGTATTAATTCCTCACCCCCCCCCCCCCCCCCCCACACACACACACACACACACACACACACCCCCCCCCCCCATCCA
>NC_045174.1:21303512-21363512 GCF_900700415.2 Clupea harengus | reverse complement strand
CACACACACACACACACACACACACACACACACACACACACCTGTCTTCTAATCTTCATGTTCTCTTTCTCCCTCCCTCCCTCTTCTTAGTCATCCTTTCTTCTGTCTCTACCTCTGACACACTCCCTCTCTTTTTCTTCTTCCTTCTCTTAATCTGAACACTTGGCCTCCTATGAGCGTAGATCGTAGATGACATAGATTTCATTCATTCCAAACCTCTACTCTCTTGACCGTTACTTCTCCTTGTCAAATCGAATCAAACTTTATTTGTAAAGACACTTTACAAACACACAGATTTTCCAGAGATAAATAAACAGGAAATGACGTACTAACCACTCTTGTATTCTCCTTCCTCTTCCCCTCCCTGCAGTCTAAGGGCATCTTTGAGAAGGTCGGAGAGGCCACTGAGACTGCTCTGTGCTGCCTGGTCGAGAAGATGAACGTGTTCAACTCCAGCGTTAGCGGTCTGTCCAAGGCTGATAGAGCCAACGCCTGCTGCTCCGTGAGTATCTTCAGTCACACTCGCTCAGGAGGTGCCAGGGAGGTGCCAGGGAGGGGCAGGGAGGTGCCAGGGAGGTGCCAGGGAGGTGCCAGGGAGGGGCAGGGAGGTGCCAGGGAGGTGCCAGGGAGGTGCCAGGGAGGGGCAGGGAGGTGCCAGGGAGGTGCCAGGGAGGGGCAGGGAGGTGCCAGGGAGGTGCCAGGGAGGTGCCAGGGAGGGGCAGGGAGGTGCCAGGGAGGTGCCAGGGAGGTGCCAGGGAGGGGCAGGGAGGTGCCAGGGAGGTGCCAGGGAGGTGCAGGGAGGTGCCAGGGAGGGGCAGGGAGGTGCCAGGGAGGGGCAGGGAGTAGATACAAGAACAGAATGTGAACAGAGGAGAGAAAACACTTGTCTTCACATCGTAAACATGCAGTTAGAAGGGTTACCTTTAAAGGGATTTAATTGTTGTGTTAATGTGATTCATTCGTAATAATATCAGTCACATGTGATCAATAATATCAGTCAGGTGATGAATTGTAATGTCTTTGACTTCACCTCAGTGATCACACACACTCATACACACACTCACACACACACTCATACACACAGTCGTACACACACAGTCATACACACACACACACAAACCAGTCCAGTTGTGTTAGTTTCGTCTCAGCAGACAAGATGCTTAATTGTCATTAGAGACCAAATGACCTATGCATGACCTCTGGCTTTGTCCCTGACAGGTCATCAAGCAACTGATGAAGAAGAACTTCACCCTGGAGTTCTCCCGTGACAGGAAGTCCATGTCTGTGTACTGCACCCCAAGCAAGGGCGATGGTGGCGCCAAGATGTTCGTCAAGGTACATGCGCTTCTTCATCTTTTCCCCCTTTTCCTCATCCTCCCTCTCTTCCAGCTCTCCTTCCATCCCTCCATCTTCACCCTTCATCCCTCTCTGTTTCCCTCATCTGTTCTGTTATTCCTTTATGATGTCACCTAGAGAGCATGTCATCCAGGAAGTAGGGTTTATCCCGCCCCCCCTCACCAATTGCTCCTTCTCCTGTCCAACCAATAGGGAGCCCCAGAAGGTGTGATTGACAGGTGCGCATACGTGCGTGTTGGAACCACCCGTGTCCCCCTGACTCCCGCCGTGAAGGAAACCATCCTGGCCACCATCAAGGACTGGGGTTGTGGCAGAGACACACTCCGTTGTCTGGCCCTCGCCACCCGTGACACCCCCCTCAAGGTTGAGGAGATGGTCCTGGAGGACTCCACCAAGTTTATCAATTATGAGGTGGGCAGCACACACACACGTGCGCACGTACACACTCTCTCTTCTCTCTCTCTCTCTCACACACGTTGTAGTTGTAGTTGTAGCTATGAGTTGTAGTTGTAACCATGAGTTGTTTTTGTTGAGAGAATCATGTCTGTAGTTTTAGTGTGAATAGATTTTGCTTGTTGCACTCAAACACCTGCCTGTGCAGTAACAAAAGTCTGACCATAATCTCTCTCTCTCTCTCCATCTCTCTGTCTCTCCTCCAGACTGACCTGACCTTTGTTGGCTGCGTTGGCATGCTTGACCCACCCCGTAAGGAAGTCATGGCCTCCATTGAGGAGTGCAGATGCGCTGGCATCCGCGTCGTTATGATCACTGGTCAGTATTCCTCTCTCTCCATCCCTCTCTCTTTTCCTCTCTCTCTTCCTCTCTCTCCATCCCTCTCTCTCTCTCCACCCCTCTCTCCCTTAGCTCTGTCATTGAATCCCCTCCTGTGCTGTCTTCTGTGTGAGTGTGTGTGAACGAGTGTGTGTGAGTGAGTGAGTGTGTGTGTGTATGTGTGTGTGTGTGTGTGTTTTAGTGTGTGTGTGTGTGTGTGTGTGTGTGTGTGTGTGCGCGTGTTGTTCCGGATCCCCCACCCCCCCTCACCTGTCACTCTCTTCACCCCCTCAGGTGACAACAAGGGTACCGCTGTGGCCATCTGCCGCCGTATTGGCATCTTCAAGGAGGATGAGGATGTGACTGGCAAGGCCTTCACCGGCCGTGAGTTTGACGACCTGAGCTACGCCGACCAAGCTGCTGCCACCCGCGTTGCCCGCTGCTACGCCCGTGTCGAGCCTTCCCACAAGAGCAAGATCGTCGAGTTCCTGCAGAAGGACGATGAGATTACTGCCATGGTGAGGACACACACACCTGCAACACACACACACACACACACACACACACACACACACACACACACACACACACACACACAAACACACATACACACACATAGACATGGTGTTCTCCAATTTCTTCCCATTAAGTTGGGTCATTTAGTATCTCTGAAAATTTCGAATCACAATTTGATCTGATTCAGTCACGTGAACATATAGACACTGACCCAGGCGTCGGCTCAAATAAACACTATTGCCCTGAGCACTATTGCCCTGAGCACTATTGTCCTGAGCACTATTGCCCTGAACACTATTGCCCTGAGCACTATTGCCCTGAGCAAAGAGTGTCTGCTCTCCACTGATTACCCTCCCTCTTGCCCCCTTGCCCAGACCGGTGATGGTGTGAATGATGCCCCTGCCCTGAAGAAGGCAGAGATTGGCATCGCCATGGGCTCTGGCACTGCTGTTGCCAAGTCAGCCTCTGAGATGGTCCTGGCCGACGACAACTTCTCTTCCATTGTGGCCGCTGTTGAGGAGGGCAGAGCCATCTACAACAACATGAAGCAGTTCATCCGCTACCTTATCTCCTCCAACGTTGGAGAGGTCGTCTGGTGAGTGGATACGTACACACACACACACACACACACACACACACACACACACACACACTCATACACACACTCTCACACATACACACACACACACACACACACACACACACACACACACACTCATTCACACACACACACACACACACACTCACACACACACACTCTCACACATACACACACACACACACTCATTCACACACACACACACACACACACTCACACACACACACTCTCACACATACACACACACACACACTCATTCACACACACATACACACAGACACACTCTCACACATACACACCCACTCACACACACACACACACACACACACACACACACACACTCACACACACACACACACACACTCATACACACACACACACTTACTCACACACACTCACACACAACATGACCCGATGACCCCAGGTGTACACTCGGGGACTGATGAAAGTGTCTCATGTTCCACCATTGACTTATCATTGCTTTTTCTCTCTCTCTTCTCCTCTCTTTTTTATCTGCTCTTTCTTTCCCTCTGTCTCTTTGTCACTCTCTCCCTCTATCACTCCACCTCTGCACTACTGTGGTCCCTCTGTCCTCTCTTCTTCCCCTCCCTCTGTGTGTGTGTGTGTGTGTGTGTGTGTGTGTGTGTGTAGTATCTTCCTGACTGCTGCCCTGGGCCTGCCCGAGGCTCTGATCCCCGTCCAGCTGCTGTGGGTGAACCTGGTGACTGACGGTCTGCCCGCCACCGCCCTCGGATTCAACCCCCCCGATCTTGACATCATGGGCAGACCCCCACGTTCCCCCAAGGAGCCCCTGATCTCCGGCTGGTTGTTCTTCAGATATATGGTTATTGGAGGTGAGCCTGTCTATGTGTGTGTGGGTGTGTGTGTGTGTGTGTGTGTGAGTGTCTCTATGAATGTGTATTTATGTGTGTGTGTGTTTGGCTCTTCTTCAGATACATAATCATTGGTTGTGTGTGTGTGTGTGTGTGTGTGTGTGTGTGTGTGTAAGCCAAGCTATCAGAGTAAGATTTGATGTGTAGTGTTAGAAAAGAGGGGAAGAAGAGGAGAAAAAGAAGGGAATGCATGCTTTCTCTCACTCTTTCAATCTTCTCATCCTCCTTTCCTGCTCAGGCTATGTGGGTGCTGCCACCGTTGGAGGTGCTGCTTACTGGTTCATGTACGATATCGAGGGTCCCGGAGTGACCTTCCACCAGCTGGTGAGTTCAGTGTGTGTGTGTGTGTGTGTATGTGTGTGTTTACTGTACTGCACTGTAATTCCTACAGATCTATAAGATGCATTAATACTGTTACTATTAACCAATAGCTGTCCTTCTGGTTAGTTGTAATAACAATACCCCTCTAAGTTTAGTTGTGTCTGTATGAATATGAGTAAGCAGTGTCCTTCCTGGCTAACTGTGTGTGTGTGTGTGTTTATAGTCCCACTTCATGCAGTGTCATGGTGATGCTGAGGACTTTGTGGGCATTGACTGCGATATCTTCGAGGCCTCTCCCCCCATGACCATGGCCCTGTCCGTGCTGGTCACCATTGAGATGTTCAACGCCCTCAACAGGTGAGAAGCGGAACTGCACCCACCCACTCACCTCCACAGCAATGGAGCTGGAACTGGAGCTGAAACACAAAGCCCTCAGTGGCCCTTGGCTCTTACCCTCAATGGGCCCCTGGCTGTAGTCCTCAGTGGCCCCTGGCTCTCACCTTCAGTGGGCCCCTGGCTGTAGTCCTCAGTGGCCCCTGGCTCTTACCCTCAATGGGCCCCTGGCTGTAGTCCTCAGTGGCCCCTGGCTGTAGTCCTCAGTGGCCCCTGGCTCTAACCCTCAGTGGCCCCTGGCTCTTACCCTCAGTGGCCCCTGGCTCTGACCCTCAATGGCCCCTGGCTGTAGTCCTCAGTGGCCCCTGGCTCTTACCCTCAGTGGCCCCTGGCTGTAGTCCTCAGTGGCCCCTGGCTCTGACCCTCAGTGGCCCCTGGCTCTCACCTTCAGTGGCCCCTGGCTCTGACCCTCAGTGGCCCCTGGCTCTCACCTTCAGTGGCCCCTGGCTCTTACCCTCAATGGGCCCCTGGCTCTCACCTTCAGTGGCCCCTGGCTCTTACCTTCAGTGGGCCCCTGGCTCTCACCCTCAGTGGCCCCTGGCTCTCACCCTCAGTGGCCCCTGGCTCTCACCCTCAGTGGGCCCCTGGCTGTAGTCCTCAGTGGCCCCTGGCTCTTACCCTCAATGGGCCCCTGGCTCTTACCCTCAGTGGCCCCTGGCTCTCACCCTCAGTGGCCCCTGGCTCTCACCCTCAGTGGGCCCCTGGCTGTAGTCCTCAGTGGCCCCTGGCTCTTACCCTCAATGGGCCCCTGGCTCTTACCCTCAGTGGCCCCTGGCTGTAGTCCTCGGCTTAGGGCAGCCTCTGTGGGTCTTGAGAGGACAGGAAGAGGCTGCCATGTGTGATGTTGTTTAAAAACATGGCTCTGGAACAACTACCATTTCTGTTAAATGACTGTGACTATCACATGGTCCTGATCAGTTCAATGACTGTGACTATCACGCGGTCCTGATCAGTTCAATGACTGTGACTATCACGCGGTCCTGATCGATTCTCAGTCGGGCTGTTCTCTGGGGGTATAGTCTGTGATGTGCGGTTCTGATGAGGTTCGTTCTAATGAGGTTCTGCTGTGGTTCTCCTCTCCAGCTTGTCTGAGAACCAGTCCCTGGTGCTTATGCCCCCATGGGTCAACTTCTGGCTGCTGGCCGCCATGACCCTGTCCTTCTCCCTCCACTTCATGATCATCTATGTCGACCCTCTGCCCGTGAGTTTAACACAGACACACACACACACACTCACCACACACACACACACACACACACACACAGACACACACACACAAGCACAGACACAGACACAGACACAGACACAGACACAGACACAGACACAGACACACAGACACAGACACAGACACACACACAGACACAGACACAGACACAGACTCAGACTCAGACACAGACACAGACACAGACACAGACACAGACACAGACACAGACTCAGACTCAGACTCAGACTCAGACACACGATCTTCTCTCCCTTCTGTCATTCTCTTGCTATCCCCTTCGTTCCCTTCCTCCCTCTCTCCTTCTCTATCTCTCCCTCTCTCATTCTCTTTCTCTCCCTCTCTCATTCTCTTTCTCTCCCTCTCTCATTCTCTATCCCTCCCTCTCTCATTCTCTATCTCTCCCTCTCTCATTCTCTATCTCTCCCCCTCTCATTCTCTTTCTCTCCCACTCTCATTCTCTATCTCTCCCTCTGTCATTCTCTATCCCTCCCTCTCTCATTCTTCTAACCTCTCCCTCTCTCTCCTCCCCTCTGCAGATGATCTTCAAGATGACTCACTTGAGTGTTGATCAGTGGCTGATGGTGTTGAAGCTCTCCTTCCCCGTCATCTTGTTTGATGAAGTCCTCAAATTCGTTGCCCGCAACTACATTGATGGTAAGGTCTCACATCACACACTCAGGACACTCAGAAGAGAACTGACTTGCACACACACACACCCACGCATACGAATACTTACACATGAGTATACACACACAGCACACTCAGAAGAGAACACACACACACATAAACACACATGGATAGACACTTACATATGTACATACACACACACAAGATTCTCAGAAAAGCACACACACACACATACACCCACACACACACACACACACATACACACACACGGTTCACGTATAAAGCAGCCTAAAGGGTTCTGTTCTGTTCACTCTCATTCACCTTTAATTAACGTTCTTGTCATTCATTTTATAAATGTTTTATATATATGTTTGTATGTTCTGTCCCCATCTCATTACCTCCAACTGTCTTTCTCTCTCTCTCTGTCCATCTTTCTCTCTCTCTCTGTCCATCTCTCTCTCTCTCTGTCTATCTTCCTGTCTTCCACCATTTGTATCTTATCCTACTTCCATCTCCATCATTATATACATCTAATACTCCTTCTTTCTCCCTCTCACCCCTTTCCCCCTCTCTCTCCCTTCATCTCTGCCCTCCCCCCCCTGTCATGCCATCTCCATCATTATATACATCTACTACTCCTTCTTTCCCCCTCTCTCCCCCTTCATCTCTCCCCCTCCCCCCTGTCATGCCATCTCCATCATTATATACATCTAACACTCCTTCTTTCTCCCTCTCACCCCTTTCCCCCTCTCTCTCCCTTCATCTCTCCCCCTCCCCCCCTGTCATGCCATCTCCATCATTATATACATCTACTACTCCTTCTTACCCCCTCTCTCTCCCTTCATCTCTCCCCCTCCCCCTGTCATGCATCTCCATCATTATATACATCTACTACTCCTTCTCTCCCTCTCTCTCCCCCCCCTCTCTCCCCTCTCTCTCCCTTCATCTCTCCCCCTCCCCCCTGTCATGCCATCTCCATCATTATATACATCTACTACTCCTTCTTTCTCCCTTCATCTCTCCCCCTCTCTCTCCTTCATCTTCTCCCCCTCCCCCCCTGTCATGCCATCTCCATCATTATATACATCTACTACTCCTTCTCTCCCCCTCTCTCTCCCCCTCTCTCTCCCTTCATCTCTCCCCCCCCCCCTGTCATGCCATCTCCATCATTATATACATCTACTACTCCTTCTCTCCCCCTCTCTCTCCCCCCTCTCCCTTCATCTCTCCCCCTCTCTCTCCCTTCATCTCTCCCCCTCTCTCTCCCTTCATCTCTCCCCCTCCCCCCCTGTTATGCCATCTCCATCATTACATACATCTACTACTCCTTCTTTCCCCCTCTCTCCCCCTCTCTCTCCCTTCATCTCTCCCCCTCTCTCCCTTCATCTCTCCCCCTCTCTCTCCCTTCATCTCTCCCCCTCTCTCTCCCTTCATCTCTCCCCCTCTCTCTCCCTTCATTCCCTCTCTCTCCTCATCTCTCTCCTCTCATTCTTCATCTCTCCCCTCCCCCCCTGTCATGCCATCTCCATCATTATATACATCTACTACTCCTTCTTTCCCCTCTCCCCCTCTCTCTCCCTTCATCTCTCCCCCTCTCTCTCCCTTCATCTCTCTCCCCCTCTCTCTCCCTTCATCTCTCCCCCTCCCCCCCTGTCATGCCATCTCCATCGTTCACTAATGGGTTTTATTCACTTTCAGTTGTTCGGGTTGCCGTCTAACCTGTCTAGCTCCCTCCATTCCCCTGTAACAAAAACAAGGTATATTATGGTCCTCTGTGAGACTGCGCGTGTGTGTGTGTGAGTGAGTGTGTGTGTGTGTGTACGTGTGTGTGTGAGTGAGTGTGTGTGTGTGTGTACGTGTGTGTGTGTGTACGTGTGTGTGTGTACGTGTGGCTGTACGAGGACCAGCTCAACATTGCTTCTGTTGTTCCTGGTAATGCTCTGCAGTTCTTCCTTCTGCCTGAAGGGGGCGTCTTTCTGAAGGTTGCCTGTCAGTCTTGCCTTCTCATACATAAAACATGTATGTCTGTTGCCAGTGTGTAGCCAGCTAGCTAGCTAGCCTGTGTCTCGAATGTTCAGAAGTGTAATTGTGTGTTACCTGTCTGTCAGCAGCTAGTGGCTTCGTAGTCTGTTTGTATTGGTCATATGTGCTGGAATAGCCCCTTCTGATTGGATATGAGCTCTGTTTACGTCTGTTTCAGTTCGAGAGTCGTACCTTTGTGTTTGGTGTTGATGTAGTTTTGTGGTGCAAGCTCAGAAATCTCCGTGCATAGATAGAGAGCTTTTAGGGCCTGTAGACACCATATTAGTGATCGTGTGCATTCGCTTCTGCATGCTTACAGTAGAGATCTCCAGTGCTCTTTAAAGATGTAATAATAATAATAAATAATAATAATAATAATGCATTTTATTTGTAGCGCACTCTTCATTCAGTTGAATCTCAGAGTGCCATGGATCAGGTGACTTGCTTCCGTAGATCTCTGGAACAGTGTTCAGCACTGAGTCGCTGTATAGTGCTCTGCAGATATTAAACTCACTGAATAGACCCAGTAGAAAACCATTCAGGAAATGTGACTGGAAGTAGATCAGTAAGTCGACCCGTAGCTTGGGGTACGTACTAACCACTTTGAGGAGGAAAGCGACGAACTTGTTTTTGCCTGACTGGGATTTTCTTCCTTCTTTAGGGCTGGTGATCCGTGTCTAAAGGACATGAGAGAGAGAAAGAGAGAGAGAGAAAGAGAGAGGAGAGAGGAGGAGCAGAGAAAGAAAAAAAAATCAGAAGAAGAAGAAGAAGAGGAGGAGTTGTGTGAGAGAGCTCTCAGGAGCCAATCACAAAGGAGCGGATAAACCACAGGAAAATCTTCACAAAAAAAAAATCTTTAAAAATGACTGAAAAAAAAATACAAAAAATATATATATATATATGAACAACAAACTACAAACTGATGTTGAATTAATATATAGGTAAACCCTGCTGCCAAATTAGTTGAGAGATTGAGATGATGGATACATTTTATTCTGAAAAATAATAATAAATGTATTAAAAATTACATTTTTTGTTAAACTTGTACACTTTTCTGTTGTCTTTTCTTGTCTGATGTCCAGTCCCACGCATGTGTACACGGGGTCTTAGCATGTTCATGTCTAATCACTTGGCTGACACATTTATACATCAGCAGCATTCACATGATGTGCTTTCAAATGGAAACAACACTAGACTGTTACCAATTCAGTAGTAAAGGACCCACTAGCAGACAACACATTAATAAAGGGAAAAGGCAGTCTCGTAGTCAACAGGCAGGCAAAGGTCAAACATCTAATAATCAAGCAGAGTCCAAGGCAGAAGTATCCCAAATACAGAATCCAAACAGGGTCAGGTCAAAAACACAGGGAATAGCAGACTTACTAATCGCTGAAACGGCACAGGTAATAACTGGCACGATATGGCAGAGACTGATAGGCATACCGGGCTTAAATACCCACCAAACCAATCGCAACAAACAGAAATGAGGTGTGCTCACAAAATGGTGGGAAATCAAACAAAGACTGGGTGGAGTCAGAGACACATGTCATTTCAAAACAAATACAGAAAGCACATGACACCACCACACGATCAAAATGTAAACAAAAAGCACATGTTGCCATGACAACAAGAACTCAAACACCAGAATCACTAACACTAGACATGGATAAGAGGTGTGAGGTGTCCCACACACACAACAGGCAGCTAGTAGATGAATGAGGATGAGTTGGCTGAATTTGACAAAAAGTGTATTGGAATCACGTACCGCACCTTTAAGATGGAAACAACCGTATATAAGGATAAGACGTGTGTTGATAAATGTCGCAAATGTCCCTCAGCTTTAAATCCCTTTGACACAAGTCCCTCAAAGCAGACATATTATGCTAATGCAGTCTTCCTCTTTCCTTCAGAGTGTTCTAGAGTTATAGAGCTTCAGAGTGTTCTAGAGTTATAGTTATAGAGCTTCAGAGTGTTCTAGAGTTCTAGTTATAGAGCTTCAGAGTGTTCAAGAGTTATAGTTATAGAGCTTCAGCAGACATATTATGCTAATGCAGTCTTCCTCTTTCCTTCAGAGTGTTCTAGAGTTATAGAGCTTCAGAGTGTTCTAGAGTTCTAGTTATAGAGCTTCAGAGTGTTCAAGAGTTCTAGTTATAGAGCTTTTTGTGCATGGAAACGGTGCAAAGCCCAAAGCACACGCCAGAGGGAGGAACTCCTGCAGAACCTCAGATTTTCTCAGCTGCCTGAAACGCCTTGTTGGAATTCCAGCCCTTTTCCTTTGTTACAAGATGACACAATCTCGTAACACAATCCTTATTGCCCACCTAGCTGACCAATCAGAGGACACTGGGCTCATCAGGAGTGGGGTCTTAAAGACACAGGAGCTCCAACAGAGTGTTTCAGACAGAGGGTGAATAGAGATGTACAGTGTTACGGCCGGCTCGTGACCACAACATAAACATTGGAGGCAGATGACAACGGTTTTCTACAAAAGCACGCTTATTTATTTCATCCATACAAGTATCACTCAAAACTACATGTCTGGGGGTTTGACGTCTGCTGTATGCAGCTAGAGAGAGAGAGAGAGAGAGAGAGAGAGAGAGAGACAGGTGTCCACTCGTCCTTTATCCCCCACACCTCCCCAGGTGTGGATAATCAGGCAATCATCCAATCATGGCTGTTACGTCGTCCTCACTGTTGCCTGCAGGCCATGCATGGCCACTACATCGTCTGCAGGGGCGCAGGGGGTCGTAACATACAGTATGAAACAAATTGTATAAAGAGTGGTAAAAGATGTGGTAAATGTGGTAAAAGACTTCCGACAGGGGGGGGTAAAAGCCATTGATTTTTATTGTTTAAATGGTATGATAAAAGTCAACTGGCTAAAAGCTTTTTTAAAGAACAGTGATGCATTTTGGTTCTGTATACTTACACAACTATTTAGCAGAGTCGGTGGTTTGTCTTTTTTACTGTCATGAAGCCTCACTGGAGACACAATACATCTCCTGACCTATGGAGTAATAAAGGTGTAGTTATGTGTATTTACTTAAACAAAGGTGTAGTTATTCATCAATAAAAGTGTTGTTGGTTTATAACAGTAACTGAATATTTTGTATTTGATCATGTCAACGTGAAATATTGTGGGTATAGTGTTAAACGGCAGTGTCGTTGCATGAGAGGGGAAAAATGTATATTTACACTGAAATTTGAACTTACGCGGTCTGCCATGTCAACCTGCCGAGTGTCCCTTCTTGGAGGAGCTGCAGCAAGCAGCCAGCCGGTCAGCAATGTAGGACACGGCTACACGGTACAGAGAGGAGTAAACGCCAGAATGACAAATTATGTATTTTTCTCCGATGTTTAAAATGACTTAATATTTGCGTTATAAAATTGCAGAATTTCTGATGGCAGCTGAAATGTCATTGGTTGATCAAACTGTCAACTAGCCGATGCACAGGTGACGTTAGTATAATTAGGTTGTGTTGCTACTCTTTGTTATATTAAACTTGGGACTTGTGTGATATGTTTTATACAGGTACAGTGGCGGCGCCAGACATTTTTTTCTGCAGGTGGCGCTATGGGGCAGCTCGGCGTTTTAGTGAGGGTGCTAGCGTATCACATGGTTCTCTACTATAACACCTCCCAACCATATCGTCTATCATCTGTTTACATGTTTGCTCTCTAAAGCGTCTTTGGGGTCCATGAAAAGCGCTAAACAAACTGATTGTATTATTATTATCATTATTTAGGCTACTTCCGACGGACGCGCACATAGCCGTGTTCATCTGCGACGGTGACTGACAAAATGCATACAGCATGTTATACAGTCCGCAATCCCAAATACTTAACTTACTTTAAAACATTTGTGGTAGTGAGGGTTAAAGTTGGGCGCCAGGTGACCACTACCATGTCAGACAGAGTGAAATTAATCTTAGAATAGCAGATAGAATTAACTAAAACAGTCAAAGAGTCAGAAATGCGTTAAAAAGGTATATATTTATTCAGTTCACAATCATCAATAATCACATAGAACCTTATGTATACCTAGCACACAGACTGCTTGTCCTAGGCAAAAGAGTCTCTGTTTTATTTAAGGCAGCTCCAAGGGCAAAAAAAGGGCCTCTTCGTTGCTAATCATCCGAAACGAGTCTTCAGCGACACAGGGCAATCAATGCATGCAACAAATCAGACACAGCATTCATTAATGTTACACAGCTAACAATACCTTAGTTACACTGTACTCCAACTAAGCAAACTGTTCCAGCCAGCTTTTACAAAAACTCATTGGTTGGACTCCAAACATGCGAGGTGGATATTTCTGGAGTTTTGGTGTTCTCGGACCATCCTGAGCATTCATGCTTATGTCACTGATGCTTGCTAGCACCATGGTTAGCACCCTCAGTAGTGGTGGAGGGTTGACCTCCTTGACCACAACGTTCCTTTCCTTAAAAATCCACACCAGATACCCCTGGCATTTCTTCTTCTTCTACGCCACTCTCGTTTCTTAATCGTTCTTCCAAACGTGGACATTAGGTAGCAAAAACCGATGCATTGTTGATGTTAACTTGAAACTACCACGCACTAGATCGCTTTCTCCTTCAACCGTCCGGTAACGTCAACGTTCACGCATGCGACGTGAAAATTGGGTCAACGGTTATGACAGAATGATTGCTCTGTGCCTAAAACAATCTGTTCATTTCAATCTGTTATAATTTTATTTTGGAAAATAAATATTATTATCACACAATAAATAACGCAGAATGAAATTACATAACAATAATACATAAACCATTATTTTCATGGGGGTGCTATAGCTAATCCAGGGGGAGCTAGAGCACCCCCTAACCCCACCTGGCGCCGCCACTGCAGGTAGACCATTATGACGTCCCTAATGGAGTTTAACGTGACATTGAAATTACCATGTAATGTCATAGAGACGTCCCAGAATGTCTTAGTTAAAATTCGGAAATACTGACAGGAACATTTTACACGCCTACTGTAAATTGTACCGCACAAATACTGACAGGAACATTTTTACAAGCCTACTGTGAATTGTACCGCGCTGTTTTGCTGAGGTAAGAAACTTTTCTCAATTTGCAATTTAGAATAAATAGACTATATGTATAAATAAATTGAATAAATAATGAATTTCCATGAATTGGATACAGTTGTTATCCTTTTCAAGTTTCTTAAAATATATCATGGAAGATATAGACCACGCTAGTCTGAAAAAACAATTCGTTTTGACTGGTCCTTTGGTCATGTAGACCTAACCATGCTGTTTCCATTCGCATATGTATTATACAGCGCATATATTCGCTGCTGTTTTAGATTGCAATAGGCCCAGCCTACTCTTACTATTTTCAGGTAGCCTACAAGCCATTCTCTTCAGGGGCTTAAAACACTGCCCTATGATTGGCCTCTTTGATTGGAGTTTGGATCCTGAAACACTGAAACACCTGATCAAATTGTAACAAATGTACATTTATGTGAACAAACCCGTTTCCATCAATATATGTCTCATTTCGGTCTTCCTCTTCAGAACATATTACACATCATCACAAACTTTGTGAATCATGTGTCTGACTATGAAGACGGTGGCTGACGAGAAGAAGAGAGGGAGAGAGAAGGGGAGGAAGAAGGAGGGACAGAGAGTGGCAGGTGGTTGGCGTGCCAAGTTAATGAACTGCTTTCTATGTGGAGCAGCCAACCAAGATCAGGATGAACAAATAGAGAAAGAACAAGTAAAGACTGGGCAGAAACCAGAAGAGAAGCAGAGCCAGACAGGTAAGCTAGTGTAACTGGTGTAACTTCTGCGTTGTGTAATGAATGTGACCCGTGGACACCTGTTGCTGAGACGTGATTTTATTTCCTGTCTGTGAAAGCACACCAACAGAAACACAGTTTGGTGAGCTCCCGTTTCCTAGCCCCCACATGTAGCAAAAGGAAAAACATATAAACAATATGTCAGAGGGATAGGCAATATAAATTAAAAGGCAATATTTGTTAGATTGTTTATCCCACTGAAACTCAACCACCTACCTCTTTCCCAGCATATATCAAACAGGAAAGAGGAAGGGGGGGAGAGAGGAACAAAACAGGGGGAGACAGAGGGGGGCTACCAGACACCCCCAATACCAGTGTGCTTATGATTTACTGAAATACACGTAGCAGAATATCTTGTGCAATTATTAAAACTGCTTTTCTAAACCTGTTACACTAGAGAGAGGACAAAGACAAGGGATTGCCCCTCCACGGGCAGCGATGATGGCTGAGAGAAAACGGGAGCTGGAGAAAATGCATGAGGACATGAAGAAATGGGAGATGTACGGGGTGCGCAAGAATGTCACTCGGAGAAGCAGGAAGGTGACGGAACAGGAGATATTAAAAATGGACGAGGACATGAGGAGATGGGAGGTGCACTGGCAGCAGACTAAGAGAAGCAGGAAGGTGGCGGAGGCCAACCAGGAGTGGAGCCAAATGGCTCTAAAGTCAGAGGACGCCGGGAAGAAAATTACGTTCCGTGAAGATCTCTGTGAGGTGCGATTCATTGATGAGGAGGCAAAGCCGAGCCAGGGAGATCAGAAAGTACTGGGGGAGGGAGGACAGCAAGAACAGGACATTGAGAAGCATGTTGAGAGGAAGTTGACAAAGCAGGAGGAGTATGAAATGTACTTCCAGCAGGTGTTGAAAATGCTCAAGGATGAAAAAGAAATGAAGAAGAAAGAAGCCATAACAGAGAAATGTATACAAAAGGAGGAGCAGTTGCAAGGGCGAGGGGAAGGGCAGATTGCTCTCAAGAGGCAGGAGGCTGCTGTTATCTGTCCTGATATCGGTAGTGCTCTGCTGTTCGTCATGATTTGCATGACCTTCTGTGCGTTTGACTTTTTCCGATAAATCAACCCTCTGAAGTAATGAGGGTGGCGTTGGAGCGGAGGGATGGAGGTTGGGGTATAAATTGGACATGAAAATTGACTGAAAAACCAAAGGAAAGAACTATCAAGAACCATTGTGAAAAGCGATGTTTGAGGTGCAATTCTGAACAGGCAAAAGCAACATTTGAGAG
Source organism: Clupea harengus (assembly GCF_900700415.2). Lineage (NCBI taxonomy): Eukaryota > Metazoa > Chordata > Actinopteri > Clupeiformes > Clupeidae > Clupea > Clupea harengus. The sequence goes on along the minus strand of NC_045174.1, from coordinate 21,347,730 downwards.
GTACCCAAAAATAGGCTGGGGACAGGGAAGGAGAAGGTGGCAGACAACTAGGAAAGAGTTGCAAAAGAAAATGATGTTTTAGGAGTATTTCACCAAATGTCAAGTGTCCATAGAATTTTGGCAAAGCGAGCTAGCTGAACTGTAGACAACTAGGCCTACAGACAGACAAAAGTAGCAGAAAATATAGCAGAAGGGAAGAAGAGAGAAGCTGTGACTGAAGAACAGAGGAAAGAGAGAGGAAAGGAGAGAAGGCATAGGAAAGTGCAGAGGAGGAACAAGAAGAGGGGAAAAGAACAAAAAGAAGAAGAGGTCAAAAAATAAGAGGAAAGGAGAGGAGATGGAAAGGACACAGAGAGGATGTGACTGGTAAATAGACACATTACATGTTAATTATGCTTGAGCACTGATGTGTGAAACCACAGGAGATCATTGCTTTAATGACCTGTAATTATACATTTGGCCCTTTCCTTTTACATCTTTTGTCCTACACTGTGTATGTGTGTGTGTGGGTGTGTGTTTAAAACAGGGATATACAAGCATCCGTCGTTCCTGTTGGGGAACTTTATTTGAGGCTTTCACTATGCCCAGCAGGTGATGTTTGTCCATCCAACCATTATAATCACCAACGTTTGCTTTTTGTCCTACTCCCATCTCATCAACACTTTCTTACTCCTGGCATTGTTCTTGTTTCCACAGTCAGAGGCTCTATTGTATTGGAAAGGCAGTCAGGCGGGAATGAATGGAGCCCCTTTAAGATGAAGGTAAATGGGCTGGGTTATGGGAGGTGTGGAACATCTTGCAAAAGATTGCGTGTGTGGTTGCCTCATTTCCCTCACCTTCTCTGTCTTTGCAGTGTACGTGATAATGGATACTGGATCCCAAATGTTCCTCTTCTGATATCCTACACAATAATGCACACTATGCTGCAGGTACTGTCTCACAGCAATAGCAGTCACAAATTATGCTCTGTCACATTCCACTCTAATAACAGTCCCATTGTGCTTACCTCCACAGCCGAAGACCTTACTGACCAACCCAGGAGGTATAACGGTCAGCTGGAAAGTCCATCTTTGCTCTGAACACATCCCAGTCATTTAATGATGAATAAAAATAACCTTGCATGATGTTCAGTTGGTGGTTGGTTTATTATTATTAAAGCACAATATTGTGTATCATATGTGCACTTCAGGACACCTCAGATTTAAAGAAATAGGCAATGTAGATCAGTAGATATTTGTCTGGGTAGTTTCAGCGGGAGTGGACAGTACATCGAACATCATCACATGTTCTCTACCAAACATGGACCATGGGAGATATGTAAAATAGAATGTGTCTTACAGAAATGGTGCAATATTTGCCACCTTGCTGAAAAAAAAAATAGTCTGATAATGCTCAGGAATGTCATATGGCTCTGAGCTCTGTAAAGCACCTAGATACAATTGTATTGTTTTGGCACTACATAAATGAAATTGAAATTCATGAATGACTGATCAGAGTGGGATAGCTTGGAAATAATTTTAGATATAACATTACTATTGTCATGTCCGGCTCACAGACCTTGGCAAATAACGGAAGTTTACACAGAGTTTAAAGCCAAAACACTATGGATTTATTAGCAAACTAGAAAAGACACTAACAGACCAAGCTACGGTGAGGTGGGCCAGTCAGTGAATCAGTAGTGTTAGCGTGTATGCATGCTAGGTCAGTAAGTTGAGTGTTGTATCGTACGAAGTATGCAAAGAAGAGCATGGTGCGAGCAGGACGTGGGGAACAAAGTTTCCCCTTTCTCTCTCTCTCTCTGAATCTCTGTCTGAATCTCCCTTTGAACCAGTGGGATGTACTGTTATAGTACTGGGAACTCCGGTCCCTGGTGTTCCCAATCACTGACGAGCCGACCACACCTGCTGGGCATCTGCAACACAAACACACAGACAAAGACAAACAGCCTGCCCAGCAACCTGACACTAACATGCCTAATGCACAGACACTAACTTACACCCCAGCATGCCTGATGCACAGACACTACCTTACACCCCAGCATGCCTGATGCACAGACACTACCTTACACGCTAACATGCCTGATGCACAGACACTACCTTTCATCCTAACATGCCTGATGCACAGACACTAATTTACACACTAACATGCCTGAGTCACAAATGTGAGACTCTTCCCTCTCCGTCACTGCCACTGACCGAGGGGGAGAACCCACCACCGTACTTGGAGGGACATCCGGCCACACATGCCCACCAGTTAGCCCATTCCCAAGACTGCTATGGACTCTTTCCACCGGCAACGCCGGGGGCACTGCGATGCACACTTCCCATTTTTTTTTTTTAAACCCCAGACCAATGGAACGCAGTAGTCAACACGCTGTCTGTAATCCGACAAACAAGAGCGTCCCCTCTATCTGCCTAACCAAATACTAACTAACTCAACTCTGGTCTTCATCAAGGTTGACGGATCCCCATTCACTTTGAATGGGGTGACGTCATCCTTTGCCGAACTGAATTGTGGCTCCGTTGGGTTCCATTGCGTTGCGTTTCATGCATTGCTTGCGGCAAGAGTTGAACAATTTTCAACTTTTCAAGAGGCAACCATGCGTCAGCCATTTAAATTGCCTTTCATGCATAACTGACAGCACAGGCGCTAGCCAATCAGATCGCGTTTATGCTCACGTCTAAAGAGCGCGAAGCTCCAAAAAAAGAGATGGCGGACCAAACTCCGTAGAAGATGGTCGTATTTGTACCTAAAAGTTGTTTGTTTGACTGGCGGAGGAGGAGTCTGGCGCATGGGGTTGTGTTGATAACAGAGACGTTGTAGTTTACATTTAGTCATTTAGCAGACGCTTTTATCCAAAGCGACTTACATATGTGCGACTTACAATGTATACACATTTTACATTTTCACTGATGGCACACTGCACATCAGGAGCAATTAGGGGTTCAGTGTCTTGCTCAAGGACGCTTCGACAGGGAATCGAACTAGCAACCTTCTGATTACTAAACGACTTCTCTACCACTGTACCACTGTCGCCCCTGTAGTGAGATTGACAGGTCAACAAACCAAACATTGTACAGTTTCTCTGTAACTTTTTAAAAATCTAAGCAAAAAAAAATGACAAACAACTTTTAGATACAAATACGACCATCTACGGAGTTTGGTCCACCATTTTAGAAATGAAATGAGTATGGTCAACCAAGCCAATTTCAATTTTATTTGGAAAAATAAAACACATATGTTTTTGGAACATTGGAGCATGTAATTCTATTCTAGTAGACCCCAAAAATAGAATTATGGACATTGAAAATGAGCAGAATAGGTCTAAATGTACAGATAAGTAATAAGTGCAGAGAAAGAGACGATTTTTGAGGACAAAGTGGGATTTAGTAGAACTCTGCTATTCTTAATGAAAAGGTCCCTGTCACCATAGTTACAACACAATCAGATTATTATATGTCATAATTTATTGATGATTATCAGTCATAGTAATAAAATACATAAATGTTGTGTCAGATTGTTCAGTAGGTATAAGCTGTTTATAAGACACTAAATCCAGAGCATAGTTTCCAGCTCTTTGGCATACAAAAATATGATTTGACTTTGGCTCTCAGCTTTGAAGGCATACTGGGTTTTTTTTTTTACGTTTTTTTTTTTTTGTTTGGTCGTCAGAAAGGATTGGAGGGAGAGAGACGTTGAGAAGACCCTTCAGATGTTTGACCTGAAGGGAATGTCCACCTCCAAAGGATTGGAGGGAGAGAGACGTTGAGAAGACCCCTCAGATGTTTGACCTGAAGGGAATGTCCACCTCCTCCATCTGCCTGGCGTAGTCTTCATCAAACATCTCGGCCTGCTCTGGAGTAAAATGGTTGGCCCAGTCTCCAACTTCTCCTGCAACAAAACACAGTCGTCACTTTGGGAACAGAATGTTTATTTGTCCAAAATCTTTGACCTGTATAGTACACTTATCAAGCATCTTTACAGTCCATTGAAGGCAAAATCTTTGACCTGTAAAGTACACTTATCAAGCATCTTTACAGTCCATTGAAGGCAAAAACTTTGACCTGTAAAGTACACTTATCAAGCATCTTTACAGTCCATTGAAGGCAAAATCTTTGACCTGTAAAGTACACTTATCAAGCATCTTTACAGTCCATTGAAGGCAAAATCTTTGACCTGTAAAGTACACTTATCAAGCATCTTTACAGTCAATTGAAGGCAAAGAGGTTATCAATGTAAGGAAGAAAAGCTATAAGTACTTACTAAAGAGCACTTCTTGTGTTTCACATTTCATAAGTACAAGTGTTCCCTACGGAACTTTGCTAGAACCGAACTCTACAGTTTGATTTTAAATAATTTGCTGAGCATGAGCTCTGATTGGACAGTAGTTGCTGATGTAGATGGACCTTTCCTCATGAAGGGAGACACGGATTGGTCGAACACAGACCTTTCCTCATGAAGGGAGACACGGATTGGTCGAACACAGGCATCGGGATGAACGAGTAGTTGGCCATGGGGTTGTCCTTCATGACCTTGAAGGACGTCAGCTGCACAATATGGTCTATAGTGTCAACAGAGAGCGACAGGTCCAAGTACTCCATGATGCGTATGATCTCCCGCCGAGGATTCTGGGTGAAGAGAGAGGTTGAAAAGCAGTAGTGTGTGTGTGGTTATTGTGCCTTTTACCAATTGAACACAAACACACTCCTAACGAACTGAGCCGTGTCGTACCTCCTTCATGTCTTCGTAGAAAAGGTAAAGGATATTCCTCTTCTCTCTCTCCTTCCAGTAGCCTTTCACATGGTCGTACCACGAGCCCCAACCCACTGGAAGAACATGGATGAAACGCTAACTTGGAAGAAATCATTTATACAACTCGACTCAAAATACACTGAAAATTAGACAGGTCATGTTTGGGGACTGTTTGAAGGCAATTATTTACATTCATTGCAGATAGAATTTGAAGTGTATATTGTTGAGTATGTAGTAGTCGCAGCAGGCTGCTGTGTTGATTTTGAGTATGTGTGTGTGTGTGTGTGTGCATGTGTGTTTCAGTGTGTGTGTGTGTGTGTATGTGTGTGTGTGTGTGTGTGTGTATGTGTGTTTGAGTGTGTATGTGTTTCAGTGTGTGTGTGTGTGTGTGTGTGTGTATGTGTGTTTGAGTGTGTGTGTATTTCAGTGTGTGTGTGTGTGTGTGTGTGTGTATGTGTGTTTGTGTGTGTGTGTGTGTGTGTGTGTGTGAGTGTGTGTGTGTGTGTGTGTCACTCACAGTCTCCCTTCATGAACTTGTGGATGTATCCGTCCCATGGTCCCGGCTCAGGCTGTGTGAGGTTCATGCGGTCGAAGTGGTAGTAGCTGACCAGGTTATCCTTGGCGTTACGGGCCACATAGATCACCTGAGAGTAGGCCCCACAAAAACAGCCACATCAGCCAATCACCTGAGAGTAGGCCCCACAAAAATCTGTCACATCAGAAAATCCGTCCCGTAAGCAAACTGCCGTATGACAACTAGAGGAACATGAGGAGCATTTCGCTGAATTCTACGAAAAGTGTGATGCATTGTAGTGAAGCACTGGGCCTTTAACTGAAGTTAATAAATGATAAATGCTTTACTGTCTGGGTCAGTATCTTTGTAACAATGCTGCTGTGTAATAAAGTAGCTTGTTGTTGTAAAAGCCAAATGGTGTCACTTTCGTGTGTTTGTGTGTGTGTGTGTGTGTGTGTGTGTGTGTGTGTGTTCGTGTGTTTGTGTGTGTGTGTGTGTGTGTGTGTGTGTGCGTGTGTGTGTGTGTGCGTGTGTTTGTGTGTGGGTGGATGTGTGTGGGTATGTCTGGGTGTGAGTGTCTTTGTGGTGTGTGTGTGTGTTTGTTTGTGTGTGGGTGGATGTGTGTGAGTGACTGTGCAAGTGCACTTTCATAGCAATATATATACGCTCTAAAATAAAATATCTTGATTTTATGAAGTGGCAGTTTAACAATCTGATTTTAATCTTAATCTGATTCCCACAGAAGCCCTTGGAGCTGTTGCTCTGTAACCTTACACTTGCTATCCCAGAAGCCCCTTGGAGCTGTTGCTCTGTACCTTACACTTGCTATCCCAGAAGCCCCTTGGAGCTGTTGCTCTGTAACCTTACACTTGCTATCCCAGAAGCCCCTTGGAGCTGTTGCTCTGTACCTTACACTTGCTATCCCAGAAGCCCTCGGGCACCAGCTGGATGGGCAGGTGAGTTTTGATGACCCGGGGAGGATCCATGTCCTGCAGGAGGTCTAGACCTTGAAGGGGGAGGGAGAGTGGTTAAAGGTACAGTCTGCAATTCCAGACAATCAACAGGGGTGTAATTTCATTGGGTGTGAAACTCAAATGTGCATCTTTAGGGTTATGGTCTTTGAGGCTTTAAAAAAAACATGCATCTGGGAATTACACAGAAAACAGCTAGCAGTGAAAAGATCAATAAAGTCGAGTGGATTTCAGGCAATGTATGAGGGACTACAGAGAGTAGAGCGATGTGTGCGTGCGTGCGTGTGTGTGCGTGTGTGCGTGCGTGTGACTGCGTGCGTGTGTGTTTGTACCTGATGGAATTGGTGGGGGAGAAAAGATTTCCAGGAAGGGAATCCTGACCGGTATCGGAGCTCTCTTTGACACGTCTGCATCGCCATTGTTCAGCAGCAGATCCACAATCTCCTGAGTCCAGGTCGTGCCTGAGGAACACATGGGTCAGGTAAGGTCAAATTCACTCGTTCACACTCATGGGGTCAGGGTCAGGTAAGGTCAAATTCACTCGTTCCCACTCATGGGGTCAGGGTCAGGGTCAGGTAAGGTCAAATTCACTCGTTCACACTCATGGGGTCAGGGTCAGGTAAGGTCAAATTCACTCGTTCACACTCATGGTGTCAGGGTCAGGTAAGGTCAAATTCAATCGTTCACACTCATGGGGTCAGGGTCAGTGGGGGTCAGGTAAGGTCAAATTCTTTCATTCACACTCATGAGGTCAGGGTCAGGGTCAGGTAAGGTCAAATTCTTTCATTCACACTCATGGGGTCAGGGTCAGGGTCAGGTAAGGTCAAATTCTTTCATTCACACTCATGAGGTCAGGGTCAGGTAAGGTCAAATTCACTCGTTCACACTCATGGTGTCAGGGTCAGGTAAGGTCAAATTATTTCATTCACACTCATGGGGTCAGGTAAGGTCAAATTCACTCATTCACACAGATGCAGATGTGACAGCTGCATCAGCTGAGGAGGCAATAACACTTCTACTGATAGCTTGCTAAAAGGTACAGTCCTTGATTATGATCCAGCACACATTTTCTCTAATTCAGCTCAATTCTCCTTGTGTTCCTAGGTGTCCGTCCAGTGTACTAAAAACACCTCAGGTGTCCCTGCACAGACCTGGATCTGTGAATGGGAAACAAACACGGTGGCTCGGACCTAGCCATGCTCTTATTGCAGCCAATCAACAACGTTGTTTTTAGGAGCACAGAAGGCAGGAGTGTAATTTGATTGGCTACAACCTTTCGCCAGGATTCGAGGACTGGACCTTTAAACTGTGGTGGGAGTTTTGGCCAAAATCCATCTACTTCCACAGCTTCCTCCTCTAAATCACACTCTGCATCACAGCACTGGAGTCTGCAGCACTCTGTTATGTTTCTCTCTCTTCCAAAACATAGTTAATTGTCTCGCTGCTCCCTCCCACGTACGCTGGAGTGTACTGGACGTCTGTCCCTGTCAGATAAGATCCGGATCAGCACCCACATCAAGGAGCTTAGGAGAGCTCACAGGGTTAGTGTGGTGAGGTTAAAGTTCACTGGTGGTTCAGTCACTGGGCTCTGTAAAGCGCCTTCAGACAATTTCGCTTTGGCGCCACATAAATATAATTGAATTGAATTAATTCTCAGTCATTCTGAACCCAACAGCTAACTTGGAATGTGTTGGGTGCATAGAATTAGAAAGTCCTAATGGAAAAAAAGAATAGAATAGAAATGTGTAATTTTATAGTCACACACATACAGACTCTCCCTCTAAGAATGTGTGTAGTCAAACACACAGATGTTAAGACATTTTTAATTCTATGTCATGGCCCAGCAAAGAGAAGAGTAAGAGTAAGGGTTTGGTTGCCATGGCACCATCACCTGCTTTCGGGTAGGTGGAGATGAGCAGGTCTGAGGGGTCGGGCCTGAAGGCCCAGATGGAGCTCCAGTTTTTGGCGATGTGCTCCATGAGGGGGACGCCCCGCACCTTTATGAGGGGGAAGCGATGAATGGCCCCCCCCGCCCGCTCAATGGCCTCTGCGAACGTCAGCTCCTCCTTCTTCGTTTCCATCACTGCCACGCTAATGCTATCACACACACACACGCTAATGCTATCACACACACTCAACAGGCTGTCGATTTTACTTTTGGTCTCCAGAACACACACACAGACACACACAGACACACACACACAGACACACACAGACACACACACAGACACACACACAAAGTCATTCAGTATATGCCTCCTTGTATTGAACATGCAGTTCCAAATGGTAACTCTTTAGATCAGATGCAGTTCCACACATACAAACACTGTCAGGCTCTCAGGTAGAACACACACACACACACTAATTCTATAACTAACTTGTATAATCTCTCTAGATTGCACAAGGTCACACACATACTTGAAGACTCTCACTGTTCCTCTTTCTCTGAAACGCCCCGTCGAACGTGCAAACATATAAACCCACACTAGATCTGTTGTTATCGTTTCAGGCGGTCATACACACTCTCTGTACAACACTACTCTCAATTTAAATCTACATAACCACACACACTCGTATGCAGTCAAACACTCTTTTAACACTACTCTCTATTTAAATCTACATAATCACACACACTCTTATGCTGTCATAGACTCACACTCATCTACCAGCACAGTGGCTCTCCAGTACACACACAAACATAAAAAGGAGAAAAAAACGACCCTTGTTTGACTGCTTCCTCTTATTAACCTAGTCCCACTGTAACACTTGCATGTCAGCCTCAGTCACACACGCAAGCACGCACACACACTCGCATGCAAGAATAGAGACAGTTCTGTTTTTATGCCTGTCCTGTTGGCCATTTGGTCCTGTTTTCCTTGCATTGCTATCCACCTTTTCTTACAGGTCTCTCTCCGAGCTAGGCTCTGTGTAGATTACTCTAGTTCTTTAAGATCCACTCCGCTTACAGGTCTCTCTCCGAGTTAGTCTCTGTGTAGAAACTTCCTTTCATTTGCACTTGCTTATGCCAAAGTGTGCTCCATATCACCTGTGCTTTTGCTCCTTACCTTTGTCCTCCTGTGTTGAACAATTTTGAGTCCCCAGCTCTTTCTCTGTCTAGGTTCCTTCTCTGTGAATCTTCGTTCTGCTGGCTCGCCAGTCGAGCTTATCCCTAAGTCTCAGAGGAAGAGTCAGTCCAAAGTCCTGTTTTTTTCCCCCCTTTCGTTCATTAATGTGTCAGGCGTCGAGTGGATGTTGTCAGGCCAGGCTGTCGGGTTTAGTTTGGATCAAGCATGTATGTTGGTCTCCTTATTCATTCCACATATGCTCTCCTCCGTGTACAGCCTTCTCTTCCTGCGGTTTTACAAACTTTTGCACGACAGGTCATGAGTGAACTGCCTCACGTGAAGCAGCCTCCGGAGCGCCTCTCTTTATCTTTTCACTTCACTGATCGGACACATCCCTGCTGCTTTGCTGAGAGGTTTTCCACACACTTAATATGACCTCTCTCTCTCTCTCTGTGTGTGTGTGTGTGTGTGTGTGTTCCTTTTTCTGCTTCAGAGTTGAGCTGCATTCCTGAAGCTCTGTGGCTCTTATGCAACTTCCAGACCGTCACGGCTGAAATCTCCAATTTAAACAATATTATCTCAGCCCTCAATCTGACATTCCCGTGCAGACTCCCAGGGGAGTGTCTGACACATCCTACCCTCGCTGAAACGTGTCGAGCGCAGAGGGGGAAACTTCACCCTGCTCTCCCTGCCTCAGCAGACTGCAGGGACCAGCAAACAATGAGGGTCTGTGTGACAACTGGGACGTTTTGTCCTCATAAGCTTTTCCCTTAAGTAAAAGAATATGAAGAAAATGTGAATATGGTGAAGATCCCTTTAATGAGCTGGCGTCTCTGGAACTGTGTTTGCTCCCATTCTTTGGGATCATTTTCAGCCGCAGTGTTTAGCGTCGTTCCCACTTTAAGTCATAACACGACTTAGGCAACGTGGCAGAGGTTCAAAATATTTTAGCTCACTTCCACTGTGGGGCGAAATCTCCCTCAGGGAATTAAAGTCCAACCCCAGACACTCTGCACATAACCGCCCAGTGCGAGGGCTTAACTTTATTAGCACACTGAATAACCTTTTAACCAAAACATTCTATAGAGGTCACAAAGGTCACAAAGAAAACCACTGAACAAAAGCATGGGAATGTTTGCATGTGTGCGTTTGTCTGTAGTCACACATATTGTATTTTGACCAGGAACTGGAACTGAATAAAATGTACAAATAAAATCTGTATGAATTACATTAGAAATGGTAGAATATTTACAAGGCATGTCCAATTCCTATCTTTAAACATACGGACCAAATACTAGGGATTAAGTGTTTGTGACAGAAAACTCTCATCCGAACAGATCACTCTTAAGGCAGTTCTTACAGACATTAATACAGGTTCTCAGGTCTCCCATTCTCATTGACGCAAGCTCTTCCTGTCTCTGTCTCACACACACACACACACACACACACACACACACACACACACACACACACACTAGTCACTCGCTGTGTTTTTCTTGACCCTCTGGCCCCCTCGATCCAGTAAACACACCCGGTTTCCTGAGGTGGCTGCAATAAGCCCCGCCCACTTCCCTGCAGGGCACACAGAGGAGCTAAACACTGCAGAAGACAAACCCATGTACCGCGACTCCGTCTGAGAGAGAGAGAGAGAGAGAGAGAGAGAGAGAGAGAGAGAGCAGGAGAGAGAGAGAGAGAGAGAGGGGAGAGAGCGAGAGAGAATGAAAAAATTAAAGAGAGCGAGAGAAAGAATGAAAGAATGAAAGAGAGAGAGACAGAGAGAGAGAGAATGAAAGAATGAAAGAGAGAGAGAGACAGAGAGAGAGAGAATGAAAGAATGAAAGAGAGAGAGAGAGAGAATGAAAGAGAGAGAGAGAGAATGAAAGAATGAAAGAGGGAGAGACAGAGAGAGAGATAGAGAGAGAGAATGAAAGAATGAAAGAGAGAGAGTGGGAAAGACAAACAAACAGAGACCCAGTGTAAATAAACAGACACACAGCGAGAAGCAGACTGACCTCAGAACAGAGAATCAGAGTGTCTGTGGAAACAAGTTAAGGTGGCTAACCATCAGAGTGTGGCGGTTAATGACTTTCAGCGCGTTCAATTGGCTCCCAGCCGCCAAGATGTGATCCCGGCCCAGCCAATGGCACGAGTAGATCTGTGGGCAACACAGGTGCGTTACAGGAAAACCTCATGCAGAACTATCACAGATTTACTGTACGTCAATCCTACATGTACTTCTATCAATCATGGTGATTGGTTTTGCGTCTGTCAATCATAGCGATTGTGATTGGTTTTGCATGTGACGTCTGTCTGGCAATGCCAGTTGCAAACACAAAGGAAATAGTGGCTTGTTATATGCAGTATACAGGGAACAGGGAATCATATTAGATGCACGTGTGTCTGTTTCTCAAATGCAAGCACAAATGTGGGAGTGTCACTAATACAAAACTCACTTTGCTGTTTCCATAAGAATCAGGAAGCACCTCTGAAACTTTTTCTGCTGATCCATACTCCCAAATCTGATGAAGGGACCAATACACACACACACACACACACACACACACACGAACAGTGAATCAGCCACTGAGTTGACATAACTCCAATACAGAGCTGTGAGTGAATGTACTGTATGTGTGAGTTATGATTTGAGAAGAGAGGTCACCAGCTGACCTCTAGGGTCCTGTCCTTCCTCCATGACCCCGACAGGATCTGATGGGTCACGGGGTCAATCTGCAGGGCGTCACCACAAATGTGTGGCCCAGAGAGCATTCTGGGAGAAAAACAGAAAGGCAGGGTTCAACATAATCAGTGGGGCAAGTGGGGTAAGTTGATTGGCCAATGTTTCCACGAACCACAGCCACGAGTCAGTCCACCAGTGATGGTAACTGGCTGAAGCTAACCCTCGAACCCTCTGGTTTTTTTCTTGCAGTCAGTATTGTCAGTAAATGTTTTACCTCAGCCAATAGTTTGAAAAATAACGTCAAAGAAAGTGTATGAGGCAAATACAGTGCCATGGAAAACACGGTACACCTGGGTGGAGGAAGGTGACGATGGTGGCATAGACTGCTCAGACGACGCCCAAACCAAACATCATGTCCTGAGCACTTACAGCAGAGACTCTGACTGTACGATGCCAAAGACATCTATGAGCCTAGCAATACAAGAACCCAACTGCTACATGTGTTAAACAAACTGAGCAGTAAGAAGCTTGCTATGCATACTTCGCCAGTCATCTTACTATAAACTACCTTACTGTTATGTTATATGGTCCATTGAAGGTAATCCACTTCGTAACGCACAGTTAAGTCCACTGTCATTTCAGTTAAGAAGCATAAGGTATGCTAGTTATGATGATAGTAGTAGATAGCAAGTTAGAGATTAACTTGGCCAGAGATGCTATTGTCATTTCACCTAATTCGATTGTGATGGTAGCAAGACTTCTAGACCACGTACAGTACTGAGCGTTTTTAAAACCCCACAACACCAGAAAGACATCACACTCCTGAATATGACAGCATGATGACATAATGCACCGGCGCAAAGGGACTGGGCATCATCCAAGAATAGCTACATCGTAACACTCGGACTGACCTTCCACCCGACCTTCATACTGGTGATAAAGCACTCTGAATCAGTTCTTTGTTGTTTGGACGAACATTACAATAATATATACACCGGTGGGGGGAAAATGTTACGTTGGACACTGCACCCAGGCATTCAACATTACTGTAACACTAGGGAAGAACAATTAATTAAACGTTAAACTAAACATTAAATAAACATAAAAAAAAACATTAAAAAAACATTAAATTAAACATTACACAAACATTTTATTAAACATTAAAAAAACATTTAATAAACATTAAACATTACACAAACATTTCATTAAACATTGAATTAAATATTAAACAAACATTTAATTAAACGTTAAACACTAGGGAAGAAACATTTAATCTAACTGTTCAGACATCTATAGGGGTCAAAAGTGCACCAACTATGGCAGCAAAACCAAGTGTGCCAGACCAATGCCACCTTTTAATGCTCTTTAATATCAGCGATGATGTAGACTCTCTTTTCTATTATAATGATAATATTTCAACTTTTTAAATGTTGTTTTTTATATTCCAACTTTAAATATTGGCCTGTTGACCTTTAAATACTGAAAAAATTAGACCATGAACTGTAAATCTTTTCAATAAATCATAATTGCTTACCTAACAGCGTGTTGTTGTCTAGTGTCCCAAAACTGTTTGAACAAACAAACAAACAATATAAACAAACAACAGCAGATTTATGTCTGTCTGTGAACGTTTTATTGATAATTTGAGGCTGAAACCATGTGTACAGCTACAGTATATAATGTAAGATATATGTGGGCACCTGTATGGTGTTGTCCCAGCCACCGGATATGAACTCCCTCTCTCTCTCGGGGTGAAAGGTCACTGCAAACACCCTCAGTCTGTGGCCGTCCATTACTGTTCTGGTTGAACTGAGAGGGCACACAACCACATTGTAGTTCTCCCAGTGTCATATAAACACAAAAACTCGGCATAACCATTGCACGGATGCTGAAGTATTTAAAAGAAATATGGATGCATGGTTCAGAAGACACTGAGCTTTGTAATGAAAGAAATATGGATGCACAATTTCACAGCTTCACATTTAAATGGTGATTTTGTTCAGTGGACACTGAGCTTTGTAATGTTCTCTTTTGATCTACTACACGCACTGCAGAATGATAAACATTTCACAGTCTGTCTTTTGCTCTGTGGTGAACCTGCATAGTGGCCTTTCTAAGGGACCAGCGCTTAACTTGCACTTCAGCAGTTACTTTCCTGCACTTCTTTTTTCTTTCTAGGTCGTTTTTCTAATTCTTATGTAAAGTAGTATTTATTGTTACACCATGTTCTTTATTGCTCTTAGCTTGACTGTTCTCTCCATTGTACGTCGCTTTGGACAAAAGCATCTGCTAAATGACTAAATGTAAATGTAATGTAATGACCAATAGATTTCTGTACTGAGACACATCTGAGGCAGTAGTTGACATAATGTTGCTTCCCTTGGTACATTCCTAGGAACATATTGTATTAATATCTGACCTTCACTCCTTCACATATCTGACACCCCCTCATCCCACCTCTGACCAGGCGGCACAAACGTATGTAAAGTCTAGCAAATCAGTAGAGGCACAGTGGGACTCAAGCCACCTTTTATTTCCTGACCTTTCTTATTCAGTGCATAAATTGCACATAACACAGCATACATTTAGCCTTGATGTTAAACTGCCACATATTCCTGCTTCCTGATGGTGGTATGAGGTTACACACAATCGGTCTCAACCACTGCCACTGCTTAAAGCTGCAGAAGGCAACCCTTGTAAAAATAACGTTTTGTCATATTTGCTCAAAACTGTCATTATGTCCTGCCAGTAGTACATGAGACAGATCATCTGTGACAAATCAGGTTCCTTTGGCTCCACCTACTACACCGTGACCGAATCCAAACAACCAATCCGAGCCAAGAGGGGTGTCTGACGAAGTGTCAATCATTGCTACAGGTAGCCCCCCTCCCTGCATATGCTCTCACTCGGTCAAGCTCAATATCCTCAGTGAGCAGCTGAAGCTAGAGGCCCTGGAAACATTCCAAACCGATGCCGAGTTAGCACACACTTCTGCTATAGCACTGAAATAAGTGTGTGCTAGTTGTTTTCCTGAATAGATATGCTGTATGTTGCGTGTGCACGGCAACCTCCGCTGTGGTGAGGGGCTTTGGAGGCAGGGCATAGAGCACAGCAGATACAACATAAAGTACACCGTGCAGTACCGTCACTCTGTTGTCACGTGTTAGTGTTGCATGCTGGGTAATGTAGTTCCTGTTCCTGCAGGTACCTGGCCTTGCAGACCTGCAGCGTCTGGTGTGTGGCGAGGTCGTAGAGGTGGATGGTGGAGTCGGAGCCTCCAGTGGCCGCCTGCTCGTTGGAACAGGAGACGGACATGCAGAGGGTCTGCCTCCTGGCCGTCCCCTCGCTCTCTCTGTTGTCTGCCACCTCCTTCACACTCCATAAACACTCACCCCCCCACACGTACCAGCAGCGGACGTTACCACTTGCATCTGCAGGCGGTCAGAGTCAAGGAGCCGGGAGTGAGAGAGAGACATACAGAAGGTAAACAGAGAGGGGGAGTGAGTGGATGAGAGAGAGAGAGAGAGAGAGAGAGAGAGAGAGAGAGAGAGAGAGAGAGAGAGAACAGGGCAGGGGCGAGATAGGTGTAGAAGAGAAGTCAAAGATGGAGGGGAGAAGAAGAAAGGAACAGGTAGTAAAAGGGACAGAGGAAGAAATTGAGAGAAAAAGAGTGAGAGAACGAGAGTGGAGAGAGAGATGGATATAAAGGGAGAGAGAGAGTATGATTATACCCTAATGAGATTATAGAGTATGATTGAACCCTAATGAGATTATAGAGTATGATTGAACCCTAATGAGATTATAGTGTATATATAGAGTATGATTATACCCTAATGAGATTATAGAGTATGATTGAACCCTAATGAGATTATAGTGTATATATAGAGTATGATTGAACCCTAATGAGATTACCGTGTATATATAGAGTATGATTGAACCCTAATGAGATTATAGTGTATGATTGAACCCTAATGAGATTAAAGTGTATATATAGAGTATGATTGAACCCTAATGAGATTATAGTGTATAGCTAGAGTATGATTGAACCCTAATGAGATTATAGAGTATGATTGAACCCTAATGAGATTATAGTGTATAGCTAGAGTATGATTGAACCCTAATGAGATTATAGAGTATGATTGAACCCTAATGAGATAATAGTGTATAGCTAGAGTATGATTGAACCCTAATGAGATTATAGAGTATGATTGAACCCTAATGAGATTATAGTGTATATATAGAGTATGATTGAACCCTAATGAGATCACCGTGTATATATAGAGTATGATTGAACCCTAATGAGATTATAGTGTATATATAGAGTATGATTGAACCCTAGTGAGATTATAGTGTATAGCTAGAGTATGATTGAACCCTAATGAGATTATAGTGTATATATAGAGTATGATTGAACCCTAGTGAGATTATAGTGTATAGCTAGAGTATGATTGAACCCTAATGAGATTATAGTGTATATATAGAGTATGATTATACCCTAGTGAGATTATAGTGTATAGCTGGAATCATTGGAGTGAGTGGATAGATATCTATCTGTGTGTGTGTGTGTGTGTGTGTGTGTGTGTGTGTGTGTGAGAGAGAGTCATTGGAGTGAGTGTTCTCACAGGTAGCCAGTAGGAGGGAGTGTGACTCTGCGCTCCGGCAGAACCTGATGGACGTGACGGGCATCGAGGCGAAGATACAGCTGCTGTCCCTGATCGTCTTCACAAAGTCTCCATTCTCGGGGTTATAAAGCTAATTCAGCAACAGAGAGGGACACGAGGAAAGGTACATAAATCGAGATGGAAAGATGGGATACCACGGGAGGTATAGACCATTGCCATCATCACATCATTCCCTTTGACACAGATGTAGCAATACAAAAACAGTCAAAGCATTAAAAACACAATCAAACCATCGCGTCTGCATCAATTGACAGCAAGATACGTAGATAGATCCATTCACTGAGCACTTCATTAGGAACACTTGAACACTTCCTTATTTATTTACGCAATTACCTAATCAGCCAATAATGCCAATTATTATATTTCAAAACATCAGGCAGTCCTTTATAGACATGATAGGGTACCCCATTAGGGCCGGGACGATGAAGCCCTTGGGTGGCGAGCTGGATGAAGATCTTCATTTAAAACCCAACTGCTGCTCTGTCTCCGGACTCTTGGAATTACTTTGGAAGACATAATCTTAATGTCCATAACACTGACCATGTAAGATTTAACCAAGCTTGAATGGCTACTTCCAGCATGATAACACACCATCTCACAAAGCAAAAGTTCAAAGTCTCAAACTGGTTTAATGAACATAACAATTAGTTCAATGTTCTTCAATGGCCTTCCCCATCACCGGATCTGAGTCGAAACGAACACCTTTAGTGTGGTAATTTCGCAACACAAATGTGCAGCGGACAAATCTGCATGTCAACATTGATTAGAATCTCAAAGGGATGTTACCAGCATCTTGTGGAATCCATGCCACAAAGAATGTAGACTGCTTTGAGAGCACAGGCCCAGCCAGTATTATTATAGTGTTCCTTAAAAAAGTGCTCTTAGTGTGTGGGGGTGGTAGGGTCAACTCAGTGCAAAGAGTACATAAGGTGTAAGTGTTTCGACCCTCCCCCCTAACTGTTACCTTTGCCTTATATGGGAGGGCCAAGTCTGAAAAAGCATGGAAGGACCGTAGATAGACTGACAGAGAAATAGCCAGATAGAGAGACGGGAGGGAGAGAGATTTATGTTTCTATGTTAGGAGAGAATGTAGCTTATCCAAACCTTTATAGTGCCGTCATTCAGTCCTACAGCCAGTAGAGTTCCCTCAGGGTTGAACTGGCACGTCATCACTTCACACGAACATTCTCTGAGAAAAAGACGCAATATCACTCAAATACGTTCAGTTGCAGCCCCGACTGACTTCTCATACACAATACATGCGGTGCTCACATAATATGGTGAATATGGAGGTCTCCATCGGTTCTAGGTTGTGCTGGAATCCTTCTTATCTCTTGCTGTGGCTGTTTCTGGAGTCCCTCGCCTTTTGCACTTTCTAATTCAGGTGGGTGTGATGAAGGGACCTTTGTTCTCTCGGGGTCTGCATCAGAGTCGGGTTCTTGCTCATTGTCTGACTCCGTGTCGGTGTCCGAGTTGGTACCCGAGGAACCCAAAGAGTCAGGCTCTGAATATTTCACCTTTTCACAGACGACTTCTGTCGGAACAGGTGCTACAACGCCGTTGGACATCTGCGCGATAACGTAAACTTAAATTAGATTAATGTTGTCAAAGTTCTTCATAGCTTATCATAATAACCAACACACTACCAGTATGTTGTGCAAGGCAGCGTTCTACTGATGATATTGAATTTAATGAACAAACTTATTACGCAATGAAATAAGTTAGACGGCGGAAAGGGTAGTTAACCTCATCATTGACAACCGTTAACGTTACGAAGACGTGTAACCGTGGCTAGTTAATGCTAGCTGTCACTAACTTTAGGTATGCTGCGTTAATGAACACCATTATCAAGTTCTAACCACCAAATCTTTTGTTCCGTGCTAGTCATTTATGCAACTGAAGACGTGCAGCAATAAGAGGATGAAGCTCACCTCAGCAAGAAACATGTAGATTAAGATGTAAAAAATGTCTCCACTCTTTAACACTTCAGATCCTCCAAGCTCAACACAACACACGTCGCTTAGCAACAGCCGCTTTTCAGGGTTGCCCCGAAGCATTTAAATCTTTTTTTCTAAACTCCTATGTTAGCACAATACATCAAAAACATAAAAAATAATCAATTATACAAATTACACAATTATTTAATTAATCAAACAGAACATCGTATAGTTATTATATTTGTTTACTGCTTATATAGACCTATGAGAAGCCCAAAAAATCGCACACCACATGCAAAAAAAGTTTCTTTATTAAATAAATGCATACTTGAAATAAATACGTATACACTACATAGTTTTACTTTCACATCACTGTAGCGATACTATGTTGGTTTGTTGTGCGTTTCCTCTCATTCCTTTGCTCCACGTTTGTTTTGGCCGAGTCCGTAGATCCTCTGTCTGCATTTCTGCCTCTGCGTGGCGCTTTTGTCACATAGTTCAGCAGATGTACTATGGCAGCTGGGGTCATTCCAGGCAAACGAGTCGCCGCCCCCAACTAAGGACAAAACAAGAAGTTAAAAGAGAATAAGAGTTAATACTCTTAGCAGAAAATACATTTAAAAAGGCTAGACATCATAACAAACCAAGTTGCCCAAATGTCTGTGACAAAATATACCAGTTTCAAAGCTGTGGTGTGGAGTTATCCTACACACAACACAACTGTGTGTATGACTTACTGTGTCCGGTCGGACCCTGTCTAGTATCTCTCGCACCTCCTGGGAGAGAGAAGCCGGAAGGGAGAGGTAGTCAAGGTCCTGAGGCAGCAGCAGACTCTCTTCCTCCTGTATTCTGCCCATCTCTCTCTTCTGCCTCTCACAGTGAGAGTAGTACAGGACTGGAGTCGCCACATGGAGGTAGGGGTTAGTCATTTTACGAGACGGCGGGGTCAACAGGCTAGTCAGTGGATCTTGGTTTATTTTATGTACTGGGTTCACAGTAGTGATTCACTAGGTATGTATTTGATTAAGGAAGCCTGTATACAGTATGTGAGAATGGTCTACCTACCCTCAATCTTCAGTCTGTGTGCAAACTCCAAATATGGAGAAAAGACTTCAGGGATGGCAGAGGCCAACATCTCAAAGGAGATATCTTTATACTTCAAGATGTCCTCAGCACTTAAACAAACACACAAACACACACACACACACACACAACACACACACACACACACAAATAAATAAAGGTCTGCTTTTATGGAGTTCATTGTATTCAAACACAACGCACACAAACTAATCAACACATCTTGCCAAAAGTTACTCAAAACATTCAACATTCCGACAAATGATTGATCCGATGGTTTATGTTAGAACAGCGCAGACAAAACCCAGTTTGTTTGGGATTAGGAGTCCTGCTGTCTTTCCTCCAGCTCTGGCGTCTCTCACCTCATGGCCGCGCTCTTGGTCTCGCTGATGCAGGTGAGTGCCATCCTCTCTCTCCAGCGGGTGGAAGACATGCAGACCGACTGAAGGGCCGCCAGCCCCCCCTTCAGCCCCTCCCGCACCCTCAGCGCCTCTCCGTACCGCTCCGCCGATACACAGCCCGCCTCCTCGAAACCTGACGGACAGATGGACAGACAGACAGACAGACAGGACACAGGTTCAGTTCAAATTAAAAGTCGGCCAATTCGATTATGACATTTACCTCATGGCATTTACAAATGAATTAACTTTTAGGGCACTAAAAATGATGTTAACTCAATATTAAAAAATGCTGTTGCAATGATTTACACCATCAGGGGGATTTTATGCAATGGTATGCAAACAATTAACCACAACTCTTACCAACCAGAGTACCGGTAATATAAAATTTAAAAATCATTTCACACAAATGTTATTAGTATTATCATTTAGCATCTTATTAGGAGATTTTAAAATTGTTTATACGTTTTTTCATGTCCTCATAATAAAGGAGTTCTTGTAGAGTGGGATTTTCATTTGTTTATTTAGCAACTTAGTTTGTTCCTTACATTACCTTTGGGTGTGAGTCTGAGGTCTGCATTATCGGGTCTCAGGGAGGTTCTAAACTCGGCTCGGCTGGTGAACATGCGGTACGGCTCGGTCACGCCGCGACTGACCAGGTCGTCGATCAGAACCCCGATGTAGCTCTCCGTGCGCGAGAGAGAGAGGAGCGGCAGAGAGGCGGCTAACCGACCAGCGTTGACTCCCGCCCACAGTCCCTACACACACACACACACACACAGGCACACACATGGGCGCAAGCACACACACACACACGGGCGCACGCACACACACACACACACACACACACACACACACACACACACACACACAAGGCCACAGAAATGCACAAACACATTATTGCTTACAGGTGTAACAAGCGATTTAACATAAAATTGGAGATTGGCTCTGTTAAAAGTGCAGTTCTCCTCCTGCCCAGTGGTGGCGCTGTATTCTACCTGTGCTGCGGCCTCCTCATAACCAGTGGTTCCGTTGATCTGCCCAGCAAGGAAGAGCCCCTGAGTGTTCTTCAACTGCAGTGAAGGGAACAGCTGTGTTGGGCACACAAAGTCATACTGCACTCCATAACCTGGGGGAAGGAGAAGATAAACAAAAAGAAAAGCTCTGTAAAGTGTTCTGCTAGTGTGTAAAATGAAGTACCAGTATAATATTAGTTTGGCAGAAAAGACTCAGAACTATTGCATTGGTTGTGTAAGGAGAGTTTTGCCGTCTCTTCAAGGATAAACTAACGGGTTTGCGGCGGAGCCTCAGTGTACCTGGTGTCCGCATCTCCGCCTTCCTAAGGGCGGGGATCTCTCTGAGGAGGCGGAGCTGGACATCAGGGGGCATCGTCATGGAGAGGCCCTGAGGATATAAGAGGTCAGAGGTCAAGCCCTCAGGCTCCAGCCACACCTGATGTCGTCGCCCCGGAAACCGCATCACCCGAGACTCAATGGAGGGGCAGTACCTGAGAACGAGAGCGGGAGGAAGACATGAAAGAAGGAAAGATGAGAAGAAAGGGTAAATGTGCTGTGGTGGGTACATATGGACACATTTACCCTTTCTTATATATATATTCATATATATGTGTTGTGGTTATTTAAGTGTGTGTATGCGCATACTCTTGTATGTGTGTGTTTGTGTGTGTGTGTGCAACTTGCTTGATATTGCTCTGTATCAGCTGTCACTGGCGGCCTTAAAGCAGCAATAAGGAGTTCTGTTCCAAAACTAGCAAGCTAACTACCTAAAAGGCATGCGAAAACCTTGCAAACACCACTAACAGCCCAGTTGACACTGACAGAAGCTTGCCAACACACTAACTGGTATCTTTTGTATATAGTACAGCTGACAATGTCAAATGTAAATTGCAAAATGTCTGCATATTTTGCAGGGTGTTCCAGCCCAGAACACAGAACGACATAGGGCATATCCTGGATGGCAAGTGGTCAAGACACAGGTGTTTATCTGTCCTTCACATGACCATATGCTATCAAAATGAATTTGAGGATGGTACCAAAACTGTCTGCCTATAAAACCATACCTCAAAAAGTGTAAAATTGTTGCAAAGTGTTACTTTATTGCCTGGAGAAGACCATGTCACCCTAACTCCTAATATGTGTGCACTCCTATAGCGTATAACATAGATGTCTCTTAACACTGTTTGGATGCTGTGATATTTTACTCATTATTTACTGATCCAAATAAAATGATTGTGTGTGCGTGAGTCTGTGTGCATGTTTGTGTGTGTGTGTGTATGTGAGTCTGTGTGCATGTTTGTGTGTGTGTGTGAGTCTGTGTGCATGTTTGTGTGTGTGTATGTGAGTCTGTGTGCATGTTTGTGTGTGTGTGTGTGTGTGTGTGTGTGTGTGTGTGTGTGTGTGTGTGTGTGTGTGTGTGTGTGTGTGTGTGTGTGTGTGTGTGTGTGTGTAGACTCCTTTACCTGGGGCCTTTGGCGTCTTCCTGAATGTGACAGTTGAGGTGGAGGCTCTCTCTCACCACCCTCTCCACCCCCGGTGTGGTGTGGGTCAGGTAACATGGCAGCTGCTCCTCAGGCTAAAACATCACAATAATAAAATAAAACAAATCTTAGTTAATAAGCATAACCCTTTTCCTTCCTCTCTCCTCTTCCTGAAGTCCCTCGAGGCCAATTAGGGAGGTTGCCTTTCCTGTTCCTGTTTTGACTGCAATGAAGTTCAGTCGGGTGCAGAGGCATGCTTTGAATACTGAAATAGGATTGGGATTCGTGTAACACTAGAAGGACACACAGAGAGACGCAGACCTCCCGCAACGCCAAATGCCTGATCTCGCAATGTCAAAACAGATTCCTGGATCCACCCCTGTATCCCGATCCGCTCCCAAATGTAACGGGTTCTTCCTAGGCCCATGCTACACCCCTCCACCAAGTTTCATGAAAATCAGCCTGGTGTTTTTTTTGCGTAATCCTGCTGACAGACAGACAGACAGACAAACATACAACTTCTCCAATGCTCATGAATGCTGAAAGAGGAGGACTACTACCCATAACAATTCTATACAGGTCACAATTCACCCAAAATGTCATGAACTGATGCTCAGGGGAAATCAACAAACCAGCCTAATAAGACCCAACTGATCAATGATCTGCTTGTCCATCAAGTGTCGGGTCAAGGCAGTGCCACAAAGTGTGTGCAGAGGGTGGGACTCCAAGGAAATGTCTGAGAGTGGGAATGACGTGTTAGTTTGGCTGTTACGTTTCTAAATGGACACTTTCCTCCAGAACGGCTGACCACTCCACCCTTCAGTGACCTACAGGAGTCTATTCTTTTTACATTTACATTTACATTTAGTCATTTAGCAGACGCTTTTGTCCAACACGACATACAAGGGAGAGAACAGTCAAGCTATGAGCAATAGAACTTGGTGTAACAATAAATACTACTTTACATAAGAAATATAAAAAACAAAAGAAAAAAGAAAAAGAAGTGCAGGAATGTAACTGCTGTAATTGCAAGTTACGCACTAGTCGAAGTGCCAGTTAGGACAGGAGGTGCTCTCTGAAGAGTTGGGTCTTCAAAAGCTTCTTAAAGGTAGAGAGGGACGCCCGTTTTTCTACCCCCCCCCTCCCTGTCTCCCAGTCTCACCGGACAGCGGGTGCGTGTGTTGATGTAGCTGAAGGGCGTGGGCCGCTGGTCTGGGGGCTGGACGGTGGCGAGGGACAGGTCAACCGTCTCCTTGACGATCCTGGGAGGGGTGCCGGTGCGGAGGCGACCCACGGTGAGCCCCAGCACCTCCCTCAGGGTGTGGGAGAGACCAGCGCAGGACGGGGGGTCCCCCATCCTCCCTCCGGGAGAAGTGGTCTGACCCATGAAGAGGGAGCCGGAGAGGAAGGTGCCTGTGGTGAGAACCACGGAGCTGCAGAGGATGGCCTCGTCCATGCCAGCTAGGAGAGAAGGAGAGAGAGAGAGAGGGTTAGAGAGAGAGAGAGAGAGAGAGTGAGGACCACGGAGCTGCAGAGGATGGCCTCATCCATGCCAGCTAGGAGAGAAGGAGAGAGAGAGAGAGAGAGAGAGAGAGAGAGGGAGAGAGTGTGAGTGAGTGAGGACCACGGAGCTGCAGAGGATGGCCTCATCCATGCCAGCTAGGAGAGAAGGAGAGAGAGAGAGAGAGTGAGGACCACGGAGCTGCAGAGGATGGCCTCATCCATGCCAGCTAGGAGAGAAGGAGAGAGAGAGAGAGAGAGAGAGAGAGTGTGAGTAAGAGAGAGAGTGAGTGAGAACCACAGAACTGCACAGGATAGCCTCATCTATGCCAGCTCAGAGAAAGAGAGAGCGAGAGAGAGCGAGAGAGAATGAGTGAGAACCACAGAATTGCAAAGGATAGCCTCATGCCTGCTAGGAGAGAGAGAGAGAGAGAGAGAGAGAGATAAAGAGTGAGAGAGAAGACCGCAGAGCTTCACAGGGTGGCCGCATCAATGTTCTCATGGAGAGAGAGAGGAAAAGAAAGAGAGAGTGAGCTGTTGTGATTGGGTGGGAGGGTGAGCTGTTGTGAGTGGGTGGGAGAGTGAGCTGTTGTGAGTGGGTGGGAGGGTGAGCTGTTGTGATTGGGTGGGAGGGTGAGCTGTTGTGAGTGGGTGAGAGAGTGAGCTGTTGTGAGTGGGTGAGAGAGTGAGCTGTTGTGAGTGGGTGGGAGGGTGAGACGATGACAGAAAGACATGAACTGGCTTTCATATGACAATCACTGAAAGCGTCATCTACTCAAGTCATCTATTGTTTGTTTGGGCCCCTCACACATGGGTTTTCCAAAATCTTGCATGTATGTGTGTGTGTGTGTGTGTGTGTGTGTGTATGTGTGTGTGTGTGTGTGTGTGTTCCTCACTCCAGGTGCAACCCACTATCTCTACACATGTGTCTCACAGTCAACTTGCACCTGTCTGTGGTGTGTGTGTGTGTGTGTGTGTGTGTGTGTGTGTGTGTGTGCGTGTGTGTTGATAGAATCTAATGAGCATGCCAAACTTGATAAAAAGGGTGTCTCCACGCTGAAATAAACTCCAGAAATCCTGACTGCGCCTTCCGGTCCGTTCTTCAAGTTTGGCGTGCTCATTAGATTCTATCAGAGTGTGTGTGTGTGTGTGTGTGTGTGTGTGTGTGTGTGTGTGTGTGTGTGTGTGTGTATTCCTCACCCATGCGTACTCCAGTTACTCTGTGTTTTCCTGGCTTGTCTGGATGAGGTTCAGACACCAGCATCTTCTCCACCGATCCCTCCACTACAGTCAGCCTGGGTAAGGACAGCAGCTCAGACTGATGGAGGGATGAAGGAAAATAAATGAAGAAAGGATAAACACGAGGCCAGGTGTCCATCTCTGTTAATGCTGTCTTGTGTATACTTGTGTGTGTCCATCTCGGTTAATGTTATCTTGTGTATAAATGTGTGTGTAAGGTGTCCATCTCTGTTAATGCTGTCTTGTGTGTACATGTGTGTGTGTGTGTGTACATCTCTGTTAATGCTGTTTTGGGTATACATGTGTGTGTACATCTCTGTTAATGCTGTTTTGTGTATACAATACATGTGTGTGTCCATCTCTGTTAATGCTGTCTTCTGTATACATGTGGGTATACATGTGTGTGTACATCTCTGTTAATGTTATCTTGTGTATACATGTGTGTGTAAGGTGTCCATCTCTATTAATGCTGTCTTGTGTATACATGTGTGTGTACATCTCTGTTAATGCTGTCTTGTGTATACATGTGTGTGTGTGTCCATCTCTGTTAATGTTATCTTGTGTATACATGTGTGTGTGTGTGTGTACATCTCTGTTAATGCTGTTTTGTGTATACATGTGTGTGTGTGTGTGTGTACGTACATCTCTGTTAATGCTGTCTTGTGTATACATGTGTGTGTACATCTCTGTTAATGTTATCTTGTGTATACATGTGTGTGTCCATCTCTGTTAATGTTATCTTGTATATACATGTGTGTGTCCATCTCTGTTAATGCTGTTTTGTGTATACATGTATGTGTGTGTGTGTGTGTGTACATCTCTGTTAATGTTATCTTGTGTATACATGTGTGTGTAAGGTGTCCATCTCTGTTAATGCTGTTTTGTGTATACGTGTGTGTGTGTGTCCATCTCTGTTAATGTTATCTTGTGTATACATGTGTGTGTCCATCTCTGATAATGTTGTCTTGTGTATACATGTGTGTGTGTGTGTGTGTGTGTGTGTGTGTGTACATCTCTGTTAATGCTGTCTTGTGTATACATGTGTGTGTGTGTGTGTAGATCTCTGTTAATGTTGTCTTGTGTATACATGTGTGTGTGTGTGTGTGTGTGTGTACATCTCTGTTAATGCTGTCTTGTGTATACATGTGTGTGTGTGTGTGTAGATCTCTGTTAATGTTGTTTTGTGTATACATGTGTGTGTGTGTGTGTGTGTGTGTACATCTCTGTTAATGTTGTCTTGTGTATACATGTGTGTGTGTGTGTGTGTGTGTGTACATCTCTGTTAATGTTGTCTTGTGTATACATGTGTGTGTGTGTGTGTGTGTGTGTGTGTAGATCTCTGTTAATGTTGTCTTGTGTATACATGTGTGTGTGTGTGTGTGTGTGTGTGTGTGTGTGTGTGTACATCTCTGTTAATGCTGTCTTGTGTATACATGTGTGTGTGTGTGTGTGTACATCTCTGTTAATGTTGTCTTGTGTATACATGTGTGTGTAAGGCACTTTCATTTGGAGTGACTGACTGAGTGCCACAGAACTGCATATTTATGTGTGTGTGATTTATGTATGTATGTCTGTGAGTTGCATAAGTGCATAAGTGCATAAGCTACTGGATGACCTAAATTTCCCTCGGGATAGATATCTATCTATCGATCTATTTGTGTACCCCAATCAATTGTGTGCATACAGTGCGCGCAAAAACACAAATACTTGACTTGCTATATAAGACATAATATGGACTGATACGTCCATGTCTTGTCATCTACAGGCATCTCTATGAATAGCTCTCCTCTTTTTAAACACTCTTCTACCCATCAGTCAAGGCTGCTTCTAGAACGCCATGGGAAAGACACGGTTTCCACGGCAGCAGGAATATGGAGGGTACCTCTATGATATTGGCTCCTCTAGACTGCACTAATACAGCATCATTTTCAGCTGGTTCTGTGTTAGACAACTACTAGGTTCACTTGTGCTACAACATGCCTGCTGTTACTTTCAGTGTCATTGTGAATGTCCCTTATTGATTAGGTATTACTAAAAAAAATGTTTACAATACATCAAACCTGTCAAGTGGTAAACAAGGCTAGTATAAAATACCCTGTATTACATTTACATTTAGTCATTTAGCAGACGCTTTTGTCCAAAGCGACGTACAAGGGAGAGAACAGTCAAGCTAAGAGCAATAGCTCTTAAAAAAAGCATGGTGTAACAATAAATACTACTTTACATGAGAATTAGAAAATACATTTATAATATAGATATGGATATAAATATGCAGCCAACTCAAACACTTGTGTGCCTGCTGCGTCTCGGGTACCTGGATGAACTCGCGGTACCGTCTGCGGTCCAGCTGGGCCCGGGGGCCCCACACAGCGGGCCCTTTGCTGTGGTTCAGCATGGAGAAGTGCACCCCCGCCCAGTCTCCTGCCCTCCCCATCAGGCCGTCCAGGGCATCCACCTCCCTCACCAGCTGCCCCTTCCCCACCCCGCCCAGGGAAGGGTTACAGGACAGGGCGCCTGTGGGGGACAAGGTGAGGTGCAGCTTAGTGATGTGCAAGCCCTGAGGAATAACTGCAGTTTGACTCTTGTAGGGAGTATGTGAGTAGAGAGAGAACTTTTTGCAAACAGCTTGACTTTTTATTAGTCTCCATGTGTGCGTAAGTCTGTTTGCGACCCACGCACGCCGGTAGAGTGAATCACTCACCGATGGTTTGGATCTTCTGCGTGATGAGCAGAGTTTCTGCCCCTACTCGAGCAGCCGCCGCCGCCGCCTCCGTGCCTGCGTGGCCCCCTCCCACCACGATGACATCATATTTGTGTCGCGTGAGGCCACTAGAGGCTCGTGAGTGGCTGAATGGCAAAATATGAGGCCGAATGAGTAGCCTCCGTGCCAACATGGACAACACCTGACAAGGAGACAAATGAGAAATTAAGAGCATCACTCACAATCCCTGTGTCCACTGCAACCGGTCATAACTGACATTACGTTAATCATTACGGTTTGTAAACTTAACTATTTAGCCATGTATCCCAGTCAACCCAGACGTGACACTGCATTGAAACCATACTTTACTCCATGTGTACATACTATTTTCGAGATGTACATACATGGTAAATAAGGCAGTGTATAACTAACGTTTAGGAAAGCTAACGAACATCGTTAGCGATCAAGGGAACAGCTATTTGATACGGCGTTGCTTATTCTGAGCTAACAGTTAACGTTAGCTGCAGCTATGTAAGTGAACGTCACCTAGATTTCACAAGACAGTTTACGTTAGCATTTAAAGTCAATGTACCTTAACAGCCTCTTTGCACTTTCCCAGTGTCTGAATCGGCCGGAAACGAGGCTGAAGGTCACGAGGATCGTCCTGAAGATAAATTTGAGACTAACACGATTCCTCCGATTTAGAAGCCTTGTGTAAGTTACAAAACTCAATTGTGACCATGAGCACAGGGAGTAGCCATTGCTCCGACATAGTTTCATCTGTAATATCTAGAATATGAGCGCATACTTAAAATGTGGGATTAGACGACTGCTGAATGTTACAGCTTAATTTTCAAGTTCTCTGTAATATTAAGTTAATCAATCTTACAGCCAGTTAATACATCCAGCTCATTGAAATACATCAACAAATACACGTCATTAGCAGTCATTCAGTTAGTTATTTGCCTACTGTGTATTTGTTGGAAAGTAAGTGCGCTTTTATGCCCAACATTTAGGTAGCGCAAGCGTCCCGTAAACGCCCCCTGCTAACCCTCCATAGGAACCGCTTGTACTCTCAATCCCGCGCGGATCGAGCGAAGCCTACCGAGGAGGTGGTGTGACCGACCGCGGGGTTTCAACCCAAAACCAGAAGATAATAACCTAGTATTATTTGCCACTGACACAAACGCAGTAAGTATAAAACGACTTTTAAAAACGCCGTGGCCTCATAAAGAATCAACAAGAGGTCCATTGTGAGCTATGACAAGTGTAGCTAGAATCCTTGCTAATATTACAGCCTGCTATGCTAGTAGTAGGCTACTTGGCTAACGTTAGCATATTACATTAGCTAACGTTTGTTGCCCTACGCAACAAGGTGTCCCACACGCTCGTTAGTACGCTATTTAGTTTCTAATCGGAAACATTAGTCATTCAATTTGTGAATATTTGTGAATGTTGCTATCTGACAAAGCTATGGTGTGCACTTATGGTTACAGTTCGGTCTATCGCAAGCTAGATTGCTAGCTATCAATGTGGTTGAGGGCCTTTGCTAAGTCGGTTATGGTTTCCGTTTATACAGTTGTCAAGTGTGTCGGCAAGCAACCCTCGGCTGGAAGAATTCGGGTCTCTGACTTGGCTTGTGGAGATATTCAACTCTGCCATGTTGAAACCACAGCAACCCAGCTCAAGTGGGCGAAAAACGTCAAATGGGACCTCCGGGTCAAGCACTATGTCTTCCGCAGCAAGTGGGATCAACGCTAGCAACAGAACAACGGTCGGGAGGTAAGCGGTTGCGGCTATGTGTTCTTAGGAAAGGGCGGGGATGCTGTTAGGTCGGTGAGGCCTACCGGTCAAAACCTCCGATGTGGAGTAGGCGTTTTTTTTTAAAGAGGATTTACTCGATTATCGAGTAAAACTTTGCGGTTTTTGATTGACTGGGCAGCTTAGCCAATCAGATGCAAGCAGTCAGGATCAAGGTGAACTGCGGCAAATCAACAAACTTTTTATGCGATTCCCATAATGCGTCTTTGGACGAATCTGTACAAGGCAGTAAGTGATTGACAGTCGGAGTAACCACTCTACTTCCTTTAGAGGAGGGCGTTTACTACAAATGAGTGTTTTTCTGGGCCAGCTAGCTAGCTTGCTAGCCATCAGCTATGAGCGTTCGTCAACAAAGCTGAAATTAGTCTGGCAATTATCCATGACTTTGTGTATGTCGATCATGTAGGTACAAAAGTAACTGCACGTAGCCTAATTAGACACTTGGAAATTGATTATCTGTGGCTGTTATTGCATGCGGTCTTGCGCTTCTGTTTTTTGCTGTAGAACAAGGCACCGTTCACATGACTCAATGAGCCTTTGTACTGTAATGTGTTGATAGACAACAAATGTTAGCCTTCAAGCTAGCAAGGCTAATGTGGTTAGCACCAGCTGTAATCAAGTTCTTGAACATGGAACAACCACTTCATGGCTAGCATGCGATAGCTGGTCATTAACAAAATAGGCCATCTCTAGCTAACGCGTTCTGGGCTGCCGTGTACACTTGTCACAGGGTGTGTTAGACATAATCAGTTAGCATGAGCCGCTGCCTTGCCTTCTATTGCCCGGAAGGCCGTCTTTAGGATGGAAGCTCTTAAGTAAAGCGAAACCACGCCTTACATTTAATAAGATGTAGCCACATTCTGTAATTGCATACAATAAAATGTTTTTTTATTCCGAAGTATGTCTGGGTATGTTTAACTAAACATTATCTACATAGCTGGTTTGTGTGGTCGTTGAACGCGTTCGTAATCAGGCTTGACTGTAGGATAACTACTCGCCTTACCTGTCGTTATTGATCGGCTTGGTTAAATAAACTTACTGGGTCGCCACTTTTTCTTATGATGATGGCTGTTGGAGATAAACGGTATTAATCTTAACCTGTCTTTCCTGTTTAGGAGTCGGTCGGTGAAACCACCTTTCCAGTCTCCTCCAGTGAGTGGCTTTGATTAAATCATTGATTAGATTACAAGAATGTCGTATTCCATTGATCATGCAATCTCTCCACTGTGAAAACCATCAACCCACTGTTACAAAATGTGAACGCTCACAAAACAGTCTTAGTCTGTGCAATCTTAAAAATCAAAGTAAAAAATCTTGTACATTGAAACTTTTGGTTCAAACCTATCAGCTTTCGACAGACTGTATCTCTACAGAAGATGTGACACTGGAGATAAAAGCCACCCAAATGAATGCATGGGGAGTTTCAGTGGTGTTTTAAAAGCACAGACTGCACTTTAATGATGTGGTTTTGTGTGCTGTGAGTGTAAGCTATTAAGCTGTGCTGTGTGTCCACAGGTGTTTGAGGGAGTATATAACAATGCCAGAATGCTTCACTTCCTGACTGCCGTAGTGGTGAGTAACTCTGCGTCTCTCTCTGAGTCATCCTGCTCATCTCTCGGTCTCACACACACACACACACACACACACACACACACACACACACACGTAGACGTCCTTGGCAATCCCATTCGGTAGATAGATGGAAACTTCACTCGTACTGAAAGAGTGCAAAGTGGCGCAGTGGCAACCACACATCACTGCAAATAACCAAGAGCATGGGTGGCCTAGGTAATAACACATGTGAAAAACTTCAGCTTTATAGACTTTGCACACATATTACCTTTTAAGTTTAGACGGTGGCAAAAATCAAGACTGGAGCTCGCTCTCAAAAAAAGTACCTTTTAAAAACCGAGTATTTCATCCAAAAGTGGTTTTTTGGCTTCACCAGACAAGACAACTAAAGTGCAAGTGCAAATGTTTCGGGTGACCCCATCCTCAGTGCAAATTACAAGCAATAAAAGTTCACAGCACAAGTTTAGACGGGGAACATAAGACAGTGTATGAGAGTGGTTGGTAGATAGATAGATAGATAGATAGATGCATACTTAATTAATCCCGAGGGAAATTTAGGTATGTGCAATCTAAAATGTGTCCGGTGTTGGGCTGTATTATTATATACCCAAGTCCACTACCTTCCTCTGAGGGCGAAAACACCAGTCATTATTCTACAAAGTTATGTCTTTGTAAAAAAAAAAAAGAGGAAAAAAGAATAACAATATATAGATCAATAAATAAAAGTACAAATCAACACAGTTGTATTTTAGCCAACTATCAGTTGTCCAACTATTTTTTTCCATTTTAAGTTAATTAGGTTCTCAGCCGGTCTGTGTCTCTGGAATAGACCTTGGTCAAATTTTGGTCGAGTCCCAAGTCCGTTTCAGAGGCCACCGATGTCGGGGTACTTTAGCGGTATAGACGAGCGGGGCCCCTGCCCCTGGTGCGTCTTGGTCTTGGTCTTGTTTCTGGTGTACGAGCGCCGGATCCTAATCCCTCTGTTCTCCTGTAGGGCTCCACTTGTGACGTGCGAGTGAAGAGCGGCACGGCGTACGAAGGCATCTTCAAGACACTCAGCTCACGGGTATGGTTCCTCCACTATCACTTAATATGTCCTAATCAAAGGTTCCTCCACTATCACTTCATAAGTCCTAATCAATGGTCCCTCCACTATCACTTCATAAGTCCTAATCAATGGTTCCTCCACTATCACTTCATAAGTCCTAATCAATGGTTCCTCCACCATCATTTAACTTGTTGTAGTCAATGGCCCACCACTATCATCACTGTGTTCTACTGAACATGTAGGAAGTCATGGTGGAAGTACCCTTAACCAACTAGTACAGTTACGCGACATGGATGGATGGATGGATGGATGGATGGATGGATGGATGGATGGATGGATGGATGGATGGATGGATGGATGGATGGATGGAAGTATGTATGAAAACCCCTAGCTCATTAGTACAGTAACACGACTTTAATTTACTTTCTTCTAAAGAATGTGTAGGAAGTAATAAATGAATACCCTACACTCAATGGGATGGTGTTAACACTGTCATTTACTGTGTTCTGCTGAGTGTCCGTGATTGGACCTGTGTTCAGCTTGTTCACACTGTGACTGGTCTGGGCCTGGACCGTGAGAAGAGACCTAGAGAGGTCAGGGAGAGGAAAAATGAAAACGAGTTCAAGGACAGATGTGAAGTAGAGTTCATTAGGACCTAGGAGACAACCCGGTGGTGCTGGGAGAATCCGACTGCACTTACCCTAGGCAATGTAATTATGCAGCGGTAGATATTATTGACCTGGGTCTTTAAATGTTGCTGCTGCTGCAGGGAATTCTGGGACGCCATTATCTCCTTTCCCTTCGTAAAGGATGGTCCCGTGTACCCAATGCTAAAGGAGATAAGACAGGATGGTCCAGTGTACCCAATGCTAAAGGATATAAGACAGGATGGTCCAGTGTACCCAATGCTAAAGGAGATAAGACAGGAAGCATTGTGGCACCTTTCCGTATTCAACCAGCTCATCATGGCTGCCACTTAGATACTTTAGGTGTCAATTCCCTCGGTTAGGAACCTTCCTGGGCAAAGACGATCTGACCAGAGCCCAGGACCTAAAGTGATCACTTGTGTGTGTATACTGCAGTCTTCCTGTCTAACTGGTTTATTTCCTTTGTCTTTCTTTCTGCCTTTTTTTTTTCTTCTACTTCCTCTCTCTCTGTCTCTCTCCCACTATGCACTTCTCCTTCTCCCCGTCTGTTCCTGCAGTGTGAGCTGGCGGTTGACGCCGTGCACCGGCGCGATGACGACACCTCCACGCTGCTCCCCAGGAGAGAGGAGATCACAGACACCATGATCTTCAGCCCCAACGACCTTGTCACCATGACCTGCAAGGACGTGGACCTCAACTATGCCACGAGAGGTATGGCAAAGCCCCTTGGGCCAAAATGAGCCAAGCAAGTTGTCACATTCTTTCTGTAGACTGGGGTTTAAGGTGTCATATTTGTGCTAACAGCGTCACCATATGTGGACACGGGCAGATATCTGTCATAATGGGAAATGGTTTCTCAAAGCAACATGTTTTTTTATTTTTTATATATAAATCTTGCATGTTCATGCACTTCCTGACTTAGAAGCCATTATTGGGCAACAGATGTTAAGACACACATGTGCTTGGACACACAAGACTCCAGTATTTGTCTGCCCTGAGAGAGATGTGCCATGAAGCTGCAGTTCAGCAGTATGGCAAAATGAGCGCAAGGTTGTGGGTACCTGGAATTAAGTGTACTAATTCATGTCACTATTGTCACGCCCAAACCAATTATTCGAATTATGTGTACTAATTCATGTCACGCCCAAAACCAATCATTTGAACTAAGTATACTACGTAATGGCACGCCCAGACCAATCATTTAACAAGGGACTGCATATTCAGTCAGTTCTGATCTGATCTGATCAATCAAGTAAAAGAGAAAAATACAGAGAAATCCGATTACCAGGTCAACTAATGTGATTGATCTGGACAGCGGGGTTAATTGGTTCAATCCTTTAATGTAGAGCCAGGAGCAGTATGAAATTCTCCTAGTCCCTTGATAAAACTCTCCCTCTCCCTGTCTCTCCCGCTCTCCCCCCCTCTCTCCCTCCCTGTCTCTCTCTCTCTCCCTCCCTCCCTGTCTCTCTCGCTCTCCCGCTCTCCCCCCTCTCTCCTTCTCTCTCTCTATCTCTCTCTCATATAGACACGTTCACAGACACGGCCATCAGCTCTGGCCGGGTGAACGGCGAGCACAAGGAGAAGGTCCTGCAGCGGTGGGAAGGAGGAGACAGCAATGGAGAGAGCTACGACCTGGAGACCGATGCCGTTACCGGAGTAAGTGTACGTGTACTCGTACAGAAGAGTGGAGACACTCTCTCTCCCTCACTCACACACACACACACACACACACACACACACACACACACACACTCACTCACTCACTCACTCACTCACTCACTCACACTCATACTTGAGTACACGCATATTCTCACAGAACAGTGGAGACACTCACTCTCACACTCACACACTCACTCACACTCATACTTGAGTGCACGCATATTCTCACAGAACAGTGGAGACACTCTCACACACTCTCTCACACACTCTCTCACACACTCTCTCACACACTCTCTCACACACTCTCTCACACACTCTCTCACTCACTCACTCACTCACTCACTCACTCACTCACTCACTCACTCACTCACACACTCACTCTCACACACACACACACACTCACACACTCACTCACACTCATACTTGAGTACACGC
Source organism: Clupea harengus (assembly GCF_900700415.2). Classification (NCBI taxonomy): domain Eukaryota; kingdom Metazoa; phylum Chordata; class Actinopteri; order Clupeiformes; family Clupeidae; genus Clupea; species Clupea harengus. The sequence goes on along the minus strand of NC_045174.1, from coordinate 21,312,532 downwards.
ATATTCTCACAGAACAGTGGAGACTCTCTCTCTCACACACACACACACACTCACTCACTCTCACACACACACACACACACTCACACACTCACTCACTCACACTCATACTTGAGTACACACATATTCTCACAGATCATTGGAGACCAGTACAGTAACACACACACTTCTCATATTCTCACATAACAGTGGAGATACTCTCTCTCTCACACACACTCATACTTACAGTACACACATATTCTCACGGAAAAGTGGTGGTTACAACATAGAGACAAAAACAGTAAGGAAGACCCAGTGCGCGCGCACACACACACACACACACACACACACACACACACTCATACTTGAGTACACACACATTCTCACAGAACAGTGGACACTGGTACAGTCACACTGAACTCTAACCAGACCGAGTGATTTGTGAGCTCAGGTTCTGAAAGTAGCGATTGACCTTCATTTGCTGCCACTGTGTGATGTGCACAGATGGATGTACACCTTAGTTTGGCCACCAGGGGGAGCACCACACTAGGGGAACCTCCTTGTGTCTACTGCTCCTCCTGGGGTTCTGAAGCACGGCATGGTTCTCATTTGTTCCGTTTCTCCTGCAGTCCAATGGCTGGGATGCCAACGAGATGTTCCGCTTCAACGAAGAGAACTACGGAGTCAAGTCCACATACGACTCCAGTTTGTCTATGTACACGTACGTTTACGTTCTTCCTGCAATCGTTTGAAAATACTCTACCACTTGTTTCTGATCTGTCCTGATGGCCCCCGTTTCTCAGATCCTGAAACCTGTTGTGTTCTCAGATCCTGTTGTGTTCTCAATGTGCCTCTCTCTCTCTCTCGGCCTCCCTTCATCTCTCTCTCTCTCTCTCTCTCTCTCTCTCTCTCTCTCTCTCTCTCCGTCTCTCCGTCTCTCCCCCCCCCCCCCCCTCTCTCATGGCCTCCCTTCATCACTCTCTCTCACTCAATCATTTTCACACTTCCTCTCTCCCTTCTCTGTTTCTCTCTGTTTCTCTCTCTCCCTCCTGGTTCTCTCTCTCTCTCCACCCTTCCTCTCCTCTGGTTCTCTCTCTCTCTCTCCACCCTTCCTCTCCCTCCTCTGGTTCTCTCTCTCTCTCTCCACCCTTCCTCTCCCTCCTCTGGTTCTCTCTCTCTCCACCCATCCTCTCCTCTGGTTCTCTCTCTCTCTCCACCCTTCCTCTCCCTCCTCTGGTTCTCTCTCTCCCTCCTGGTTCTCTCTCTCTCTCCACCCTTCCTCTCCCTCCTCTGGTTCTCTCTCTCTCCACCCTTCCTCTCCCTCCTCTGGTTCTCTCTCTCTCTCTCTCCACCCTTCCTCTCCCTCCTCTGGTTCTCTCTCTCTCCACCCTTCCTCTCCCTCCTCTGTTTCTCTCTCTCTCCCTCCTGGTTCTCTCTCTCTCTCCACCCTTCCTCTCCTCTCCTCCAGTGTTCCCTTGGAGCGGGGGAACTCTGATAACTACCGTCAGCGGGAGGCGCGGGCGGCGCGTCTGGCCAGCGAGATCGAGTCCAGCCCTCAGTACCGCCACCGCGTGTCGCTGGAGAACGACGACGGCAAGACGGAGGAGGACAAGTACAGCGCGGTGGTGCGGGACGCCGCGGGAGCGGAGAGGGAGCGCGGCAGGGAGAGCCCCCGCGACCGCGAGAGGGACCGGGAGCGCGGCAGGGACAGCCCCAGTGGGGGGAGCAGGTGAGGTCAAGAGTCAAGGGTCAGGGGGTCACGAGCACGGTTCACCAGGTTAGATGCTTTGAGAAGGTGATTGGTCATTTACTCTACAGTCACAGACACACTTTCGGTGCCAGAAACGTATTAATTTCGTACAAGGTAGTATAGCACAGTCCAGTCCTGTGCACGTCAGATAAGAATAGTGCAATGCATTACCAAGTGTTGAACTTGTTGAAGTGCACAAGTATTTTCACTTTGCCACTGCCTATTAGTGTTAAATAACCAGCTAGTGATTTGTTCCTCTTACACATGGTTGCCTTGTGGTTAGAAATCCAAAGCATGTATATATGTTACAGGAGCGTCAGTGCTGTCTCTCTGCTGACGGCTGTCTGTCTCTCTGCTGACGGCTGTCTCTCTGCTGCTGGCTGTTTGTCTGTCTGCTGACGGCTGTCTCTCTGCTGTGTTCTCCTCGTTGCCCCCTACAGAGAGGGCAAGTACATCCCGCTGCCCCTGCGTGCCCGTGAGATGGGCGGTTCCGGCGGAGGCCTGAGGGGGGAGAGAGGAGGCGAGCGCTCCGAACGAGGAGGAGGCCGCGGCGGGTACCACCCCAGCCGCTCCACACCCCCCAGCTCGTCTCCGCGCCCACCGTTGCCCCCGGCGACCTCCCAGCCACCCAGCACGCCCTCCGAGCGCGGCAGCCCCCTCTCAGGCAGGGGGGGGTACACGCCCAGCAGCCCCCCATCCACACACACACACCCACCCCACCCCACTGTCCCACACTCACACTCCCACCCACACGCGCTGTCTGACGCCGGGAGACCTGTCAACGGAGGTGTGTGTGCGCCGTTGTGTGTCTTTGTATACGTGTGTGTGTGTGAGAACAGATGTGGATTGGGTTTCGCTGTGTCCCTAATTTGGGTCAGTAACTCACCACTTGGCTTACCACTTCCAAGTCTATTAAATAGTTCCTATTAATCATATCAGGAATATTGTATGCATGTACCTGAGTACTAATAATATTTGTGTGTGTGTGTGCATATGTGTCCACGTGTGTGTGTGTGCGTCCACATGTGTTTGTTTGTGTGTGTGTGTGTGTGTGTGTGTGCGTCCACGTGTGTGTGTGTGTGTGTGTGTGTGTGACTTCTTCATTACTCATCTCTCTCACCCTGTATCCCCAGTCCCGTCAAGAACCTCCCCAAAGTCTCAGAGACCCCACCAGCCCAACCGACCAGTCCGCCCCTCCAACACACACACCCCCTCCACAGGTAAACATGGCACTGCATGCGTGCGTGTGTGTGTGTGTGCGGATGGATATATGTTTGAGATGTTCTGTGTACGAAAGGTTTTATCAAGGCGTACATGGACTCGTGTGTGTGTGTGTGTGTGTGTGTGTGTGTGTGTGTGTGTGTGTGTGTGTGTGTGTGTGTGTGTGTGTGTGTGTGTGTGTGTGTGTGTGTGTGTGTGTGTGTGTGTGTGTGTGTGGATTGTTTTTTGAATCTTGGGCTCCCTCTTTCTCTCCCCCAGCGTCTCGTTCCCCCAAGTCAGACCCGCCCTCCCAGGACCCCTCTGCTCCTTATATGGAGTCCGTCGCCATGGCGAAGCAGAAGCCCACTGGCCCCGCGCCTCTGTTCCCTGTAGATGGTGAGAGTGCACACCTTACTTGTCTTCTACACACACACACACACACACACACACACACACACACACACACCTCTCTCCTACACACACACACACACACCTCTCTCCTACACACACACACACACACACCTCTCTCCTACACACACACACACACACACACACACACACACACACACACACACACACACACACACACACACACACCCCTCACCTGTCTCCTACACACACACACACACACACACACCTCACCTCTCTCCCACACACACACACACACACACACACACACACACACCTCACCTCTCTCCCACACACACACACCTCACCTCTCTCCCACACACACACCTCACCTGTCTCCTACACACACACACACACACACACACCCCTCACCTGTCTCCTACACACACACACACACACACACACACACCTCACCTCTCTCCTACACACACACACACACACACACACACACACACACACACACCTCACCTGTCTCCTACACACACACACACCTCACCTGTCTCCTACACACACACACACACACACACACACACACCTCACCTGTCTCCTACACACACACACACACATCTCACCTGTCTCCTACACACACACACACACCTCACCTGTCTCCTACACACACACACACACACACACACACACACCTCACCTGTCTCCTACACACACCTCACCTGTCTCCTACACAGACACACACCATAATAGGTGCAGAAGTTTATTAAGACCAACCTTAGCTTGTAGCAACACACGCACACGCACACACACACACACACACACACACACACACGCACACACACACAGGCACACACACACACGTTGGCACTTAGGAGATTTCCTGTGTATTGTGGAGTAGAGCTGAATACTTCATTGGCTCTTGTTCATTATAACACGCACGCACGCACACACACACACACACACACACACACACACTGATCGGCTCAAAGCCCAGGTGTTGAATAATAAAACTCTTCTCCTGTGTGTGTTGTGTGTGTAAATAGCACAGCTGTGTGGAAGTGTTCAGCTCGCTCGCTCGCTCACTCGCTCCAGTGTGTCAGCGTCTTCACTGATGCCTCTGTAGCTCTGAGGACACTTCAGTAATGAAGGACGGAGCTTGCATACATAAATACATTATGTCATTTCCTGTGCACCGCAGGCAGACTGAAAGATGATAGAAATCACAAAACCGCGGACAAACAAACAAAGAATGTACAGAACTATGTAGGCTTGTATCACTCACTGAAAGATTTCAACCAGTTCTCTAACGGGGGGGGTAACAAGACCGTCTCTTTTGAATGCGCCTGCACGCTGCTAGGACTTGGACAGGGGTAGTTGTTTGGCAGGGAATGATGGCCTCGTTCTTGCAGAAGGGAAGACACAAATTTGATCTGGTGACGGAAAAGGAATCGTTGTGCTCAACCGCGTTTGGGGGGAATCGTAGTAGATAAAGGCGTTTGATTGGGGAAGGAATCGCTGTGCACATACACGTTTGGGGGGAATTGTAGTAGATAAAGGCGTTTGATTGGTGAAGGAATCGCTGTGCACATGCACGTTTGGGGGGAATTGTAGTAGATAAAGGCGAGTGATTGGTGCTTTTTGTTTGTCCTTTCCAGTGAATGAAATTCTGAGCGCAGCAGGAAAGGAGCGAGCAGCAGCAGCAGAAGCCGCAGCCGCAGCCGCAGCCAGTCCCGAGGACGGCAAGAGCAGCAAAGGTGTGTGTGTGTGTGTGTGTGTGTGTGTGTGTGTCTGTGCGTCTGTGCGTGCGTGCATGCAGAGTACTTTAGCTGTCATAGTGAGTGGTGCTACATTTGCAATCATCTACCTGCCATTCAAATAATCATTCACTGCCTGTATTTATCTCTCTCTCTCTGTGTGTGTTTCAGCTCCCTCAGCACAACAGCGCTCTCAAATTGAGGAGCTCCGCAAGTTCGGCAAAGAGTTCAGGGTAAGGGCTTTTAATTCCTCTCTTCCTTTTTTTTTTTCTTCATCCCCTTTTCACAACTCTGTGTCCTTGGCAGCTTCCTGCTGTTTCTCCTCCTCTCCCCTCCTCTCCTCCTCCTCCTCCTCCTCTCCTCTCCCACGGGTTCTTCCACCTCATAAATGTGCATTCAGTCATGTAGTCACAGGCGTACACTTTTATCTGTATGATGTGTGTGTGTGTGAGATCGGTCCCTGAGGATTGACTTTGGTGTGTACCTTGCTCTACCATTTGAGGCGCACACACACACACACACACACCCTTGTACGTTGTCATAATCCTAGTGTCATTTTGTGGCTAAACATATCCTCTGATAGTGTCAAGATTCCTCTTTTATCGTTCATCTGATGTCCTTTAACCTTTAACCCCTGACCTCTGCAGCTCCAGCCCAGCGCGGGTGGCCCCAGCTCTCCCAGTGCCGCAGCAGCAGCCGCCGCCGCCACAGGGGCCCCGGGCCCCGCCGAGGCCCCCCAGCCTGGCGCAGTGAAGGCCCCCTCAGCAGCAGAGCCCCCCAGCCCTGCAGCGGACGCCAAGCCCAGCCTGGCCCAGATCCCACCCAACCAGCCCCCCGCCCCCACCTCGCCCGCCGAGGACACCCCCAAAGACAAGGAGGCCGCCGCCACGCCCGCCCCGAGCCTGCCCGTCTCAGACAGGCAGTCACCAGCCACCCCGCAGCCTGCCAGGACCCCGGGGCCGGAGGAGGGAAGGCCAGAGACCCAGGAGGGCGTGACAGAGTGAGTGGAGGAGAGAGAGTGAAAGGAGTTCACACTCGTGTGTGTGTGTGTGTGTGTGTGGAGGGAAATGGAATGGTTGGTGTGCTTCAGTATGCAAGTAGAAATGACTACCTGTGTGTGTGTGTGTGTACACACTGTTATTTGATTTTGAGTGAGTATATGTGACATTAAAGTGTGACCTTTCCTCTCCCTCCAGTCAAGTGAAGAGGTCTACGCTGAACCCCAACGCCAAAGAGTTCAACCCCAACAAGCCTCCTATGACCCTGGTGAGTCTGACCTCTGACCTGCCTTCAGCTCAGACACAGGAGCACAGGAGCGTTTCTTCCCATGTTTTAGTCTGATGCAGCCTTAATACAGAGACAACTGACTTCTTCTTTTGTTTTTTTTGCTTTCTCTCCTTCGGACTCTCCCCTCTTTCTTTCTTTTCCTCTCTCTGTCCTCCTTTTCTTTTTCTTTCTCTCTCTCTCCAGACGAAGCCCACCCCTGCCCCGACCCCTCCGCGTCCGACCCCCCCCAGTCCGTCTGTGGTGCAGCTCCAGCACCCAGGAGGCCAGGGCCCCATGTACGGCACCCCCTACCTGTCGTACGTCTCTCAGTTCCCGACGGTACAGGTGAGCACAGGACCCGCCGTGTGTGTGTGTGTGTGTGTGTGTGTGTGTGTGTGTGTTTATTTCAGATATTCTTGGTGTTTTACACACGTTTTCTTCATAATTTTTAATTTTTTGTTGTTTTATTAATAACTAACTTGTTTTTATTCTTTGTCTTCATTCCTCCTCCTTTCCCTTTTCCTCGTCTACTCAATCCCTCCTTTTCTCTCTTCCTCCTCAATTCCTCCTTTTCCCTCTCCTCCCCCCCCCCCCCCCCCTCTCCCTCCTCTTTAAGGCTCAGCAGATGTACCAGTACCCCATGCAGGCGGTTAACCAGGGCAAATACCCCCGGGCCAAAGGTCAGACTCAACAACAGACAGACATGTCCCAGTTTAGCATCGGGATCATTACCTGTGTGTGTGTGTGTGTGCTCAATAACAGACAGACATGTCCCAGTTTAGCATCGGGATCATTACCTGTGTGTGTGTGTGTGCTCAATAACAGACAGACATGTCCCAGTTTAGCATCGGGATCATTACCTGTGTGTGTGTGTGTGTGTGTGTGTGTGTGTGTGCTCAATAACAGACAGACATGTCCCAGTTTAGCATCGGGATCATTACCTGTGTGTGTGTGTGTGTGTGCTCAATAACAGACAGACATGTCCCAGTTTAGCATCGGGATCATTACCTGTGTGTGTGTGTGTGTGTGTGTGTGTGTGCTCAATAACAGACAGACATGTCCCAGTTTAGCATCGGGATCATTACCTGTGTGTGTGTGTGTGTGTGTGTGCTCAATAACAGACAGACATGTCCCAGTTTAGCATCGGGAGCATTACCTGTGTGTGTTAGTATGTGTGTGTGTGTGGTGGAGTGCTGGTGTAAATCCCTTCAATGCGCTTGAGCGTGACATTGTATGTGTTGATAGTTTGTCCACTCCTTTGAGTGTGATCTATGTGTTTGTCTTTGTGGAACTCCGATGCTGTGTGTTTCATCCCTGTGTGTGTGTGTGTGTGTGTGTGTGTGTGTGTGTGTGTGTGTGTGTGTGTGTGTGTGTGTGTGTGTGTGTGTTGTCGCGGCAGGTTCAGTGGTGCTGTGTGTTTCATCCCTGTGTGTGTGTTGCCACGGCAGGTTCAGTGGTGCTGTGTGTTTCATTCCTGTGTGTGTGTGTGTGTGTGTGTTGTCGCGGCAGGTTCAGTGGTGCTGTTTGTTTCATCCCTGTGTGTGTGTGTTGCCACGGCAGGTTCAGTGGTGCTGTGTGTTTTTATTCCTGTGTGTGTGTGTGTGTTGTCGCGGCAGGTTCAGTGGTGCTGTGTGTTTCATCCCTGTGTGTGTGTGTGTGTGTGTTGTCACGGCAGGTTCAGTGGTGGCCCAGAGGTCTGACCACAGCTCATCGGCGCCCCCTATGCTCCAGGCTGCCTCTGCAGCAGGCGCGCCCCTGGTGGCCTCGCCCTACTCCCAGTCCTACCTGCAGTACAACCCCCCGCAGTACGGCCAGCAGCAGGTCATACAGGCCATGAGCCCCTACCCTGGACAGGTAACACACTCACACACTCACACACACTCACTCACTCACTCTCACACTCACCTAGAGCACAGCAGCAGCAGGTCATACAGGCCATGAGCCCCTACCCTGGACAGGTAACACACTCACACACTCACACTCACACACACTCACTCACTCACTCTCACACTCACCTAGAGCACAGCAGCAGCAGGTCATACAGGCCATGAGCCCCTACCCTGGACAGGTAACACACACTCACACTCACACTCACCTAGAGCACAGCAGCAGCAGGTCATACAGGCCATGAGCCCCTACCCTGGACAGGTAACACACACACACACACACACACAGCAGGTCATACAGGCCATGAGCCCCTACCCATGACAGGTAACACACACGCGCTCGCTCGCTCGCACACACACACACACACAACACACACACACACACACACACACACACACCTCTAGAGTGGGTCATACAGGCCATGAGCCCCTACCCTGGACAGGTAACACACTCACAGGTGTACGTCTTCATAGTTGCTTGCTCTAGATGTAGTATTGATGGATGGATGGATGGATGTCTGGGATATGAATGGCCGCGCCTCTAACCAATTGCATTTTTTGTTTTCTCTTTCTCCTGCTGCCTTACCCCCTTCCTTCCCCTATATTCTCCTTTCTCCCTCCATCTGTCCTTCTCTCCTCCTTTCCCCATTCTCCTCTCCTCTCCCTTTTTTTTCTTTCCTCCTCTCCTCTCCACCTGTAGCCTATGTACTCCATGCTGCAGGGTGGGGCCCGGATGATTGGCTCCGGTGGGGGTCACCCTCAGGCCCTCGGCCCCCCAGGAGGGCCCCAGTTCCCTGGGCAGAATGAGGGGCCACAGGGCCCGCAGCAGGG
>NC_045174.1:21286012-21298512 GCF_900700415.2 Clupea harengus | reverse complement strand
CGATCTGAATCACAGCTTTTTAGGCAAACTGACAGAAAAACCATGGCAACCATGAATGGCCCCTTGGCTGGTTGTGGAGCGTGTGTGAATGACGTGTCTCCGTGCGTTTCTCCTCACCTCCTGAGTTTGAGTCAGAGGCTAGTCTCTATCATCACCTCATTAACCAGACTCATCACGGCTGCCACAATCAGTAAGTCAGATCGCTGCGATCCTACTCCCGTCATTAGCAATAATCTGTGTCATGTATATGTATAATCTGTCACTCGGAAGGGCGTTTTGGAGATTGCTTAGTTTTGAGAAGCACCGAGATGATTAGATCTGTTGTACATCATTTTGACAGCCTCCTGTCCTTTATGAAGTGTGTACTCGATCGCAGGTAACTGGAGTAAAGGCTTTATGAGCGGAAGGGTATAAAGAGTTGAGGCTTTATGAAGGGAACGGTATAAAGGGTGACTTGACTCAGGTGGGGATTGGCCTTTGAGTCTGTGGTCGTCTACACAGTAGAGAGTGCAGAGGATATCGGAGCGTAATTATCTGTTTTCCGAGGCCTAAAGGTCATGGTGGGGGTCATCCAGTGTAGCTAGGCACACACACACACACACACTGGATGAATGACTGACTTGTTTTGTAAAATGTTTAGGCTGCAGTGTGTTTCGTCTATACAGCTGTAGAGGTGCATGAAGCTGTCGTACATGTACTGTAAGCTTTGTACTGTAAGACTACAAAGTGTGAAGCAGCAATAAGGAGTTCTTTTCCAAAACTAGCAAGCTAACTACCTAAAAGATATGCAACGCACACACACACACACACACTAAAGGTATGCAAAAAAACGAAAACAGCCCAGCTGACACTGATAGAAGCTTGCCAACACACTAACTGTTTTTTTTGGCAGTATAGCTGGCAATGACATGCTGTGAAAGCTTTTCTTTCATTTTTGCAGGGTGTTCCAGCCCGTTACACAGAACTACGTAGGGCATATCCTGGATGGCTAGTGGGGAAGACACAAGTGTTTATCTGTCCTTCACATGACCATATGCTATCAAAATGAATTTGAGGATGGTACCAAAACTATATCCCTACAAAACCATACTTCAAAAAGTGTCAAATTGTTGCATAGTGTTACTCTAAGTGTTGGCATCCTGCGTGTGGAAAAATGTAACCGTTACTGTTGCCAGGGAGCTTGTCAAGTTGACCTTGTATGTATTGTAGTTAATAACAGCTTGTGGGCATCAGTGGGAGAGGGTGTAGAGCTTCTCTGCGCTGTTCTCCAGGCGGTCCCTGTACTCCAGGTTCCTGTAGTTCCCCTCAGGAACTCCCCCCAGTCCATGCCGGAGCCCCCAGCAGCAGCAGGCGATCACCGCCGTACTGTCACTGTCTCCTACAGATTAAACACACAGCCGTACTGTCACTGTCTCCTATAGATTAAACACACAGATAATGAAGACAGCACTGTCACTGTCTCCTATAGATTAAACACACAGCCGTACTGTCACTGTCTCCTATAGATTAAACACACAGATAATGAAGCCAGCACTGTCTCCTACAGATTAAACACAGATAATGAAGACAGCACTGTCACTGTCTCCTATAGATTAAACACACAGCTAATGAAGACAGCACTGTCACTGTCTCCTATAGATTACACACACAGCTAATGAAGACAGCACTGTCTCCTATAGATTAAACACACAGCTAATGAAGACAGCACTGTCACTGTCTCCTATAGATTAAACACACAGCTAATGAAGACAGCACTGTCTCTGTCTCCTATAGATTAAACACACAGCTAATGAAGACAGCACTGTCTCCTATAGATTAAACACACAGCTAATGAAGACAGCACTGTCAATGTCTCCTATAGATTAAACACACAGATAATGAAGACAGCACTGTCTCCTATAGATTAAACACACAGCTAATGAAGACAGCACTGTCACTGTCTCCTATAGATTAAACACACAGCTAATGAAGACAGCACTGTCTCTGTCTCCTATAGATTAAACACACAGCTAATGAAGACAGCACTGTCTCTGTCTCCTATAGATTAAACACACAGCTAATGAAGACAGCACTGTCACTGTCTCCTATAGATTAAACACACAGCTAATGAAGACAGCACTGTCTCTGTCTCCTATAGATTAAACACACAGCTAATGAAGACAGCACTGTCTCCTATAGATTAAACACACAGCTAATGAAGACAGCACTGTCAATGTCTCCTATAGATTAAACACACAGCTAATGAAGACAGCACTGTCACTGTCTCCTATAGATTAAACACACAGCTAATGAACACAGCACTGTCTCTGTCTCCTATAGATTAAACACACAGCTAATGAAGACAGCACTGTCAATGTCTCCTATAGATTAAACACACAGCTAATGAAGACAGCACTGTCTCCTATAGATTAAACACACAGCTAATGAAGACAGCACTGTCAATGTCTCCTATAGATTAAACACACAGCTAATGAAGACAGCACTGTCACTGTCTCCTATAGATTAAACACACAGCTAATGAACACAGCACTGTCTCTGTCTCCTATAGATTAAACACACAGCTAATGAAGACAGCACTGTCAATGTCTCCTATAGATTAAACACACAGATAATGAAGACAGCACTGTCTCCTATAGATTAAACACACAGCTAATGAAGACAGCACTGTCACTGTCTCCTATAGATTAAACACACAGCTAATGAAGACAGCACTGTCTCTGTGTCCTATAGATTAAACACACAGCTAATGAAGACAGCACTGTCACTGTCTCCTATAGATTAAACACACAGCTAATGAAGACAGCACTGTCTCTGTCTCCTATAGATTAAACACACAGCTAATGAAGACAGCACTGTCTCCTATAGATTAAACACACAGCTAATGAAGACAGCACTGTCAATGTCTCCTATAGATTAAACACACAGCTAATGAAGACAGCACTGTCACTGTCTCCTATAGATTAAACACACAGCTAATGAACACAGCACTGTCTCTGTCTCCTATAGATTAAACACACAGCTAATGAAGACAGCACTGTCAATGTCTCCTATAGATTAAACACACAGCTAATGAAGACAGCACTGTCTCCTATAGATTAAACACACAGCTAATGAAGACAGCACTGTCTCCTATAGATTAAACACACAGCTAATGAAGACAGCACTGTCACTGTCTGTCTCCTATAGATTAAACACAGATAATGAAGACAGCACTGTCACCTATAGATTACACACACAGCCGTGCTATCACTGTCTCCTATAGATTAAACACACAGCTAATGAAGACAGCACTGTCAATGTCTCCTATAGATTAAACACACAGATAATGAAGACAGCACTGTCACTGTCTCCTATAGATTAAACACACAGCTAATGAAGACAGCACTGTCTGTCTCCTATAGATTAAACACACAGCTAATGAAGACAGCACTGTCAATGTCTCCTATAGATTAAACCACACAGCTAATGAAGACAGCACTGTCACTGTCTCCTATAGATTAAACACACAGCTAATGAAGACAGCACTGTCTCCTATAGATTAAACACACAGCTAATGAAACCAGCAATGTCACTGTCTGTCTCCTATAGATTAAACACAGCTAATGAAGACAGCACTGTCAATGTCTCCTATAGATTAAACACACAGCTAATGAAGACAGCACTGTCAATGTCTCCTATAGATTAAACACACAGCTAATGAAGATAGCAGTGTCAATGTCTCCTATAGCAACAAGAACAAAGACAGCATCACTGCAGTGCTGTTTATGGAAAAACAGAGGGGGGGGGGGGGGTGTAAAGGAGATTTGTGAGTTGAAAGTGTTAACTGGAACCCTGGCTGCTTTAAAACACACTGACTGACACCATAGGACATTTAAAAAAGAGGCAACGTGACTCTCCGGGCACCAGAGACTGGTCAGCTGTAATCACAGCACTTCAGAGTTCAATATTATTTACGTGACGAAAACATGTTATTTACGTGACGGAAACATGCTTTGGGGAGTTTGAGCATTCTAACCTCCGTGGAAGCCGGCTCTGCTCATAAGCTCCTCCCAGTCTGAGCCCGCCCCCAGCAGCGCATCGAGCGCTATCATTGGTGCATCATGGCCACTGCGTCCCGCCCACCCCGACAGGCTGAAGCTCTTATAGGCCTCATCTCTCTCGACCGGCCCGTACTGGTCAGGCCAGATCGCGGGGCCTGTGCCTGAGGACAGTCCTCTTAGGTCCAGGTACCTGGGGGAGTAACCAGAGGTAAGACCATTCAAATTTGAGGACCCCCTCGAAAACGAGATGCTGCATCTCAAGGGGTTATCCTCCAAACAATACATTTCAAAAATTACAGACGGTGAAAATACAGCATCAAATCGTAGAAATCACATGCTGAATGTGGACTACTAAACATTTCACACGTGCCAGCTTTTATCCAAAACTTATTAGATATACATTTCCATTAGTATGTGTGCTTGACCATGACATTGTTAGCAGCTCACTCTACCAGTTGACCTTGGTGTTAGCAGCTCACTCTACCAGTTGACCTTGGTGTTAGCAGCTCACTCTACCAGTTGAGCTTGGTGCTGTTAGCAGCTCACTCTACCAGTTGACCTTGGTGTTAGCAGCTAACTCTACCAGTTGACCTTGGTGTTAGCATCTCACTCTACCAGTTGACCTTGGTGTTAGCATCTCACTCTACCAGTTGACCTTGGTGTTAGCAGCTCACTCTACCAGTTGACCTTGGTGTTAGCAGCTCACTCTACCAGTTGAGCTTGGTGCTGTTAGCAGCTCACTCTACCAGTTGACCTTGGTGTTAGCAGCTCACTCTACCAGTTGACCTTGGTGTTAGCAGCTCACTCTACCAGTTGACCTTGGTGTTAGCAGCTCACTCTACCAGTTGACCTTGCTGTTAGCAGCTCACTCTACCAGTTGACCTTGGTGCTGTTAGCAGCTCACTCTACCAGTTGACCTTGGTGCTGTTAGCAGCTCACTCTACCAGTTGACCTTGGTGTTTGCAGCTCACTCTACCAGTTGATCTTGGTGTTAGCAGCTCACTCTACCAGTTGACCTTGGTGCTGTTAGCAGCTCACTCTACCAGTTGACCTTGGTGTTAGCATCTCACTCTACCAGTTGACCTTGGTGTTAGCAGCTCACTCTACCAGTTGACCTTGGTGTTAGCAGCTCACTCTACCAGTTGACCTTGGTGTTAGCAGCTCACTCTACCAGTTGACCTTGGTGTTAGCATCTCACTCTACCAGTTGACCTTGGTGCTTTTAGCAGCTCACTCTACCAGTTGACCTTGGTGCTGTTAGCAGCTCACTCTACCAGTTGACCTTGGTGTTAGCAGCTCACTCTACCAGTTGACCTTGGTGCTGTTAGCACTAGGCTCTACCAGTTGACCTTGATGATGTCTCAGACCTCAGCAAACCCCGTGGTCTATCCCTGTGTTGCTGTGGATCTCCTCACCACTGCCACTTCTCTGTGAAGTATCCCCAGTCCCTCTCGCACTCCTCCACGGTGAATCCCCGCGATTTCACAAACTCTCGTGCCACCGGGCACGCCTCCTTCACAAGCCCCGCCCCCCAGCTCGCCACGGGCCGGCGCTGGACGGCGTAGGCGGTGAAGAGAGCCGAGGCGACGGCACCGAGGAACCCGGTTGGGTGGGGGTGGGTCATGCGGCCGGTCTCCACGGCAACGGCGACCAACGAGGACAACTGTTCGGGACGAGGATATCTGTGGGTGAGGAGAGAGAGAGAGAGAGAGAGAGAGAGAGAGATCTTGGGTAAAACACCATTACCTTTGACCTAGGATGATGTTCCTTAGTTTTCTTTCAAATACATTAGATTAATTCCTTTGTGTGTGTGTGTGTGTGTGTGTGTGTGTGTGTGTGTGTGTGTGTGTGTCTATCTGTGTGATGTTCATTAGTTTTCTTTTGAAATTCATTACATTAATTCCTTTTGAGACGGTAGATAAAAAAACACCTTCTGTGCTTCACTGTCCTTCAGTAGTAGTGCCTGAATGCCTTACTGTGTGCAGGGTCGCCTACTTTAATGGACGCCATCGTGGTGCACGGACTGCCCTGTCTGTAACGTTAGCCTGAGCTACACTGTTATGGCAGTAATTGGAGCATGAAGTATGAAGAGTTGTGTTCTGAGAGTTGTGAAACGGCTTGTCTGTCTAAGCATGAGTGTGACGGTACAAACCTGACAGTTGAGCACCCTGTGCAGCATCTGTGTGTGTGTGTGTGTGTTTGAGAGGAAGAGAAAGAGCTTCCAGCAGCCTGTGTGAGTGTGTGTGTTTGAGAGGAAGACAAAGAGTTTCCAGCAGCCTGTGTGTGTGTGTTTGAGAGGAAGAGAAAGAGTTTCCAGCAGCCTCTGTGTGTGTGTGTGTGTATGTGACGTACATAACCCCTCCGCCCTTACCTGCTCTACCACGTCGGAGCATGTGTGTGGTCTGACAGATTGAAGGCCTCTAACTGTGCTTCCCTGCTCAACCATGTGTTAGTGTGTTTGTTCAGTAACCCCCCTGAAAGCTGTAGTGTCAGTATGTGTGTGTGTGTGTGTGTGAGAATGTGTTTTAGTGTGTATTTTAGTCTCTGTGTGTGTGTGTAAAGCTCATTGGGTGTATGTGTGTGTGTGTGTGTGTGTGTGTGTGTGTGTGTGTGTGTGTGTGTGTGTTAACAGATATAAGCCCCCTGACTGTCCTCACCTGAGTCCGATGCACATGGACCTCATGGCAGCCCCACAGCCGGTGCCCTCGGGGTTGTAGGCCACCCTGTACCCCCCCTCCGAGCCCGGCCTCAGCTGGGACACACCTGGGGGAGACACAAGGGGGGGGGGGGGTCTCAGGGAGTGTGTTTACACAGAAAAAAAAGGGTGTAATAGATTAACTTGTGTGTGTGTAGGTGTGTGTGTGTGTGTGTGTGTGTGTGTGTGTGTGTGTGTGTGTGTGTGTAGGTGTGCATACTCAGGCCAGAAGTGTGTTGAGTTTAAACAGAAAACAGGAAGGTGTTAAACATCAACTTCTTTGTGGTGGTGTGTGTGTGTGTGTGTGTGTGTGTGTGTGTGTGTGTGTGCCTAGAAAAACATCTGTGTTGTGTGTTGCAACAGTATTTAACTACACTGAGGTAGTGAATCAGTTAGACATTAGCATGTTTCTGCGCACACCCAAAACACGCCTTGGACCTCAGAAGAAACACCTGTAGATCATTTAGGATGATGTTTGGGAGAAACACCTGTAGATCATTTAGGATGATGTTTGTGATAAACACCTGTACTGTAGGTCATTTAGGATGATGTTTGGGAGATACACCTGTACTGTAGGTCATTTAGGATGATGTTTGGGAGATACACCTGTACTGTAGGTCATTTAGGATGATGTTTGGGAGATACACCTGTAGATCATTTAGGATGATGTTTGGGAGATACACCTGTACTGTAGGTCATTTAGGATGATGTTTGGGAGATACACCTGTACAGTAGGTCATTTAGGGTGATGTTTGGGAGATACACCTGTACAGTAGGTCATTTAGGATGATGTTTGGGAGATACACCTGTACAGTAGGTCATTTAGGGTGATGTTTGGGAGATACACCTGTACAGTAGGTCATTTAGGGTGATGTTTGGGAGATACACCTGTACAGTAGGTCATTTAGGGTGATGTTTGTGAGAGTTTTACTTGGTTTCTGCCCCGTTTACCCAGAATGCTTGAGGGTCCTGGCTTCCTCCCCTCCATATCTTTCATGCCCTCCACGTAGCGAGAGGCCACCTCGTGATACAGCTCCTCCCCTTCCTTTCCTGTAAGGTCAAAGGTCACAGGTCACAGGTCACAGATCACAGGACGCATGCTGGGGAGGGTCAGCCTGCTAACGTACAGTCTGAGTATTTAGTAGTAATTAATTAATTATAATTAATATATTATAAGTAGTTCATTATACTCTGAAGGGTGTATTTGTGTACGTGGATGGGGCAAGAACAACAACAAAGGACCAATATTAAAGCTCTTGCAAGTTAAATCTATCAGAAACAAAACATCTAGGACACCTTTGAACTTTCCAGATAGCCTTTGGCAATCTTTCAGAGAAGGTAATATTCAGAGGTTTTTGAAACTTCAAGGGTATTCCAGATGAATAATTCGGTTGAACCTTTTCGATACACTCACAATCACACTAACACACACACACACACACACACTCACAATCAAGTATCAATGGGAGCATGTTTATTCTAATGTAATTCTAATTAATTACAAAGGTTAGAAATTGTATATGTATAGACTAATAATGGAGCAAGATAGGGGAGGTGGAACTCAGTTGTTTGGGGTCAGTTGTTTTTACCCACAAAAGAAATAGCATCCAAGTTCAGAGAAGAAAACAATTGGTGCTGTCTGAATCTGAATCAAAACTGGGCTCGTACGGGGCACCTCCACAGCGGTTCAATCTAAACCCGGCGAAACTCTCCACAACAAACGCAAAGTTTAATCTGAAATTGCATCAGTGTTCCTTGTGAGAGGCAGAAACTGCGGCATGTTGTCCCAGTAACCAAGAAATTAAAAATGAATCAATTTCCAATAGCTACTCACCAGTTGTCAAGCCTTCCGCGGTTGCTAGGTGAAGGACCGTGTCATCACTGACCGGCCAATCAGGGAGCTCTGCGCTGATGTTCTTCAGTCCACCCAGTTCCTGTAACTCCTGAGGGATTTTCCCAAAAGTGACCACAGAGACGCACTCATTAGAATGTCATTCAAATCCCCCACAATCCCACTGTCCTCTAGCCGCCCCCAACACGACCAGCTTATTGAACATTCCACACACATCAATTATAAAGTTCAATTATTAAGCACTACAGCTGCGCCTTAATGTCAGAGGCTCTTAATCAGGCCAATGTTCTTGGAGACTTTAGAGGTCCGACTCATTCAAGCGTAATGATCTGAGCTCTAGGGTTGGATAGAGAGAAGCTCACACACTCCTACGACGACTGCAGCGTCTCTTGCTTTAGGGTTACTGAGGTACGCTCACTCACATCAGGATATGTGTGTAAGGGGTGGGGAGAGGGGTACGCTCACACACACAGCAGGATATGTGTGTTAGTGGTGGGGAGAGAGGCACGCTCACACACACACACCAGGATATGTGTGTTAGTGGTGGGGAGAGCGGTACGCATACACACACACACCAGGATATGTGTGTTACTGGTGGGGAGAGAGGCACGCTCACACACACACACCAGGATATGTGTGTTACTGGTGGGGAGAGAGGCACGCTCACACACACACACCAGGATATGTGTGTTAGTGGTGGGGAGAGCGGTACGCTCACACACACAGCAGGATATGTGTGTTACTGGTGGGGAGAGAGGCACGCTCACACACTTGTAAGACCTCAGGGTCTTACAACGCATACAAAGCAGCAACACTATCCTGAAAGACCTTTCTCTCTCTCCATCCCTCTCTCTCTCCCCCTCCCTCTGTCTCTCTCTCCCTCCCTCCTTATCTCCCTCCCTCCCTCCCTCTCTCTCTCTCTCTTGGGTGATTTAAGCTCACACACAGAGGCTCCTGCATACAAATGACCAGACCCATCAAGTCTCCTTTTGTTCTGATGCGAGGGAGTCATTTAGTCCAATAAAAGGCGGTGTGAAATAAGCACAGGGATCCTTCATTGTTTTATCTCCTCTGTGCTAAAAGCCCCAACACTGCTGTGGAGGAGCAGGTAAAACAGCGGTGATAGACCAGTAGAGATACACCCTCATGACTTGCCCAACGACATGGCCGTCCATCAGCTTGGAGTATCAGAGCTATGACAAACTCGTCAAGAGACAAGGAGGGGTGCCATGAGTGCACATGAGTGTGTGTGTGTGTGTGTGTGTGTGTGTGTGTGTGTGTGTGTGTGTGTGTGGGGGGTTGTTAAAGGTCTTCTGAGGTGAGAATCATAAGTTTACACAGACAAGAAAATGTTCAACTGGAATTTGTGTGTCTGGGGATGTGTGTGTGTGTGTGTGTGTGTGTGTGTGTGTCTGGGGATGTGTGTCTGCTCAAGTGGCACTCACTGCCACTCTGAGATTCTTTTGAATGAAGAGTGCGTTACAAATAAAATGCATTATTATTATTATTATTATTATTATTATTATTATTATTATTATTATTAAGTGTAGGAGTGGAAGGATGTGAGTGTTAGATTTCAGACAGAGGACATGTTCAACTGTCAACTGGACTTCTCTCTCTCTCTGTATGTGTGTGTGTGTGTGTGTGTGTGTGTGTGTGTGTGTGTGTGTGTGTGTGTGTGTGTGTGTGTGTGTGTGTCTGTGTCTGTGTGAGAGACAGAGAGAGACACTGACTTTGTGGATGGCTGGACCAGACTGATTGTACTCCCAGAGCTGGTTGCGGTAACCCAAGGCATCCCCTACTCCACTGAGAAGCATTCCAGCTTTGTAATGTTGGAGAGATACAAGACTGCAGAAGGAGAGAGAGAGAGAGAGAGAGAGAGAGAGAGAGAGAGAGAGAGAGGGACAGAGACAGAGACAAGGACAGAGAGATAGAGAGAGGCAGGATAGCCAGATGAGAAGAGACAAAAAAAAGAATGACAGAGAGAATAAGAGATATAGAGTCACAAGGGGAAGGAAATAATCAGTATCATTAGCTAGAGTCGTTCTTCAACCGACACCGTTCGATCGGGGCCATATATCCTCCCTTCACCTGGAGCCGTGGGCTCGTGATGAATAACAACAGAAGGTCGGGAAATCACCTCACGAAACAAACAAGGGAAACACATCCCTTGCCTTGACAAACCCAATGCATCTGTGAATTTATTCTTACAGTGACCTTTAGTCTCAGAAAAAGGGATGCTGTAGCAAAAACAAAACATTAGCTGTGGGCTATTCATTTCTACACTTTAGTTCATATATGAAACGTAAAATTACTTTTTTTTTTTATGTTTTGGAGCAACATTTACAGCGTGTCAGCTAACTTAAGCATTTTTTAATGAATAATTAATAACATTTTGTATTGCATACAGGTATTTGGCTGCACCCACGAGTAGCCTGGGTGTCAAATGGGCAAAAACGATAACATATGAGTGGCTTTTCTGAAACGCAACTCACCGGTCCATAACTCCAGTGTTGACCGTAACTGAATGCGTCGGTCGGGACAAGACTTCACTAAACGCTGGGGATTCAAACTATCAACGCGTGCACGCCCCCTTTCCGCTGGAAACTTCCTGAACGCTCCAACTAAAGGGCTATTAGTCGGAATTATCTGCTCCGACAATAGTGAAACAACTTTTTTCCTCTGTTCCCTACGTTGTGTATGTGGTCACACGAAGCGTATCACGCGTTGCCTAATATGGATTCAGACGAGTATAGTGCCCCTGCAGTTGCCGTAGATCAGGCTACTCTTTAGCACGGCGGTGACCACATGGGGTGCGTAGAAGGGACAATCATTGACCATAACGTAGAGTTAGGGTACTATGTTGCTGAGGTGGCATTTGGCCAGTCCCTACAAGATTGGGCAAGATTTAATTAAGTTTATGATTTGGAATACGCTATTTGGAATACGCAATTAAAGACAAATATAAGTTTTTTGTTTACGTTCTCATTCTGCAAATGATTATCTGCATTTGCAAATAGCATGCGTAGGCGTATGGCACGTGAACTGCGTCATGCGTTTGTTTTGAATTGTTTTGATACATAACTTGGAAACTTCAAAATGTGCGCTGTTCTTCAGAGTTTGGAAGGCTCAATTATCCACAAGATGGCGTAGCTCCATACTGAAGCTCTTTCCATGTAGACCAGTCATTCAGCGCATCAAATGGTTGAGCATTACCATCCTCAATGAGTAGGCCTGTTTAAAAATCGCACACTAAATTCAATAACTGACGATACTGAATGCAGAACAACATCATACTTGCCTGCAGTTGAGCATATATCAGTTACACTTACAGGATCTGATTCCATCCAGCATTTGTTCTCTCTCCCAAACACGTTCGCCACATCTGATCTGAAGTCAGGTCGTTTTCATCAGTAAAACAAACAAAAAGTGTCTCTCTGATGTAGTGAGTGTCGGCATGGTGCTGATAGAGAACGCGTGCGCTTCAGCAGTGTTATCGACACTCTGAGCATATCCAGCGGGAGTACGGAGCCTTCACTGGAAACGGTTGCTAATTAAACCCCAGTACTTCTGGGGAGACGCGGGGATGTGTGTGGCTATATTTCAGTTTGTGTGCGTTTCTGACGTGTGTGTGTGTGTGTGTGTGTGTTTACACAGTGATATGAAATATTGTCTCCCGCAGAGCACGCTCAAAGCATATTATGTCCAAGGAGATCTAAATTCAACAGTTGCTAATGCACCAGCAAATATCCGCGCGCACATTATTCAAGTGCACATATATAATTATTTACGCTTAGACCAGAACATATATGCATCGGCATATTTATGGAGATATATTAGTGTATGTATGCACACGCACGCACGCACGCACGCACACAAACACACGAGGACTGCTGTTGATCATTCAGCCTCAG
>NC_045174.1:21261012-21263512 GCF_900700415.2 Clupea harengus | reverse complement strand
CTCCCCCCCCCCCCCCCCCCTCTCTCTCTTCGTCTCTCTCTCCCCCTCTCTCTCCTCCTCTCTCTCCGTCTCCTCTTGGCGAGACAAACGACAGTCGGTAAAGGACAACGAGGGTTAGAATGAAATTAGCATTTGAACTGATCATTAAAGCTGATTGAGCTAGATTGTCGACAGAGATATTATGAAATGCCACGTGCAATCTAAGGGGCATATCCTCAGACAGATGCATGTGATTGGTGAAACACTTACCTCATTCTTTCTCTCTTTCTTTCTCTCTTTCTTTCTTCTATCTCTCCCTCTCTCTTTCCGACTCATCCTCCTCAGTGATTGGGTTTATATATGGGCTCGGTTGGGCATACTGGAGAAAGAGTTTGGCAAATCTGCCCCCCACACACACAGAGACACAGACACACAGACACACAGACACACACACACACACACACACACGCACACACGGACACACACACGCACACACGGACACGCACACACGCAGACACGCAGACACACAGACACACAGACACACAGACACACACACACACACACACACACACACACACACCTACGCACACAGACACACACACACACACACACACTCACACACACACACACACACACACACCTACGCACACAGACACACACACACACACACACACACACACCCACGCACACACACACACAGACGCACACACACACACACACACACACACACACACACACACACACACACCCACGCACACAGACACACACAGACACACACACACACACACACACACACACACACAGATGGTGACGGATGCCACTGCGTGGCATAGGATGACTCCTGACGCGTCAGTAATTGACTGACCTCTTGTGTTTTGATTGACCAATGAAACTAAATTGACGCAGAATCACCTTTTCACCGACGCTACTTGTCAATAATCTTCTGGCCAGTGACAGACGCTATCCAGGAATGCATTGTGTCATTAGAACAGACCCATTATTTTGGTGTCATGCGGGGCTTTGGAAATAACACAGAATGGGTTCTCGGAGAGATCTGAATTGAACGAGACAATATTTTGATGGGTTTTGGAATAGAAATGTAAAATAAATCTGAAATCCCCTTCTTGCAGGGACGTCTCTGCATGCCTCTTGTGTGATTTGGGTATTTCAGGAGAATTTATTTTCATATAATTATAGTTTTCAATTTCGTGTCTCTACTATCAATTTGAATCTCCTTCTCCTCCACCTCCATCCTCCTCCCCTCCTCCCCTCTCCTATCCCACTCATTCTCTCTCTCTCTCTCTCTCTCTCTCTCTATCTGTCTATCTCACTCATTCTCTCTCTTCCACTCTCTCTCTCTCTATCTATCTGTCTATCTCGCTCATGATCTCTCTCTCTCTATCAATCTATCTATCCCACTCATTCTCTCTATTTCACCCTCTCTCTAATCTAATCTATCTATCTATCTATCTCACTCATTCCCTATCTTCCACTCTCTCTCTCTCTATCTATCTATCTCTCTCTATCTAGCTGATTATCTCTCTATCTCTCTCTATCTATCTATCTCTCTCTCTATCTAGTTATCTTTCTATCTCTCTCTCTCTCTCTCTCTCTCTCTATCTATCTATTTATCTATCTATCTATCTTTCTCTCTCTATCTAGTTATCTATCTAGCTAGTTATCTCTCTATCTCTCTCTCTATCTATCTATTTATCTATCTATCTTTCTCTCTCTATCTAGTTCTCTATCTAGCTAGTTATCTCTCTATCTCTCCCTCTTTCTATCTATTTATCTATCTATCTCTCTCTCTCTCTCTATCTAGTTCTCTATCTAGCTAGTTAGCTTTCAATCTATATCTCCATCTCTCTCTCTATCTATTTATCTATCTATCTATCTCTCTCTCTCTATCTAGTTATCTATCTAGCTAGTTATCTCTCTATCTCTCTCTCTATCTATCTATTTATCTATCTATCTCTCTTTCTTTCTATCTATTGATCTATCTATCTCTCTCTCTCTCTATCTAGTTCTCTATCTCTCTAGTTATCTATCTCTCTCTCCCTCTTTCTCTCTTTCAGCTCCATGACGGTGCGTAAGGGTAAGAGGGGCGTGTCCATCCAGGAGCACATGGCCATAGACGTCTGTCCAGGGCCCATCCGGCCAATCAGACAGATCTCTGCCTACTTCCCCCGCCTCTCCCCCACCTCCTCCATCTCTGATTCGCTGTCACCCAACCAGGCCGACTGTCCGTCCCCGTTGCCGGGGGGAGGTGGGGCCTCGGCGGGTGTCGTGCTGCTGTTGCCCGGAGCGACAGGAGGAGGAGGGGGAGGGACACTCTCCATGATGAGCAGCGTGGACGCGTCCATAGAGATTGACAGCGGAGACAGCGACGACAACAGTGAGTCAGTCCCGCCGAACGGACACTTCCGCCAGTGGACATGGGTTCACTGGTCAAATCAGTTGTGTTTCGATTGTCAAAGACCTACCGACTCATTATCTGATTCTTAATTGTGGTCGCATCAGC
>NC_045174.1:21191012-21236012 GCF_900700415.2 Clupea harengus | reverse complement strand
TGCTCACGCCCAGTCCTGACCGACTGAAAAGAAAAACATCTGGGAACATCTACGAAGAGCAAACCAGGCTTCCACTCATTTATACACACAAACAAACACGCAAACAAACACGCAAACAAACACACAAACACACACGCAAACAAACACACAAACAAACACGCAAACATCCTCCATGCCCTCCTCCAGCAGAGCGCTAAATGTCCCTGTGATGCTTCAGGCCTGCATCTGCCCGTGTGGCATACGAGTGGACTGTGTTTGTCCTTGGCATGCTGCTAGACGTTCTTTCAATGGGTGAGTGTTTCTTTTCAGATGTGCCCACGTTGCTGTAGAGGACACCCTAGCCACTCTTACCAGGCTTATCTGTGAGCAACGTGCCAGACCCACTGCCTCTGCATATGCTGTTCTGTGGCCATGATCCCACACATAACACATGTTTTTACCGTCGCAGAAGGGATCTGAGAACGCCTACTCTGTATTATGTTTTATTTATGTTTTTTTGTTGGGCGTCATGATACTTTATTATGGTTATGATAAAAAAAAAAATATGACTGTGTTTGCGTAACTATAATCCAAAGTTTCTGCCTCTCTGAAACCAAGCATGCTTTTCTTTGTGATGGTCAAGCATGTTTAAGGCTAATGCTAATCCAGTCTGTGGAAGGTTAAATGGTGTTTCGTCTCTCTGGTAAGTGTGTACACGATGTAGTGTGGGTATCCTGAGCATCTTTGGTTGTCACACAGCTTGATGAAAAGAAGAAGAAGAAGAAAAAACACAGCGAAGCTGAATTAGCTGGTTTGTGCTGTTTTTTTTTTCTTTTCTTTTGGTCAGTTTTCCTGAAGTTGGGATCGAAGGGACACTTTCATGGTTTGGAGTGATTACAGCAATGAATGTCGCCTCATTTTATAACAATAAAAGTCTTGTGTGGTCCTGGATTTGTCACGCAGTCATTTTAGATGTGTGTTTCTGTATATCGAAATGAATGAACGCATTTCAACATCTATCAACATTTTTCTCTTCAGGTAAAACCTATCATCTGTTGTACGTTCAAACTGTTAACATACAGTTTTGATATCATAGATAGATACACTCTATCAAGGTTAAATCTATGTGATACAGCTTTCATATAATGGATGCTATTTCTAAGCTCTCCACAAATGTATACAAAGAAGAAGCCCATTTCTGGGTAATAGGCTGATGTTGGTGAGAGTGAGGAAAGTGGTCGAGTCAAACTCTGCGTAGTCAAAATATGCCACCCTGTGGTCAAAGATCAGTACGGTCTGTGGTCCTTTAACAAACCAGGAAGTGCATGTGGAAGTTTGTCAAAGGACACACCATTTCAGAATACCAAATATTGAAAATATGAATAATGAACATTTAATTTTTTTTAATTTACTATTATTACACTTGTATTAAAGGATACCGTCGCCGCGCCCTGCCCGTGCTCTACAGCCTACCTCTATTTTGATGTTGGTGCGCAACGACGTTCAAGACCCGGAAGTAATACTTGTTTACAAGGGAAGCGAGTAGAAATATAGTGAGTGTCTCTAGAAGCGGAATATTACCAGTTTTTCTCGTGTTTTAGATCAACATAATGTGAAACCAGTCGGCCCATATATTTTTAAAGTTAAGTCCTAAATAATTTTAATCATTACGTGATTGTATGGTATCCAGACCTATTTGACATCAGATGGATCCTGGATCTGTCATCGGTTTCGCTGTAAGTGAACGTTAAATGAAGCCCATCACAACCTTGACAGTCAGTAATCGGTAACTTCAGGTCATTTATGTCAGAAGTGTAACCTTTGAAGTGAAAATCTTTGAAAGCAGTGGCACCAATACTTTTTCCAAACATCGAGGACAAACATTGAACGTGCAGTTGTCGCCGGTCGTTTCCCACGGCTCATTCCATCAGTAGTCAGAAAATGTCTAAAATTGAAAGGCTGAATGCGCGGGTCTCTAAACTGCTGACGGCAGCGGTCCACGAAGTCCTGGAAGTGGTGAAGGATACGGTGTCGGAGTACCAGGAGAAAACCGCCAGAACTCAGAGGGAGAACGAAAGACTACAGAGGAAACTCCAGGAACAACAGCACAAGTTTGACCGAGAATGTGAGTCGCTATTTGCTGTTATTTCAACTGCTGACATTGTGCAGCTTGTGTATAGATTGCCAAGACATTTATATTCATAAATTCATATTTTTTTTCTGTGTGTTTATTTTCTATAGTGGCACGAGTATCCAGATCAAGTCCTCCAAGGCAGACTAGCCAATCAGAACAGTGTAAATGCTCCTGTAAAGAGCTTCAGATCTCCAAGGGAACAGACAAGCCAGAGCTAAAGGTGGAGTCCAGAGCGACTCCTGCAGACGAGGTGAAGAATCATCTGGACTCAAAGGCAGAATCCCCGGCCAGCGTTGAGCAGGTGTTCACAAACTGCAGTGAACTGGCTTCATGTATCTCCCTGTTGGAGACAGAAGATTCACAATCTGGGAACTCTGAAGACGGCTCAGCACATGTAGAAAGCGTCCTGTTCCCCCATGGGCTCTCAGTGGATAACCCCAACACACCCATTCAGCAAGGCATACCAACAGACATTAATATCATCAAAGCAGAGCCTGAACTTCTGGAATATTCCCTTTCCCCGCAGCCAGTGCCCCAGAACTCGGTGTACGACAACGAGGAGCCCAACCCAGACCCTAACTCCAGCACAGCCCCGAGTGACGTCCAGTTAGGCCTCCACTCGCCCAGAGCTGATGTTGCGGACGAGGTGCACTACATCCACTCCGACACGCTCAACGCCTTTGTGGAGTCGTTTCCGTTCGAGAGGACCCAGGGGCTGGCAGCTGAGGCATGGACCCAGCATCAGCAGCAGCATCAGCAGCAGCAGCAGCGCTTCTTAGGCCGGGAGGAGAGCCATCGCTGTCTGCTGTGTGGGAAGACCTTCAGCCGCCTCGGAAACCTGCGCATCCACCAGCGCTGCCACACGGGCGAGAAGCCGTACACCTGCGGCCACTGCGGCCGACGCTTCAGCCACGCCGGAAACCTCCAGAAGCACAAGCGCGTGCACACCGGGGAGCGGCCGTACGGATGCCATCAGTGCGGCAAGATGTTCAGCCAGTCCACCCACCTCAAGAAGCACCAGAGGATCCACAGCTTCCGCCACCTCAGTGTGGGATGAGGGGGGCATGCGATTGGTTGGGAGCCAGAAACAGGGAAACAGGAAGTGTGTGGGCTGAAGGGCACGTGATTGGGTGAGAGCCAGACATTACAGGGGGAGAAAAACACTGAGAGAAGAATGAATGGGCGAGTTTGTAATGCTAAACACTAATCGAATCAGCCATTTTTTTTTTTGCTTTACTCAAGCCACTGTCAGACTTACTCAGTGATTCTAGCTATGTACTTTTATGTGGAGTTATGAGTGCGTTCCAAGTCTCCATTCATTTAGATAGGAGCCTGATCTTGTGAGACCGCGGCTAATGAGGCGTAGCCAAGATGGTCGCTGAATGCACCTTTGCCTGTAAGGACTTCGGTGCGAGACCAACGCCGGAGGCTGAGGTGGATCTATGACTTACTGGTCTGTTTCTTGCCAGTGGGTTTGGTGACGCGTCTCGCTCTCGAGAGCTCACCACATGTGGCACAGCGGTTACGCGGTGGGTTTGGTGTTTGTGAAACTGAAATAACTATGATTCAGTCATAGAAAGACTCGTCTGTAACTGTGTTTGTGAAACTGAGATAACTGTGATTCAGTCATAGAAAGACTCGTCTGTAACTGTGTTTGTGCGAGGTTACCATGTCAACAACCATGAAAAAGGGCGGGCCAGTGACACCAGAAGATCCAGAAAAAAGAGGAACTTTTTCACTGTTTATTCTGGCTTGGTCAAATATCCCCCCCCCCACTCTACATACTGCATCGTGTTTGACTTTGAAATCTGTCTTTTTTTAAATTAGCTCATAATAATCCTATCCATTGATGCACAGATAATGATGGACCTAAGAAATATTGAAACACTAGGCTTTTGCATTCTGTTGTGTTTATATTATCTTGATATATGTACTATAGGTCCTTCTGACACATAACATGTCCACTTGTGGTTGTCTCTCATTGGCTGTTGAATGTCAAACTATTGAAAGTGAGTGAGTACACAATACAGGCAAGAAGAAAATTTCAAAACACATTTTAAACATCACTGTTTTGAGGGTTTGCTTAAATCTGGGCAAGTTCATAATTACTGTTTTGCATAATAATAAAAGGGTGTATATCTTTCCAAAAGTTGTGTTCTTACAAAACGTCTTGATGTGGATGCAGTGGCTATATTGGAGTTGCTGATATTCAGCATCTAAATCAACCAAATGCAGTTTGGTTTTCCATATGTAAAAACATATCCAAATGTGGAAACCTTGGTGTTCTAAGTAGTGTGTCCAATTACTGTTAGACATTTTGCTTCCTTAAATCTGAAAGAATCAGTGAGAGCGGCTGCTGAGGTAGGGGGAAGAGACTTTTATTATGATAGACCAGCTGTCGGCGGAAATAAGATGCATGTAGTATATATGGCTGACTGTGTTGAGTAGAAGGGTTTGTGGCTGGTTATTACCTGTTTATTTATGTTAATATAAACCTAATTTTAAATCATTAGGCCCAGATATCTTAAAAGTTAAGCCTTAAATCATTTTAATCTTTTTGTGATACTGTCGTATCCAGACCCATTTAACATCAGATGGATCTGGGATCGGTATATCAGTTTCGCTGTAACGTTAAATGAACCCAATCACAACCTTGACATCCAGTAATCGGTAATGTCAGGTCAGTTGTGTCAGAAGTGTAATCCAATGTTTTTTTTCTGAATATCGTGGATAGTAGTGCTACCAATACTTTTCCCCGACACCGAGGACAAACGTTGAACGTGTAGTTGTCGCCTATCGTTTCCCACTGCGACTTTCGTCAGCAGTCAGAAAATGTCTAAAATTGAAAGGCTGAATGCGCGGGTCTCTAAACTGCTGACGGCAGCGGTCCACGAAGTCCTGGAGGTGGTGAAGGATACGGTGTCGGAGTACCAGGAGAAAACCGCCAGAACTCAGAGGGAGAACGAAAGACTACAGAGGAAACTCCAGGAACAACAGCACAAGTTTGACCGAGAATGTGAGTCGCTATTTGCTGTCATTGCCATTACATAGCACCCTGTGGACGATATTCGGTGATTGCTGAAATTGTGCAGCTGTCTGTAGATTACCAAAACAACATGACTTGAATGTATTGCTATTCTGTTCTGTTCTGTAAATGTTTCTGTCTTTACTGTCTATAGTGGCACGCCTATCCAGATCAAGTCCTCCAAGGCAGATTGGCCAATCAGAGCAGTCTAAATGCTCCAGTAAAGAGCTTCAGATCTCCAAGGGAACGGACAAGCCAGAGCTAAAGGTGGAGTCCAGAGCGACTCTTGCAGACGAGGTGAAGAATCATCTGGACTCAAAGGCAGAATCCCCGGCCAGCGTTGAGCAGGTGTTCACAAACTGCAGTGAACTGGCTTCATGTATCTCCCTGGTGGAGACAGAAGATTCACAATCTGGGAACTCTGAAGACGGCTCAGCACATGTAGAAAGCGTCCTGTTCCCCCATGGGCTCTCACTGGATAACCCCAACACACCCATTCAGCAAGGCATACCAACAGACATTAATATCATCAAAGCAGAGCCTGAACTTCTGGAATATTCCCTTTCCCCGCAGCCAGTGCCCCAGAACTCGGTGTACGACAACGAGGAGCCCAACCTAGACCCTAACTCCAGCACAGCCCCGAGTGACGTCCAGTTAGGCCTCCACTCGCCCAGAGCTGATGTTGCGGACGAGGTGCACTACATCCACTCCGACACGCTCAACGCCTTCGTGGAGTCGTTTCCGTTCGAGAGGACCCAGGGGCTGGCAGCTGAGGCATGGACCCAGCAGCAGCAGCAACAGCAACAACAGCAACAACAACAGCAACAACAGCAGCAACCACAGCAGCTACCGCAGCAGCGGCAGCATCAACAGCAGCGGCACCATCAACAGCAGCGGCAGCATCAACAGCAGCGGCAGCGGGAGCATCCACAGCGCCTCTTAGGCCGAGAGGAGAACCATCAATGCCTGCTGTGTGGGAAGACATTCAGTCGCATGGACAACCTGCGCATCCACCTGCGCTGCCACACGGGCGAGAAGCCGTACACCTGCGGCCACTGCGGTCGACGCTTCAGCCACGCCGGAAACCTCCAGAAGCACAAGCGCGTGCACACCGGGGAGCGGCCGTACGGATGCCATCAGTGCGGCAAGATGTTCAGCCAGTCCACCCACCTCAAGAAGCACCAGAGGATCCACAGCTTCCGCCACCTCAGTGTGGGATGAGGGGGCATGTGATTGGTTGGAAGCCAGAAACAGGAAGTGTGTGGGCTGAAGGGCACGTGATTGGGTGGGAGCCAGACATTACAGGGGGAGACAAAACACATGGACGGATGGGAGAATTTGTAATGCTAAACACTGATCAAATCAGCCATGAAAAATAAAGTCTTTTTTTTTTAACATCTCCAAATGTGAAAACCTAATTCATTTATTGTTGTTTATCCAAGTGCTGTTAGAAATTCATTAACCTGCAGGTATTTACATGGTGCATTGATTTAACACGGGTTTCCTGATGTGCTCCACACTGTATATAATTATCAAGCTGGGTAGAATACTACCAAATTCAGTGTAACATTAAAGGAGTGGTTTGCAACTCTGCTGTAAGGTTGTTGATATTTGAGCTCATCAGCCAATCAAATTACACCCTTCCCTTGTGTGCTTCTGAAGCAGTTTGTTGATTGTCAGGAATTGTTTATGGCTTGGTCCATTTACAGAGGAAGGAGTAGGAACACCAGAGTTGTTTTTTTTTTTTTTTTTTGAGTGCACAAAATAAACAAACGGCTAGAGTACCGTTAGCAGCAATTTGGTGATTTTGACAAAAACAGTATTTAATTAGAATTGCTGACTTCGCCTTTAAGGACTACATTTTTAACTGAATAAATGTTTCAGCACCTGCAGATGTGTGTTGAGATGAAAGAGTATCTGCTGCTGAATATCACATTACTGATCCTAACAATACTATGACTTTTATTATGAAAGACTAACCTGTCAATGACTGCAGTTAACCCCTTCTGATTCTGTCAAGCACACTGTTTTTTAAATCCAGGTATTTATTAGGCATGTTAATTCTAACTTAAACTATGCGTAGTGAACTACTTGAGTGTTGGATTCACATGGATTCAACGTGAACATAAAGGTTTACCTATTAGAATATATTTTCTTGATGTTGAGCATTTATGACGTCAATTTGTTTTTGTTGATGGTTGGTGACAAGATTTATTAGATTTGTAATTTACAAGATGTGTTTACAAGATGTAACCAGTTCACTAGTAACTAGTTGGGGCACACCAATTAATGTATATAATATATAATAATATATATAATATTAATTAATTAATTAACCAATTAATTAATTATTTTATTTATAAAGTGCCAATTACAACTGATATTGTGTCAAGGTCCTTTACAGAGCCTAGAGTCTGAACCCCCTAGAGCAAGCACTAAGGCAATGGTGGCCTTAGAAACCTTGAGCAGAACCCAGCTCATAAGGGAGGACCCATCTGCTTGGGGCTGCTTGGGTAGACAGACAGACAAGGGTACATGATACATGCATCAGGATAAACATATTAGCATGCATGTGGCAAGATAACATGATGCATAAAAGATGGCATATGCATGATACAAGATTGATCGCGGATAAAAATGGAGAGAGCCGGTGTTCAAAGTAGTGGTTGTTAGATTGGTATTGTTTTCATCTTCATCAGTTTTTGTATGGCTAATTCTGCTGTGGCGATTTGGAATTGATCGTTTAAACATTTTGGGCACGGACACCCTCACGGGCATGTGGCTTTGCGTGTGCAACAGAGTAAAAGCAGAGATCTGTGTAGGACAGTATTTCTGCCTCCGGGACACACCACAGATGAATGACATGAACAAAAACATAAGGAAGAGCGCCAATTTGAATGTACACTTCCAAGAATGCTTTAAAGAGGTACTGCACCCCTAACTGTGTTTTTTGAGCTGTAAAGAGAATATGAACATTGACCAAATTCACATTCAACATCTGCATTTTATGGGTTGAAAATGGCTCAACACGCCATCTACTGTTTAAAATGAATCTGAACCATGCAAGGCTGATGCTGACATGGAGGGAACCGTTTGGGACTTATCTACATCATTCGAATGGAGTAAATTCTCAGTCCCTTCCTGTACCCCGTCCCAGCCCCTTTCCAACCTTTTAACATTTTTCAAAATTATGTAGTAGGTGGAGTAAGGCTTAGAGCTAAGGGTGAACTTACACTAAAACTCCATAACCGCGGCGTAGTCACATTGCTCTTATTATGAAAGCTTGCCACCGGAAATGACGTGTTTAACCAGCTGGACCAACGAATACACACAATGCAATCACTTTATGCGGAAATAAACATGTGATATATTTTAGTCACTTTGAATCATTCGCGTTTCTAGCAGGCCAGTCGACAGTTATTTCTGAGAGAGAGCTGTCTTCATGTTGTATTTACCTACCACTGTAATAGCCAGTTGTAAAATTACACATTAGTCACGCTCTGGTAGTAATAATATAGTAAATGTCAACAACGATGGAAGGGAATCAACTGTATTCAAGGTAACTGTAAAGTAAACCGAACTGCTAATGCACTGTTCCTAGTAACATTCATCTCTCTTGGCTTCTTTAAGAGCCTAGCAGTGAAGTCTGATGTAGGTTAGTTGAATAGGCATACCTAAATCCAAATCATTGTGCTCACACGTAGCCCACCTTCATAGTCCACTGCGTGACCATTGTTAATTCATTGTTTTTTAACAGAACTTCGAAAATTGATCGACTGAATGAAAGGGTGTCCAAGTTGCTGACGGTAGCGGTGAACGAAGTTCTGGAACTTGTGCGGGAGACTGTGTCGGAGTATCAGGAGAAAACCTCACGAACCCAGAGGGAGAACGAAAGACTCCGGAAGAGACTTCGCAACTCACTGGAGAGCGACAGAGAACGTGAGAGAGCATTGTGTAGTCCTAAATTGTCTATTATTTAGCAAGGAAACACCTTTGCCGTCATATTAAGTTATTCGCGTCAACCTCGGCTTGTTTAAGTTGAGAGACTATACAACGTCCTATGCCTAGCAACAGGAGCTGTGTCAAGTTATTATATTCTCCCAGTAGGCTTCGGTTGTCTTAAACTTACTGAACTGTCCTCTTGCTGGACATTTTGGACGAATCATAGATAGGAGAGGAGCCTACTATGTTGATCTCTATGGGAAAGATTGTTGTTAAAGGTTTTGCTATGTGTATTATATGGGCAGGGTGCGATTTGTTGTATGTATTTTATATATTTTAGTTTGCATTAAATGTTCAACTGTTCAAAATGTAACCTAATAGGGCCTACCGTTAACTAGGGCCTATTTATTGATTGTTTTTTCATGATTTAAAAAAAAAAAAAAAGAACATCCCCCCTCTGTTTTTTTGACAAATCGCACCCTGTATATGGGTATGTTGTGTATCCTCCCACAGCAGGACAGCAGTCACAGCTGAGCCCATCCCTACACTGCAGTTCTCCCGTGGAGCAGCAACAACAGGACTGTGAGCCGGTACAGACACCTGCTGCAGGACGAGCATCAGGCCTCCCAGAAGATGAGAAACCAACCAAAGCCAATATGAGGAAGTGGGAGAGGGAGAGCGAGGGGGAGGGGGAGGGGGAGGGGGAGCTGAACGCAGTGGATGAGCAGAAACGTTCGCCACAGATTTTCATAGACGAGGCTGGGCAGACTCACACACCAGACGCGTTCATGGAGCTGGTCAATCTGAAACATGCGTCACAGGCGTCGGTGGACTGTGACGTGAGAGTGGGACTGGTGATTCCTGAGGATGGAGAGACCTGCAGCAATGATTCTGCTCTCACCATGGCCACCCGATCCCTCTACGTGGACAGTGAGACGAATACCATGCCAACCTGCCCGGAGACGATGCCGTCGTGTGCCATCCAAATCTCTCAAATCCGAACCTTGTGGCAGAATCGCAAAAGCACAGGGCTAGGCTCCGCCAAGGGGCCTGCGTCCCATCGGGAGGTCACACAGAATGGCTTTCATTCCATGGCCGCCTCAAACCCATCGCATCAGAATCGAACCTCTGACTTCCACATCAAAACAGAACCTCCTGCATCCAGGTCTATCACAACCCACGCGCCAGACAACAGCTTTGCTTTGTCTGTAGGTTTAAACTCACTGCATAGCCACATATCCTCTCATACGCATCCCATAGACATGAACAACCTCAAAACTCCTGCTGCACTACCCACTTCCCCTGGTCCCCACCAGGAGGCGCTAGAGAACGACTTTGACCTGATGGCTGACCTGAGCTCCACCCACCCACAACCATCGACCTCCCAGGCCCACAGCGGCCTCCACTTCACCTACTCCGATCAGCTGCGACAGCAGGCGTCCGGTGCAGATGTTTGGCTGGCGGATTCCCCCCGCCTGAGTCAGAGACCCTCCCCTAGCGAGAGCTACGTGTGTGTGGTGTGCGGCGAGACTTACGGCAGCCTGGTTGACCTGCGCGTCCACGAGCGCAGTCACCCTGGCGGCAAGCAGCACGTGTGCACGCTGTGCGGGCGCTCCTTCAGCGGGTCGGGGGATTTGAATAAGCACCTGCGGGTCCACACGGGCGAGAAGCCCTACGACTGCGGCTACTGCGGCAAGAGCTTCAGGCGCGCGGACCACCTCCGCACGCACCGACGCGTCCACACCGGAGAGAAACCGTACGTCTGCGGCATCTGTGGGCAGAGGTTCAGCGTGAGCAGCACGCTGCAGAAACACAAGCTGACGCACACGGGGGAGAAGCCCTGCGAGTGCCAACTGTGTGGGAAGAAATTCAGGCTCTCTTCCCAACTGAAGAGGCATGAACTCACTCACAACCTCAGGCACATTAGTGTCAGGTGAGAGGTCACGAGCTGGACATCTTTGTGTGGTTACCTGGGTTACCTTCTGGTGGCAGATTTTGACACTCAGGAGAGAATCAGATCTCTGTGACTCATGGACACGAGCTACTTTGGTGTATGAAGAGAAATACCTTCAGAGCACTGTTAAAGGCGTAGTCTGCAATTCTGATCTAATCTAATACAATTTTTGTGAAATTCAGTGAATTGCTCCTCACAAACTCTGTTGTTCACACACAGTGCTGCTTGTACATGGGAAACAAACATACTGGCTTGGACCGAGCCATACACTTTTCAAGACAATCGACGCGGTACTTCAGTAGCACAGAAACTGTAATTTGATTGGATATTAAACTCAAATATCAACAGCCTTTTGCCAGAATCGCGGACTGTGCCTTTTAAATACACAAATGTAGTTCTTGCTATGAAACCATTTATTGTTGCAGTCCATACAAGCTTGGCATAATTTCCTTTAATGTGCTTAAAATATTTATTTTCAATTGATTTTGTTACTGTAGCTGTGCAAAATAAATTGTTTGGATGTGAAAAAAATCTGGTTATTTCAATGCAAACACATAATTAGTGGACAACTCAGTAATGCTGTTTTTAAAAGCTCTCAAACATGAAATGTGTAATAAAGGCAAACTACATCAAAATAAAGAACACACTCTAAATAACAATAAATAACAAGTTTAAACCACCTTGTAAGTTTAAATAACTTCAGCAATTATGAGTCGAGATGCTGCAGTTGTGATATGGTAGAACACACAGCGACTCTTATTATGAAAGAGGTCATATTTTGACCGGAAGTAATTCCGTTGCACAAACAAACCTAGTCACACTGAATCAGGTGAATAGTTGGTCTGAAAGAACGACTGATTTAGACTTCTTACGAACATAAATCATCTTCGATGTAGATTACTGTAATCATCGATGTACGTTTGCTGATCCTGTCATCTTAGCCATAGCTTGCAAGTCACTCTTGCAGGTAGGCTTAGAAGCTAGTTAGCTGACTAGCTTTGTAGGCAGCTATCTAATTGCAGTAGCAAACATCTAACAGTAAGTCAACTTCGCTAGCTAACAAGGTACAGAACCCGTCTACAACACATTCTATATTTGTGGTGTATTTAACAGTACCATCATTAATAGTTTCAAGGCTTAAGACGCGACAGGAAAAGGATACTGGAATGTCAGCGACGACAACAACAATGAACAGAAATCAGATGTATTCAAGGTAATGTTGCTAACTGTCAGGCTTGCTGTTGTTTAGACATAACACAATGATGCAATTCAATCGATTTGAGCAAAGTTGGGTAGCTGATTTTGTTGTAGTTACAGTATGTCTCTGACAATGGTATATAAATCAACTGTGATCTGATGCTTGCTTGTTTACCCTGGAACCATAACCCCATACTCCCTCTATAGGCTTAGCTAGCTGGAAAAACATAGGTTGTGTAGTATTCATATTAAACCAGTTTGTTAAACCGATATATAACGCCAGATATCTTTGATTGCGCCACCTTAACTTACTCAAATGAACTATCTTAATCTCATACAGAGTGTCAAAAATTGACCGACTTAATGCTCGAGTGTCTAAGTTGCTCACGGCTGCGGTGGGTGAAGTTCTGGACCTCGTGCGGGAGACGGTGTCGGAGTACCACGAGAAAACCTCACGGACTCAACGGGAGAACGAGAGGCTCCGGCAGAGGTTGCGGGACGCCCTGGGAAGTCTCGAGAGTGAGAGGGAAGGTGAGAAGAACGTCCCGTGAACGTCTCTTACCGCTGTTCCCCACACAAACACCTTGACAGTTTGCTTGTGTTCCGTCTCACTCTCTCTGTTAATGTCCTCCTGAGCATTTTTCTACCCACTAAAATACTTCAGTCGTGTTGATCAGAAAGTGTAATCACAATGTAATGTTGGTGTAAACTGTGAGCTGCTACTGACACTTTAAATGACACTATTTGCCAAAGAGTGACTGTAAATTTTCCTCTTCCACGCAGCAGTAAGACGCGCTCAACTGGCTTCAGTGTTGGAGTGTGCCATCATTCAGGAACAGCAGGAGCAGCAGCAGCAGGTTTGTGATGCAGTCAGGACCTCTACTGTGAGGCAGGAGCCAGAATGCCCTCCAGACGCGGTGGAGATCCCAGCGGGGGATGATGACCAGAGAGAGCAGACAGGGGGAGAGCCGGAGGAGGAACAGAAGCTCACTGCCGAGGCGCTCACGGAGTGTGCTTTGAGAGTACGGCTGTTGTTCACCGACCATGACAGGACTTTAACCAGTGAAGAGGCGCCCCCTGTTGACGAGACCGTGAACCTCCACGCTGTCGACAGCATCAAAAGCGATGCTGACCCCATGCCAGTGAGCCCCGTAACCATGACGACCACGATGACCTGCATCCCTTCACCAAGCAACCAAACCTCATCTGACATCCACACCATAGCTCCGGAGCGCATCAAAACGGAGCCGCCCTCGCCAAAGTCCTCTACCAGCCTACAGGAGGCGCCACTGAGCAGCTTCTGCTTCACAGACGACCTGAGTTCTGTCAGGCCTCAGCCGGCTGCCTCCCGAACCCTGAACAGCACGGCAGGGCCCTACGGCCTGCTGTTTGTCCCTCCAACCCAGCAGTCTCACTCACTCCCTCACCCTCACCCTCACCCTCAGCAGCCGTCGTCCCACAGCCTGGGCAGGCGTCTGGGACTGGGTCTCGGTTTCGGCCGCGTTCAACGCCTCGCCAACAACAACCGGCGCCACCGGCAGGGCGGCCTGCGGCACGATGAGCCCCACACGTGCGGCGTGTGCGGCAAGACGTTCAGCCGCCTGGGCAACCTGCGCATCCACGAGCGGTGCCACACGGGCGAGAAGCCGTACGCCTGCAGCCAGTGCGGGCGCTGCTTCAGCCAGGCCGGGGACCTGAAGAAGCACCGGCGGGTGCACACCGGGGAGAAGCCCTACTACTGCGCCCAGTGCGGCAAGAACTTCAGCCGCGGAGAGAACCTCCGCAGGCACCAGAAGATCCATGTCGGCGAGAGGGTCCATCTCCAGCAGGCCTGGGCAGACCTTAGGCCCCAGTGTTGACCTGCCCAGTGTTGACCTCTGACCTCCCCAGTGTTGACCTGTTCAGGGTTGACCTGCCCAGTGTTGACCTCTGACCTCCCCAGTGTTGACCTCAGGCCCCAGTGTTGACCTGTTCAGTGTTGACCTTTGACCTGTTCAGTGTTGACCTGTTCAGTGTTGACCTCTGACCTCCCCAGTGTTGACCTCAGGCCCCAGTGTTGACCTCTGACCTCCCCAGTGTTGACCTGTTCAGTGTACCTTTGACCTGTTCAGTGTTGACCTGTTCAGTGTCTACTCTTTGGACATGAGAGTTAAGATGGGGTTATAGACTACACCCCTTTCCCACCCAATCTTAGCCTCGATTTGCTTCCGGCCGACTCCACAATTGTGTGCTTGAGTCTGCCAGCTTTGGCCAGTCAGGGTCGACAGGTCTCACAGGTTATCAGGTAGTCTGTGATGGACGCAGCTTCCATTTCCTTGTCCCACTAACTACGATTGTCAGAGTCGGGAGCATTTTTTAAATAAAAATGGGAAGTCGCGGTGCCTTGAAGTAGACCCTCCACAGCCACAAGAGAAACCATTTTGGGGAAGTGAGTGCAGCGTCAGCAGGCAGAGCTGAGATCAGTGTCTTTGGACGGGAGTGTTACTGTCACCGGACTGAGCAGTGAATGTGAGTCGAGATGGATCGGTGGCTGACTTTGGACACTGTAGCTACTGGTACAGACTCAACATGATATTGAACATTAATGACTGTGACATTTTCTTGAAAAAGGCACAGGTTGAAGAATCTAACCATTAAGCTCAAATGTTTAGTTTTACAGGTTATTTGCGTTCCGCTTGATCATGGCCCGGTAGCTGAGTGTTCTTCTCCTCCTAATCATTTCCATTCTACCAGCACCTATGAACATTAAAGGTGCACTGTGTAGTTTTGTTTTTTGAAACATTAAAAGTCTTTGTGTTTTTAATTGTTTTTAAAGGCATCATGAAAAAAGAATGTTGATACCGGTTCATTCTATTAATGGATTCTGTGAAGCTTATTTCCTGTTTTAGCTACTTTGTGTATACAGTAATTGTTTACCTGGCCTAAGAAACATGTATATTCATGTAAAAAGTCCCTTGAAATAATGGATAAATACAACAAAATATCAGAAACTATACTGTCATTATGGCCTTAGAAATACAATTTAGTTTTAAATGTAAAAGTAGTTTTATTTTTTGACACCCTAAAATACATATTGCACCCCAAACAAAGCTACACAGGAAAGCTTGGAGCCTGTGCGTGCGTGCGTGCGTGTGTGTCTCTGTGTGGTCTCTGGTGTGTGTGAGAAAGTATGAGTGAGTGAGAACTTGTGTGTGGTGTGTGTGTGCGTGTGTGTGCACTTGTGTTTGTTGGGAAAGCTACCATTCAACAGGTCATTGAACAATCATGCTTATCAAGATTTGGGTTGTGTGTTTAAGAGAGTGGGGTAAGGCATGGTCCACAGGGCAGGTCCTTATCAAGTCGTGTGTGTGTGTGTGTGTACTCCAGTGTGCCTGGGGAAGGGAGAAAGAAATGCCACGGTGAGAGCTGATTCATGGATGTTTGATTTTTTTAAATACTTTTATTCATCATCTTTGTTCATGTATTTCTTAGTGATTGAATGTGTTTTAATAAGTCATGTATGTTTCACCTCTGGGAGACAACTCATAGTTGTACAGTGTAAACACAGCTGACATAAAATGAATCTTTGAAGTCCAGGCATTTTCTGTTTCTGTTAGTCTGATTAGGCCATACCCAATGGTGGAATGCGGCCAA
This sequence comes from Clupea harengus, assembly GCF_900700415.2. Lineage (NCBI taxonomy): Eukaryota > Metazoa > Chordata > Actinopteri > Clupeiformes > Clupeidae > Clupea > Clupea harengus. The sequence goes on along the minus strand of NC_045174.1, from coordinate 21,220,148 downwards.
TGGAAGAAGTGAAAGCTCCAAAGATGACTCTTCATCTTTATTTAGCACCAAGTACATCACACCATAAATATAGTCTCCGCTTGTGTGACAGTTGTTAAAGTCAGTGCTGTGGTTGACCATCAAACAGAGGATATGAGAAGTGGAACTATCAAGACGGCCCAGAACAGTTTCTGTCAGAAGCGATTTCCTAGTCGGGACGATTTAATCGCCTGAGTCATTGGCGTCTGTTGAGAGGCTATATCCGTTGACAAGAAACCCCGGCGGTGCGGTGCTGAGGAGAGATAGCCCAAACCAAGTCAAAGGTCTCGCTTATCGTTGAGACAATGATCGATCTGTGCCGAGTTTGAGCTATTTGGAATTAACCCGCGTAGATAAGCTATCATTGTAGATGACATCGTCAACGTCATTGGCTGCGGTATAGGCTATTTGGTTTAATGAAATCCGCGGTGTTAAAAGTTTTCGGCAAGCAGATGTGTTGACGTCGACGATGCGCTCACCTTGGCACCAGGAAGTATGCTTTTGACAACACCCCTTTTTACACTCCGTGTAGACCAGCCTACGATCAAAAAACTATCATTTGACATAGCGAGACGTGGCTCTGCAGTATCTACATAGGTGTTTTCAATTCGTGTTTTTCCATGTACATGGTTAAGCACCTCAGCAAGTCCGTCACAGGTAATGTTTGCTGCGTTCTGGACGATTGCGCGGAAGCGAATGGGTGACTTACAACCTGTGCATAAAACAAGCTGCGACCGTCGTTTTTGAGGAACATCGTCGGTATGTTAAGAATAGCCTTCTATTGACATGCTGTCAGGTCTTCTGGTTACTGTGTAGACTGCATGTCTATATCTTTAATACATACAGACTCGCCATTATAGAGCAAGTCTTAGGACCGCAGATTATAGTTGCATTAATGATTAATGATTAATGTGGAAAAACTGACCTCGTTTATGAGGCGCAGTTATTAACTAACGTAGGGAAGAAACTGCTATTCTACACAGATTTGTTCAGGAACACTCCTATTTTCAGACTGAATTAGCTTATGGAAACATCCAGCTGTTAATTTAACTTCAAAAGGTGACAAGGTTTCATTCTCACACTCCAGTTAGTAGTTAAACGTTATGAAGATTCATGGGAAGATTTTGAACCACTACATATCCTGTAGTTCATCTGTGGACAAAGAAGGATACCTGTACAAGAAGGTAGACAAACACACACACACACACACACACACACACACACACACACACAACACACACACACACACACACACACCTGGTAACTGTTGTAGATCATTTGCATAGATAAGAATGCAAACATTAAGGGTGGGGTTTGCCCGGCTATCTTAAGGCATGAGGCAGTAGTTTCCATGCTACTTACATCTATAGCGTAAGCCTCCCTATTAATATAGTCTTAAAGGTACAGTCCTCAATCCTGGCAAAAGATTGTTGGTATTTGAGCTCAACAGCCAGTCGAATCCCCCCTCCCTTTACTGCCCTGAGGCAAAGTGGTCAGTTAGCTGGAAGAAAGCATGGGGCGGCCCGAGCCACTTTGTGCCCCATTTACAGACTCAGGAGTGTGTACAGACTCAGGAGTGTGCAGGAACAGAGTGCTTTTGAGCACAGAACACACAGAGTTACAGACTCAGGAGTGTGTACGAACAGAGTGCTTTTGAGCACAGAACACACACAGCATGAACAGCTAGGGGAACATGAGGAGCAGCTGAAGTGTATTGGATTATAATCGAGGACTGTGCCTTTAAAGATTATAATCGAGGACTGTGCCTTTAAAGAAGGCTTAAGCGCTGTGTTGCCCATAGAGGGACTCTCTCTCTCTTTTTCTCTCTCTTTTTCTCTCTCTCTCTCTCTTTTCTTCTCTCTCTCTCTCTTTTTCTCTCTCTCTCCTTCTCTCCCTCTCTCTTGTTGACAGGTTGTAGTGAACGCTTCTTTCTTTTTGTTCTCCTCTCCCAGGTGAAAGTGAACTCCTCTGTCTTTTTGTTCTCCTCTCCCAGGTGAAAGTGAACTCTTCTTTCTTTTGTTCTCCTCTGCCAGGGCGAAGTGAACACGTCCTACCAGAAGCGCTGGTGCATCCTGAAGGGGAATCTGCTCTTCTACAAGGAACGGCAGAGCGAGCGGGACGTCCTGGGCGTGATCGTCCTGGAGGGCTGTGCCGTGCAGCTGTGTGAGTCCGAGGAGAAGTTCGCCTTCTCGCTGGTCTTCAGCGAGCCGGGCCTGCGAACGTACAAGTTCGCCGTCGAGGACCAGCCAAGTCAGGAGAGCTGGATTAAAGCCTTACTGTCTGCCAATCATGGCTACCTCACACTGCTCTTGAAAGATCTGCAGGAGCAATACCTGGGTAAGCAGAACCAGGTTTAAGAGAAATATAATATAATATACAATACAACAATATAAGTTAATAATGTAGTAAACTTATAGAAAAAAAGAAATGTAAAAATCTAATGCACTAATCCAATGACATTTACTTTGCACACTGGATTAAATCCAATACACACTACCCTCACTAGCTGTGATACGAACCATTGACAGCATTCAACAACACTGATTTCAGTCACACACACACACACACACACACACACACACACACACACACACACACACACACACAGACACACACACACACACAGACACACACACACACACACACACACACACGCACACACACAATCCCACAGCATTCACATGGTGTCCTCTCCCTGTCCACCAGAGGCGACCAGAGCAGCAGGCGAGGCTCCGGCCGACCCTCAGCGTCTGTGGGTGGACACTATGGTGGGCCATCCCCAGTCCTGGGGCCCCGGCTCTGGGTCTGTCTTCTACACCAACCCCCCGGCCCTCGATGTGAGGGACTCTGCAGGCCACAGCTCCCAGCAGCTGCTCCAGGCCACAGCTGCCCTGGCCAAGGCAGCCAATAAGAGGTCGCCCAAGCTGTGGCCTAAGCGGAACGCTCTGGTTGCCCCCATCAACTGCCCAGCCCCACCCCAGGGGGAGTGGTCGGAGCCCACTGAGGACTTCGGGCAAATGCATGAGGAGTTTGGGAAAGAGGTGAAAGAACTGATAGCTGATTGGTTGAGGCGGAAACAGGGAGAGGCTTCAGGGGAGGGTGATTTGATTGATCTGGGTTAACACGAATATGGAGTCGTGATGCCTTTTACGTCAGAAGTTCAACTGCTGTATTCTTTTTTTTTTTTGAAGGATTTAAAACCTTAAAATCATGATTGTAAATTGAAATCTGTATTGCTAAGGAATCAATGTTAATTTAAAGTCTTTCTAGGTTGGGCCCTAATTAAGCTACATTTCAATAATGTTTTTTTTTTTTTTTCGGTTTTATTTGTATATATTATCAGACTGCACAGATACTATTACGTCCTCTATGTACTATTGCACCGTCCCAACACTGGAAGTCCTTGTACAGTACTGAGACAGCAGCGCTGTAGTGTTTTGTACACCATGGTGCACTTGCCGTTGGCCTGGTAACCGATATCATCAGGAGACCTGAGGTTTTCGAGTTGCCACGGCAACCTCCCAGGTTTCAGCTTTACTATGGTGGCGGATCAGAGCCAGATCAGGACCGAATCAGAGCTTCGTCTGGTCCAAACCCAGATCTGCCTGCAGAGTCATCTAAGAATCTGTGCCAATGGCAGCTCTAGTCTAGATGTCAAATTAAGATGCCTTTCTTAATAGGATAACTTATTTGTTCAGTTTGATTGTAATCAGTAGTGTACCATGATTCTATAAATGGTACCATGGTACACTGTTATTATCATGTCATATAGTCACAAGTCCTAAACTTATAGTAACACACTGATAAACGGTAATGACTTGTGATCATTTGTCAAGTCAGTGTTGAGGCTCTGCGACTATGCAGACCTTAATTTCAGCTAAAATACGCTGAGTCGTATGAGGTGCCAAAGTAGATTTTTTAAATGGGTTGTTTAACCTGCTGTGAAACCTAACCAAAATGTTTTTTTTTTTTGCAAATGCATTTCAAGTTTGAAATATTGTCTGGCATATTTTGATTGGTTGTGTTCAAGGGTGTTTTCATAAATGCAAAAAAACACATACATGCACACACACATGCATACACACACATGCACACACAAACAAATGCGCGCACACACACACAGTTACATTGACATTGATTTTATGATTCTGGGTTATTTTTGTTTATTGGTTCATTGTTTTGTAATATTAATTTTGAGAACTAATATGTTATGATGTGGAATTTTTTTTTTTTTTGTTATATTTATACTGTATTTGTGGTACTTGAGTTATGATAACTCGTATAGTTGTGTTTCAATTCACAAGCCAAACCATTAAAAGTGAAAGATTATCTGTTAGACTGCAATTATTACTTGTTGACATTGTGGATTTAAATCTTAAATGCCTGATATAAAATCCAACTGAATGTGCGCTCTTCAGTCCCAGGCTAATTGATCTGGCTGAATGTGCGCTCTTCAATCCCAGGCTAATTGATCTGGCTGAATATGCACTCTTCAGTCCCAGGCTAATTGATCTGGCTGAATGTGCACTCTTCAATCCCAGGCTAATTGATCTGGCTGAATGTGCACTCTTCAATCCCAGGCTAATTGATCTGGCTGAATGTGCACTCTTCAATCCCAGGCTAATTGATCTGGCTGAATGTGCACTCTTCAGTCCCAGGCTAATTGCAACCACCGCTGCAGTCCACCTTCATTGGCCCTGTTCTCTTTTGGAGTCGCCCCTCCATGGTGAGAGTGAGGACCAGAGGAGAGGAGGAGGGCAGATATGCTCTTTTAGGGCAAAAGAGGACACAGGGCTAAACAGGCAGGGTGTGAGAGGCAGGGTGTGAGAGGCAGGGTGTGAGGGGCAGGGGTAGAGTATAGGGGGGGCAGAGAGCGGCCTTAAATAGATTGAGAGACCGAAAAAAGGCAAACAAATATTGTAAATTAAAGCAACAGAACAGAGAAAAAAAGGAGAGAACAGACAGAGAGAGGGAGATAGAGAGAGAGAGAGAGAGAGAGAGACGAGTAACACACAGAGAGGGAGAGAGAGAGAGAGAGAGAGAGACGAGTACACACACAGAGAGGGAGAGAGAGAGAGAGAGAGAGACGAGAACACACACAGAGAGGGAGAGGGAGATAGAGAGAGAGAGACGAGTACACACACAGAGAGGGAGAGGGAGAGAGAGAGAGAGAGACGAGAACACACAGAGAGGGAGAGAGAGAGAGAGAAACGAGTACACACACAGAGAGGGAGAGGGAGAGAGAGAGAGACGAGAACACACACAGAGAGGGAGAGAGAGAGAGAGAGAGAGATGAGAACACACACAGAGAGGGAGAGGGACATAGAGAGAGAGAGACGAGAACACACACAGAGAGGGAGAGAGAGAGAGAGACGAGAACACACACAGAGAGGGAGAGGGAGATAGAGAGAGAGAGACATGCTTGAGGAGGAGAATGGGGGAAGGAGATCTATTTTAGCCCCCCAGCTGTCTCTCTTTTATGTTCCTTTTTAAAGGCTCCCCCCAAGAGTGTAAAGCCCCCCCCCACCAAGAGTCTTTTCGAGTTTCCAAAAATGACAGAACAAATATGTGTGCCTTTGTTTTCTCATCACACACCCACAGAACACACTGGAGGGATTCCAGATTCCAAAAGTCCACAGCTATCAGAACAGAATATTGATGTGTGTGTGTGTGTGTGTGTGTGTGTGTGTGTGTGTGTTGTGTGTGTGTGTGTGTGTGTATGTGTGAAGCATAAGTGAAGCTTAAGTGTGGAAATGAAGTGTGTGTGAGACAGAGAGACAGACACTAGGCCCTGGAAGGTGTGTGTGTGTATGTGTAGTGTGTGTGTGTGTGTGTGTGTGTGTGTGTGTGGTGTACGTAGAGAGACAGACACTAGGCCCACGGAAGGTCACAGAAGGAGAGGAAGATGAGCAGGCCCAAAATGGCGGCGAGGGTATCGATTCTCACGGGCCCCCCTGCTCCATCTCAGCACATACATGCCATGTAGTGCCTATGATGAATGGCTGCCTATTGAGTGCATATATGGTGGTGGGAGGGAGGGTGCGTTGGCGTTCTCTATGTCTGTCTCTATACTGGGTGTCCCGCTATAAGGTGCCTAAATTGGGTGACTCCAAGGCGGAAAAGTTCTACATTTAGTCAAGTCTTCTTCAAGTGTCTCCATTTTCCCCTTCTGAAACATTTCAATATCAGAGTAATTACCTATTACCTATTACCAAGCTCAATGAGATAAATAGTGATATCCCCATAATTAATACAAATAATTCATTTCCCATTCCATGAAAAACTTGAACTGTGTTTTTGTAGAGGTGGATTTGTAGCTTGAGCGTTCAGTACTGAGGTGAGTGGTGGTGGTTTGCTGTCGTCTTTGGGAAGTCTATTTAAATCTGGTGGTAATTTGTTGATTGAGGGTGTTTGCCTCAGCTGTTAGCTGCGCCGGAGTGCCCTGTCTCTGGGTCTCTGGGCTCGTGTCTCCATGTGTCCAAGAAGCCATCAGAAGTCCCTCCAACAAACACACTTAAAATTTCAGTACCTTGTTTAGGTGATCTGGACAGATAGCCCTCCTCAGAGGGTGTGTGCGTAGGACCATGGCAATGTGCCCTCCACACACTCACACACACAGACACACACACAGACACACACACACACACACACACACACTCTCACACACACACACACAGATATCCCTCCTCAGAGTGTGTGTGCGTAAGACCATGGCTATGTGCCCCCAACACATTCACACACACACACACACACACACACACACACACACACACACACACACACACACACGCTGATCCCCCCAGGTTCTACTGTTTACACTGCATGACACGCTTAATTTAAACCACATAGCTCCCTCACAAAAAAAAAGTTACTAAGCTACCATGTCAGTATGTGTGTGTGTGTGTGTGTGTGTGTGTATTATATGGTCTTGGTGAGTGTGTAATATGGTGTTGCTGATGAACAGATAAGCATACACTGACATGGCTGTTATGATTGGCACCTTGTCCTTGGCACCTTGTCCTGTTGTACCCATATCCTGCGGTGCAAAGCGGCCCTTTTGCCTTACGGCTGATCTGAACAAGTGAGGAACAAATAAAAACAGAGATGGCTGGTTCAAACGAGCATCTGTGCATCAGACAGAAGAGAACAGAGGGTCAACAAAGCCAGGGAGTGGAGATAGAGACGAAGAGAGCGGGGGAGAACAGTCGAGGTTGTTCGGCCCTTCATCTGAAAACTGGGCTGCGTTATCGGCGGCCCGTCCATATTCGTCCAAGAGTAAAACTCCAAACTTATGCCTGAGTGACAGGATTGAATTCAGCTCATTCCAAAGCACACCGGGGCTATTTTTGAATGGGACGAAAGACGATACACCCCCATCCCACAACCCCCTAACCCCCCCCCCCCCCCCCCCCCCCCCCCCCCCCATCTCCCCACCCCGCCCCAAGTCAATCCTTACTCCTCCCCTTCCTTACGTTCCGTTTCCCTGCCAAATCTGATGCTGGGGCTATAGTTAGTCGTCCCCGGGGTAGTATATAAGAGCCTTTGGGACACCATCCAGCATGTCAGTCACACAGCTTGGTGTAGGCTTCCCTTCTCTTGACCAACCCCAAACTCCACATATCCTTGAGAGATGGTGAGTGTGTCTTCAAATCCTTTTTCGCTTTTTGTTTTTTCGCAACCGAGGGGGACTTACAGCAGAGCAGACAGAGACTGGCGCTGGAAAGACGGAGAGAAAAAGGAAAAGAAAAAGAAAAAAAAGAAAGAGAAAACCGGCAAAAAAAGAGAGAGAGAGAGAGAGAGAGAGAGAGAGCAGAGATTGTATGGGGAGACCTCTACTATGTCCTTGAGGAAGCTGGACAGGAGCTGTTGGATGGTCTATCAGCTGAGAGTATCTAGACTAAGCTGCAGTGCTCAAGGAGCCCTAATGGGCCCCTAGCAGTCTGAAATCCTGAGGGCCACAGCTTTAAGCTGGCCAGGCTAACGCCTAAGGGGCCACAGCTTTAGCTGGCCAGGCTAATGCCTCTTGAGGGCCACAGCTTTAGCTGGCCAGGCTAACGCCTCTTGACAGTGGACTTGAGAGCTTAACTTCAGACGAATCCTCGAGAGAGAGAGAGAGAGAAGATTATTATGGCTCAAACAGGCTCAGATATCATTCATCCCTAGATATCACTTCCACAGGCTCTAGCCAAACCACTAGGGATGTGTTTTAGCACTGCGAGTGGACAGTGATAGTTAAGATAGAAGTATTACCACCACTTACTATCTACTACTGTTGCAGTAGGCATTTCCTTCTACTGTAGTAGAAACCTTAATCCACTGGTTTATGCTGTAGGGAGGAGTAAGCAGTTAGTTTACCTTGTAAACACTTGTTTATTTTGTTTGCTATGTTATGTTTATGTCATTTGTAAATGAATGACACAATAGCTAGTACATTAGAAAGAAGCGAAAATCATTGTTGTTTACTATTGTAAAAATGTATCTACCAATATATCTATATCTATCTAGCAATATATGCTGTTACTGTCCTACAGACCTTAATAGCGCTGTGGGAGCCTATATATGAATACTCTCCTGTGTTTTATATGTTATAACACACACCTGAGTCCTTCCTTACAAACTAATTATTAGGCTATACAGTTTTGCTTCGTTCATGACAAGACCTCTGTGTGTTTTCCTGTGTGCTTATTCTTGCCCCTCATCTCACCCCTGTTTGTGTTCTGTTGCCCCGCAGGCACCCAAGAAGGCTAAGAGGAGGCAGCAGCAGGCCGAGGGCGGCACCTCCAACGTGTTCTCCATGTTTGAGCAGAGCCAGATCCAGGAGTACAAGGAGGTGAGGGCCTCTCCACACACACACACACACACCACACAACGGGCACAACAGGCACAACTTACATCCGCTTGACATGCATGACCACAGCATTGGGGGGAGGCAAAGTTATTTTGAAGTCACTGACTTAGGGGGCCTAGGCCAAGAACACCTCGTGATGTTTTTTCTGCCATAATTTACGCTGCCCTTCAGACATACTAGCGGTCTGGGGTCATTGATATAAATAAACTATTTGAATGGTTACACAAGAAAGATTTTTTTTAATGACACCAACATCCTCAACCCCCTACCACCAGTGCATTAGGCCGTGAGTAGTAGAGGAGAGAAGGAGATTCAGAACCATATTGCTCCTCTGAAACTTGCTGTTGTCAGCAGTTGCTCCTTGCTCCCGATTGGCTGAACAGGAGAACCTTTACGTTCTCCTTTATTCCATTTCCTTGTGACCCTCTTGGAATGTGATACCCAACAGCTGGTGCGGGATGCCGCCACATACTGCTGGTGTCGCAACAAGTGGCACACTGGGAAAAAATGTTTAGGAGGGGACTGCTCTATTTCTGTCAAGCAGAGGAAGGCTCTCTCTCCTTTCAATGTAAAATGAAGGAATGTAGGCTGTAGTTCTATTCTATTCTAAGACATTCTACCCCGGGAAGCTCCAGCTCTTTGTTGTCTTTTATGTGGAATGTTGACATCTAAAGCTTTCCTAGAATTGTGAAACCGGCCATTTGTAATTTTCTTTGTTGAAATCCTCTTTCCAAATGCTTTCTGCCATTCGGTTATGCATTAAGGGGTTTGAGAGAGGGCAGTCCGAGACAAGGGGGGGAGTTAGGGGGGTACAAGGAAGGTGGTATAGCTTCTTTAACATCCCTAAACATGGACACTTACTGTATATATCCTTAACATGGGGTTCATGATGGGGTGGGGCACCAGAGGGGGGGGGCACCAGGGGGGAAAGGCCATCGTAATCGATCCCTTCTCCTTAAAAGTCCCCAAGGTCTTGTCTTACATACCGTGACCATTTTAACACCCTACCAAGACAAGTAGGCAGCAGCTGCCAAAGGTCAGGTTACAGCAGGTCTTCTGAGCCCCTTCGGCTGACAGAGACGTTTGGAGAAGCGGTGAGGAGTGGAGAAGCGGCCACACGTTGACAGATTAACTCCCGCACGCTCTCCCACTGCTGTAGCTTAATGACTGCACACGCGCTAATGATTATCTTGTCCTCTCACCGTCGGCTCTCATTTAAATACCTCACCTTCCCCAGGGATACATCCGAGTGAAGGCTGATAAGAGTGTTTAGGTCCAGAGGATTAACATACAGATCAACAGCATTCACAGATAGATAATACTCACAATGGCATTCACTACAGTTGCACCAACAGTGATGAGGTCAGTTGATTACGTTGATTATGTTTGACATTAACCATGACTTCTGTCTTTCTTTTTCTTCTTTTTCACCCTTTCATTCATCCTCCTATTTCTCCTCTTTTTCTTTTTGCTACTCCTCCTATTGGGATTTCTTCTTCTTCTTTTTCCTTTTCTTCTTCTTCTCCTTCTTCTTCTTATTCCTTCTTCCTCTTCTTCTTCCTCTTATTCCTTCTTCTTCTTCTTCTTCTTATTCCTTCTTCCTCTTCTTCTTCCTCTTATTCCTTCTTCTTCTTCTTCTTCTTCTTCTTATTCCTTCTTCCTCTTCTTCTTCTTCTTCTTCTTCTTCTTCTTCTTCTTCTTCTTCTTCTTCTTCTCCTATCCTCAGGCTTTCACAATCATTGACCAGAACAGGGATGGCATCATCAGCAAGGATGACCTTAGGGACGTGCTGGCCACCATGGGACAGCTCAACGTGAAGAATGAGGAGCTGGAAGCAATGGTGAAGGAGGCCCCCGGCCCCATCAACTTCACCGTCTTCCTTACCATGTTCGGTGAGAAGCTGAAGGGTACGTACAAACCATCTGCTCCTCTCACTTATGAAAATCAAAACATGCATTTTGTCAAATACATTTTTATTTAGTTTTATTTATGGTTGATTAATTGTTTTTTTCTCTCTCTCTCTCCTCTCTTTCTCTCACTGTTTCTCTCTTTCTCTCTCTCTCTCTCTCTCCTCTCTTTCGCTCACTGTTTCTCTCTCTCTCTCTCTCTCTTTCCTCCCTCTCCTTCTCTCTCTCTGCTCTGTAGGTGCTGACCCCGAGGACGTCATTGTGAGCGCTTTCAAGGTCTTGGACCCCGAGGCCACTGGTGCCATCAAGAAGGAATTGTGAGTGTCTTCAGCCTTCCTCAACATTCTACACACACACCCACACCCACACAACCCCCCCCCCCCCCCACACACACACACCCACACCCACACAAACACACACACACATACACACACCCACACACACACACATACACACACCCGCACCCACACCCACACCCACACTCACACACATATATATTGTAAATACATGTGAGTTTGTCCATATCCCCACCCTATGTTTTGCAATTCATAAGCTACGCAGTATGGATATCAATTTTGTGATTTGTAGGTGAAAAAATGTGAGTGCATTTGGCTAAAATCTCATCTCTCTTTTCCCTTTAGCATTGAAGAGCTCCTGACCACCCAGTGCGACAGGTTCACCCCCGAGGAGGTGGGTTTTCAGCCTTGTGTTTGTGAAATATCAGCCTTGAAATATCATATAGATTAACAATACATATCTACAACCTACAAGGTTTTGCTAATTTAAGTAGATCAATAAGTGTGTTTTGACAACGCACTGAAACCAGCCGAATGAATACATATTTAACATATATATATATATATCTATATATTCTGTGAAGCATTATACAGATCGATGCATCACTAATGAATATTCCAGTCAGACGTATTATGGTGTATCTGAGGCGGTGACTGACCTTCCTCTTCCTCTTCCTCTTCCTCAGATGACCAACCTGTGGGCTGCCTTCCCCCCAGATGTGGCTGGCAACGTAGACTACAAGAACATCTGCTACGTCATCACACACGGAGAAGAGAAGGAAGAAGAGTAAAGCACTCCTCATCACCATCTCTCTACCTCTCTCACTACCTCCCTTCTCATCCTCCCCCCCCCTCTCTCTCTCTCTTTCTTTCCTTCTTTCCCACCCCTGCTCTCTTTTCTTCCTTGGCACGCTCTCGTTCCTCTGGCTCGGCTTCTCTCTCCCTCCTGCTCATGAAAACAAAGACTTGTCTCCTGAGCTGAGATCAAGACTTGTCTCCTGAGCTGAGATCAAGACTTGTCTCCTGGGCGGAGATCTTCGACTGAGAGCTTTTTCGGCTCTGAGGCTGTGACTGCGTGAGCACCATTGATGGATATGGGATTATTTTCAATAAAATAACCTTGAAACAAGAAAGCGACCCCTCTCTCTCTCTCACTCACTCTCTAACCTCTTTCTGCCTTTTATTACTCTCCCCTTTCTCATCTCTCTCTTCTCTCTGTCCCTATCAATCCTGTCCAACAGTGCATGTACCATATCGACGCCATCTTTGCATAAGCTGCCCTCAGATCAGTAGCCAAGCAAAAGAGAAGCCAATATTTCTTGGGAGCTATGGCGCATGCTCTTCCACTTATTTGAAACAAGTAGGAGGTCGACCCTGTCTAGGGACTGCTGGGTCAGGAGTGCTGCATATGTGGAGCAGCACTTCCCTTTATTTAAGCTTGTGAAGGAGAGCTCGTTAACAGAGAGGGGTCCTTTTTTCTAAAATAGAAAGCCCACCCCTCTCTTTCAATTGCTCTCATTCTTGTCCCTGGAGACAGAGGGATTGGGATTGAATTGGGGAAAAGGGGAGAAAGTGACAAAGACAAAAAAAAGGACAAAGATTTTAGGAAGATCTTTTTTTTTTCTTCCTACGAGAGAGTCAATGATTGGGACGTGGTCAGAACGAGAAAGAGATGAAACCAAGACTTGTTTCTTTGTTTTGCATCTTTTTCTCTTCCCCATGTCCCCTTCATCCCTCCCCATCCCATGTCTGTGTCCTTCTGCTGTTCACCACTGTAACTTAAAAAAACAACTATGAATAAAAAACACCAATGCTTTCGTAACCTTGTGTCTCCTTTGGTGTGACTTGGAATGGGATAGGGGTGCCAAACAAAGCTTTTGATACAATTTGATAACCATGCGCTCAACAATATGGGGGGGGGAAAAAGCTACTGAGGAAATATGGGCTTTACAACACCAAGGTTGTCTTATGCAAACATGCCATACAAAGCATCTTTCAAAACAAAAACAGGAAACAGGAAGGATATCTTGCAATGCAAAGAGCGATACATAGAAATGTTTCCAACTATGTCTCTCTTAGAAAACCATCTCTAAACAGTTTGGGCTCCACCAATCCACAACAATATGGGGGAGAAAAGCTACTGAGGATTATTGGGCTGTACATCGCCAAGGTTGTCCTATGCAAACAAGCCATATGAGGCAGCATTTAAAACCTAAACAGAAAACAGGAAACAGGAAGGATATCTCGCAATGCAAAGTCTATCGTCTATCTTAGATGAGGCACTAATCTGAAGGCACGACAAAAAACAAAGGGAGAACAAAGAAAGTCAATTGAAGACAAAAATTCTCATGTCTCAAGACACCAAAATGCCATTTGCACACAAACAAACTTTGAAAGAAATGCATGCATAAATAACAATATCATAAATAATATAAATATAACAGATAGATATGCTATATTTTGACACAGAAAAGCAATGTGTTGGAACCATTAGTGATACAATTAAGAATTAAAACTACAAATAAAATGATGTCGTATAAAAACATAAATGAAGATTTAATAACAATTAACAAAGTGAAGGCTGTGAAGAGTGAAAAAACCTCTATGTTCTTCATGACTTGCCTGGCTCCCATGGGTATACAGTGCTACTTTTGACACAGTGGACCATAGCATCCTGTATTGGAGGAGGTTGGAATTACAGGCACTGCCTTTTATTCCTACCTCACAGGACGGCAGGAATATGTTTCCCTTGGAAATCTCACCTCCAGCATTAGATGCGTTACCTCCGGTGTCCCCCAGGGGTCAGTCCTGGGCCCCTGCTCTTCTTAATTTACATGCTGCCCCTGGGAAAAATACTACAGAGCCATAACATCCAATTCCACTTTTATGCGGATGATACGCAAATCTACCTCCGAACTTCACCTGACAAACACCTGCCACTATCCCGGACTACCAAATGCCTGGATGGCATCCAGCACTGGATGAGCAACAACTCCCTACAGCTAAATGGCGGCAAGTCAGAAGCAAGTTGTTTTTGGATTGCGTTGTTTAAATAGTTCTGTCCTAAATTGCTCTGTTTTTAATACATATTCTTCGATCTCATTATGATCTTTTTAATATTTTAAATTAATGTATTATTTATTGTAATTTTATATTATCCTATTTTCTGTCTGACTTTAGCACTTCTATTACTTTTGTATTATTGTTGTGATTGTTTAAACCATGTAAAGTACCTTGAGACTTCTTTGTGTTTTAAAGTGTGCTATACAAATAAAATCCACTATTATTATTATTAATACAACAAAAGGTACTCGCACACAGACACAGCAATGTTTGTTTATTTATTTATTTATGTATTTACATATTTTAAATATCATTACACCTTTGTCAATTTCTCCCCTACTGTGGTTTTGGATGGCACGGTTCTACCTCTGTGCCTCTATTACGCGTCCGGGACAAAATGAATGGCAGCAAAGCCAAACAAACACTAACACACACAAACACACAAACACAAAAAACTCAAACACACACACACAAACACACCACAAACACAAACTCAAACACACACACACACACAAACACACACAAACACAAACACAACAAACAAACAAAACACACAAACACACACATACACACACACACACACACACACAAACTCAAACACACACACACACACACACACACACACACACACAAACACACACAAACACACACACACACACACAAACACACATGAAATAATTTACACTCATGGTATGGGTTAAGGTTTTCCAGCTGAATGATGTGCTTTCACTGGTTCTTTCTGAGAGGAACACTGGGTGGTGTATATGACCAATGGAACATGCTAGCTACGTATGCCCCTTCACAGTGATTTGAATAGCCAGGTGTGTTACTGGACAGCAAATTAAAACACAAATCAAAACCTCTCTTAGCATAGAAAGGTGATTTGTTCTCACCAATACCGAAACCACCAAAACATTTGGAAAAAAGCATCTGCTAAATACTTCAACCATAACTATAACATGGTAGGGATCAGCATGACAAATAGAGTACAATTGGCCTTAAGTTATATGACCTCTGTGATATATGTATATTTCTGTTCATGCCATTCTGTATGTCTCACAACCTGTGCCACCTGTAATATAATATCTCTCAGGTAATTGAATACATAAAAACTAATAACAACATACACACAGCTGTGCACACGATTGATTAGTGTATATACAGTTGAGCTATTGGTTAGGTTGCTGGCTATGACATCATGGCACGTGACAGTAGGAGGATTGGCCACTGTAGGAATTTCCAAACCAATAGAACAAGGAATTTAACATCTTTTCCTATATACAACTAAAAAAATGGAAATATATTTGCTGAAGTACATTTTTAATACATTCAAATACACTTTACTTTTACCTGGGCAAACAGCGCAGCCACCTGCTATGTGTCATCGACAGAGCAGACAACCAAAATATGCTAAAGTTAAAAGCTTAGTGTTTTGATAAAAATGTTTGCAATACATTTTTATTCATATAATATTTATTTATTTTGTGTTTAAAAATAAAACATATATATTTACTGTTTTGGGAAATGTATGTATCTTGAATTTTACAAACAGGCAATTATAAGTTAAACTGCTGTGTGAATCACTAAGGGGATCCTCTCTTTGTTGTCCTCTTTCTACTCTAGAGAAGGCATGTTTTTGAAGCTGTGGTTTATTGTTTCTACTGATCAGGTGACAGGTCTGTGTCTGTGCTAATGCTAAACTCAGCGTATAAAGATCACTGTTTCCTGCATAGCATTGTGCTAATGCTAAGCTCACTGTAACAAGATCACTGTTTCCTGCATAGCATTGTGCTAATACTAAGCTCACTGTAACAAGATCACTGTTTCCTGCATAGCATTGTGCTAATGCTAAACTCACTGTTTCCTGCATAGCATTGTGCTAATGCTAATAATGCTAAAGTCACTGTATCCTGCATAGCATTGTGCTAATGCTAAACTCACCGTATAAAGATCACTGTTAGCATTGTGCTAATGCTAAACTCACTGTTTCCTGCATAGCATTGTGCTAATGCTAAAAGAGATCACTGTTTCCTGCATCGCATTGTGCTAATGCTAAAAGAGATCACTGTTTCCTGCATAGCATTGTGCTAATGCTAAACTCACCGTATAAAGATCACTGTTTCCTGTATAGCATTGTGCTAATGCTAATGCTAATGTTTCCTGCATAGCATTGTGCCAGTGACGTGCGGTGAGGTTCGTGGCTGGTGAGGCACTGACTCTTTCAGAGTCAAATTTACAAATACATAAACCCCAATAAGGTATCTAAGATCACCATTCAATTGGCAGCTTTCACATTGACTACTGGTTGTTTTTCATATCAGCATTCTTTACACACACATAGGTAAGGTGCATACAGTTGGCAGCTGCTAGCACCGTATAAAGATCACTGTTTCCTGCATAGCATTGTGCCTCTCTCCTCTCTAACTCTTTCAGAACACTGATCACACCAGCATGTGAGTTGGGATGAAATCCCTATTTTCAAAAGATTTGTTACTGTATCTTTGCGTCTTCTTTATAACAACCGCTGGAATAAAAAAAAAATCCGTAACAATTTATAAGAGATATTATATTTTAATAATTATTTTTTTTGGGGGGTGGGGGGGTGGGGGCACCCAAATGGCCAGCAGCAGCCCTGCACATAAACAACCATATACAAGTTTCATTTCATCACTTTCACACGCTAATCCTTTAATCATTCAATTCCACACACTAATCCTTCAATCATTCAATTCCAACATGCAGCAAATAGAGTACGAGCTTTTGGATTTAGTTACATTTAAGACACTGAAATCTTCCAAGTTCTTAAAGCTCTTTGGGATTTAGTTACAGTTAAGACAGTGAAATCTTCCCAAGTTCTTAAAGCTCTTTGGGATTTAGTTACAGTTAAGACACTGAAATCTTCCCAAGTTCCTAAAGCTCTTTGGGATTTAGTTACAGTTAAGACACTGAAATCTTCCCAAGTTCTTAAAGCTCTTTGGGATTTAGTTACATTTAAGACACTGAAATCTTCCCAAGTTCCTAAAGCTCTTTGGGATTTAGTTACAGTTAAGACACTGAAATCTTCCCAAGTTCCTAAAGCTCTTTGGGATTTAGTTACAGTTAAGACACTGAAATCTTCCCAAGTTCTTAAAGCTCTTTGGGATTTAGTTACATTTAAGACACTGAAATCTTCCCAAGTTCCTAAAGCTCTTTGGGATTTAGTTACAGTTAAGACACTGAAATCTTCCCAAGTTCTTAAAGCTCTTTGGGATTTAGTTACATTTAAGACACTGAAATCTTCCCAAGTTCTTAAAGCTCCCCCAGATTTCCCAAGTAGAGCAATGGCATGAGGGTGCTCCCAAACATGGAAAATGTTATAGTAGGAAGAGAAAGCATGCACAGTTTTTCCTGTGCGCTTAAAGGAATTCCATCAGACATGCCGTACACCACCAGTGGAGGGAGGTAGGTCACCACGGTCATGATGAAGCTGTTGGTGATGGTCTGCAGAGCTCTCTGTTTCTGTGGGTGGACGTCGTTCCTTCCAGACGGACTCGGCTTTCTCAGAGCACGGAGGATGGAAAAATCACAGAAGGTGATGGTCGGAAGGGACAAGACGTACGGGATCACTGTGAAGGCTGTGGTGAACAGCTGGACGCCAAGGACAAACATCATCCCATAGACCAAAGTCAGACTCCAGGCCAAAGCGATTGCTACCATCCTATGTTTAGATTGTTTCATTTTCATGTATGAGATGGGGTGAACCACAGCCGTGTAGCAGTCCACACAAATACAGGCCATGAACAGAGGTCTTCCACTAATGCTGAAACAGTAGAAGACTTGTGTGATCATAAAAAAAGGATCATTGCGAAGGAAGAAAAATTGATGGTGCATGGAAGTATGGAGAGATTGAAGACGAAGTCCATGACGGTGAGGTTGAGCATGTAGACGTCGTTGGATAAGCCCCTGCGCCTCTTCTGAACCAGCACCCACAGGAGCCACATGCTGGCAGGCACACCCACGCATGCACACGGGATACTGAACACGCCCCAAACCAGAGGACCCTCAAGCAGCTGGATGCAGTAGGGGTCAAAGCCTTCGGTTTGGTTCTCAGAGCTGGTGTTGCGTATAACCATGTTGAAACCTGCACACATTTACCAAAAGAAAACCAAAATCACTATGCAGTTTTAATAGAACAAGCTGGTGTTGCGTATAACCATGTTGAAACCTGCACTCATTTACCAAAAGAAAACCAAATGACTATGCAGTTTTAATAGAATAACAAGCTAGTATACGGGACTATATGGCTATATCTGAGTTTGATGCATTGTTAATACATACTGCATTTATCATATTTGAAAAAGATTTATCTTTTACCTGATCTGGCGTCCTCTCCGAGTCCTAATGAGATACTGGGATGCCTCACAGATCTTCAGCCGGGCTTGTGGCAAAGGAAACAGCCACAGAGATGAGGTATAGCTATGGATGTGATTTGAACACAGAGATGAGGTATAGCTATGGATGGGATTTGAATACCCAGGTGTGTTTTGTGCAATGTTTTTTTTTCTAACCTGCCCTGCCCAATACACACTCACGTCTGTCATACGCAGTCCGGTCCTGTCCTGAACACACAATACACCCTCACGTTTGCTATCATATGCTATCATAATCAATATCAATATGCTATCATTATCAATCAATCAATATCCATATGCTATCACAATCAATATCAATATGCTATCTTTATCAATAAATCAATATCAATATGTTACCATTATCAATCAATCAATATCAATGTGCTATCATTATCAATCAATCAATATCCATATGCTATCATTATCAATCAATCAATATCAATATGCTATCATAGAATGGGCTTTGCCCTCTTCAAACACTTCCTGCTAAATCAGGTAAGTGTAATACCCCTTACATACATACATAACCCAATTATGTATAATTATAAACCGAAACAAGTATGAACAAAAAAACATCTGTGAAAGTGAAAAGGGAGTTTTGCATGCAAGATGCATTTCATGCCTTTTTGGCCTCGACAAGCTTTTCAGACCCAATGTGAAGCCACTGATGAAGATAAATGTGGACATGCTTATGTAAGGTTTTCCATCTAGGCATTTAGCTTTAGCATAGCCTCACCCAGATCCCCTCAATCTTTGGGAGGGAGTTTGTCACTCTTAGACACTGTTGCATTGAGGACATCAGCTTTTAGTACTTGAAAAACACAACATTCAGTAATTTAAATGTCTAGGATGTAATTTATTCAAATGATGCAGACAACTTCTCCTGGCTTATGTGTGTCTAACAAACCAAAGCAAAACACACCCTAAATTCAAATCTAGACGCTGTCTGTGTGCATACAGTATATCAACTCAAAGCTCATTGTTGGGCCATAGCCAAGAGGGTCGTATACCACATAAGGTAACTGCAATAGTACATCTTCACAAGTCTGGGTTTTGTTTGCCGATCCAGTTCCTGTCCTATAGGCTAGAGTGAGAGATTCTAATTTTATTCGAGCAGCTACAGGGAGTCAATGTATATATCTATACATTATATCTCAAGAAGACTACCTTTGAGTTTTACAATGGATGTATTGGGACAACCCCCTAATGGAGATATCTAGGTCCAGTGATGGACTGACACTGATGTTTGCTGACATTTTGACTGCATGCTCCATTTTCAGTAGTACTGCATTTGAACTTGTATTATATCTAGAGGTGTTGTCATGACAACAACAGAGGCTTTGCCCTCAAATGAACCCTTCTGCAAAGCCATGCCTATAGGTCCTCCACTCTGTGTGCCCACCGCATTAATTCAATTCAATTCAATTCAATTTTATTTATATAGCGCCAGAACAATGAAATTGTCTCAAGGCGCTTTACAGAGCCCAGAGCCTGGACCCCCTTAGAGCAAGCACAATGGCAACAGGGGCAAGGAAAAACTCCCTGTTAATCAGAAAGGAACCTTAAGCAGAACCACAGCACCTAAGGGGGGACCCATCTGCTCTGTGTGTCCTCCGCATTAGCAGGTGTATCCGCTACCCTTTACCCTCCGCATTAGCAGGTGTGCCCGCTACCCATTGCCCTCCGCATTAACAGGTGTATCCGCTAGCCTTTGGCTTCTGTGGGTGACGCATTAGCAGGTGTGCCCTCTAGCCATTGGCTTCTGTGGGTGACGCATTAGCAGGTGTGCCCTCTAGCCATTGGCTTCTGTGGGTGACGCATTAGCAGGTGTGCCCTCTAGCCTTTGGCTTCTGTGGGTGACGCATTAGCAGGTGTGCCCTCTAGCCTTTGGCTTCTGTGGGTGACGCATTAGCAGGTGTGCCCTCTAGCCTTTGGCTTCTGTGGGTGACGCATTAGCAGGTGTGCCCTCTAGCCTTTGGCTTCTGTGGGTGACGCATTAGCAGGTGTGCCCTCTAGCCATTGGCTTCTGTGGGTGACGCATTAGCAGGTGTGCCCTCTAGCCATTGGCTTCTGTGGGTGACGCATTAGCAGGTGTGCCCGCTAGCCATTGGCTTCTGTGGGTGACGCATTAGCAGGTGTGCCCTCTAGCCTTTGGCTTCTGTGGGTGACGCATTAGCAGGTGTGCCCGCTAGCCTTTGGCTTCTGTGGGTGACGCATTAGCAGGTGTGCCCGCTAGCCTTTGGCTTCTGTGGCTGACATATTAGCAGGTGTGCCCTCTAGCCTTTGGCTTCTGTGGTGACGCATTAGCAGGTGTGCCCTCTAGCCTTTGGCTTCTGTGGGTGACGCATTAGCAGGTGTGCCCTCTAGCCTTTGGCTTCTGTGGATGACGCATTAGCAGGTGTGCTCTCTAGCCATTGGCTTCTGTGGGTGACGCATTAGCAGGTGTGCCCTCTAGCCTTTGGCTTCTGTGGGTGACGCATTAGCAGGTGTGCCCGCTAGCCTTTGGCTTCTGTGGCTGACGCATTAGCAGGTGTGCCCGCTAGCCTTTGGCTTCTGTGGGTGACGCATTAGCAGGTGTGCCCTCTAGCCATTGGCTTCTGTGGGTGACGCATTAGCAGGTGTGCCCGCTAGCCTTTGGCTTCTGTGGGTGACGCATTAGCAGGTGTGCCCGCTAGCCTTTGGCTTCTGTGGGTGACGCATTAGCAGGTGTGCCCTCTAGCCTTTGGCTTCTGTGGTGACGCATTAGCAGGTGTGCCCTCTAGCCTTTGGCTTCTGTGGGTGACTTATTAGCAGGTGTGCCCTCTAGCCTTTGGCTTCTGTGGGTGACGCATTAGCAGGTGTGCCCTCTAGCCTTTGGCTTCTGTGGGTGACGCATTAGCAGGTGTGCCCTCTAGCCTTTGGCTTCTGTGGGTGACGCATTAGCAGGTGTGCCCGCTAGCCTTTGGCTTCTGTGGGTGCTCATTCAGAGGCAGCGCAGCGACTTGTCCAACGACGTCTACATGCTCAACCTCACCGCCATGCACCTGATCTTCAACGTCTTTATCATTACAGACACGCTGAATTACCTCATCTAGCAGAGCAACTTGGTGATGCAAATACATTTAGTTTTCTATTGGTTTAATGTGGGTGGGCAGCCACTGTTTATGACCTGTGTTTGTGTGGACTGCTACATGGCTGTGGTTCACCCCATCATGTACATGAAGATAAAGATCAGGTCATATAGGGCACTACCAGAGCAGGGGCGTACCTCTCTACCTTTAAGAAGCTCTTGAAGACCCAACTCTTCAGAGAGCACCTCCCTTCCTAACTTGCACTTGGACTAGTACTTAACTTACAGCAGTTACATTCCTGCACTTTTTTTGTATTTCTTATGTTAAATAGTATTTATTGTTACACTAGGTCTCGATTGCTCGTAGCTCATTTCTGTGCACTTGCGCAAAGCATGGCAATATTAGCCTTGGCTGGAAAATGTGACATTACCATTTCTGTGAAAAAGGTTAGTGAGCCCATGGTACAGTTGGCAGTTTGAGTGGAAAAGCTTCATGTAAATATGTCACCATACAGCGTCAGGGTGGCCTCACATGTGGTATGCAAAGCAGGTAGATGTCAGGGCTATGAACCAGAGGGATTTACATTAAACGCCTCTCATTCAGGACTATGAGCCAGAGGGTTTTACATGAAACGCCTCTCATTCAGGACTATGAGCCAGAGGGTTTTACAATGACACGTGCTCTCAATCAGCGACTATGAGGTTTTATCACTGAAACAGCTGTCAGGCCTGTTATACCAAATCAAGCATCGTTCTCACTCGGACCATTTCATGTGTGAAGTGCATGAATATTCATCGGTGTGACTTTAAAACACGTGTTCAGATTTAGTTTCTTACAGTGTCGGCCAAATACACAACGATTAGGAGAACGTTTTGTGGGAACCATAGTGTATGCTAGAAAATGAATGGGCTTAATTAATGAATGGACACCACCCAAAAAAAATACCTACTATAGACCAACATTATAACAAACATTTCATTCATAAAATAAGAAGTTTTTGAATGCACACAGAACATGTGTTACAGCAGCCAGAGGTCTTGTGGTAAATACGGACAGCAGGTCTAAGGTACTGTTTAGCGCTACCAACTGGTGCCTGCATTGTCACAGTACATATTCATCAAAAATACTAACTGTCCAAAAACTAGCTCACCAACAGAAAATACACACAATAGTATATCCGTATTGTTTATTTATATTATGTTCAATATGCACAAATTACTGCATTCTGTAATATTAATTAAAATACACATTTATATATAGTATCCTCTTACATGCAAGACAAGGACCAAGAATGGAAATTCCAAATAAAATAAAAACAGCTGCTACTATTCTAACTCTTCATTCTGAGATCCTAGATCAATATCAACACATTATCACGCATTTCATCAGTGGTGCAGGCTTTAAGTCACTATTAACACATTATCAAGCATTTCATCAGTGGTGCAGGCTTTGTTTACTGAAACCATTTAGGCACACCCACACCTTCCCAAGCCCTTCAGACACCCCAGGTTGTGTAAGTAGAGTACAGGCATGATGGCACTCCCAAGCAATGGAGCGATTAGAATAGGAAGACCGACACTACAGAACATCTCTGCTGCAGACAAGGGAAACAGAGGTGAGAAGCTAAACACAACCAGTGGCGGAAGGTAGGCCACTATGGCCATGGTGAAGCTGTTAATGATGGTCTGCAGAGCTTTTTGTTTCTGTGGGTGGACGTCACTCCTTCCAGATGGACTCGGCTTTCTCAGAGCACGGAGGATGGAAAAATCACAGAAGGTGATGGTCGGAAGGGACAAGATGTACGGGATCACTGTGAAGGCTGTGGTGTACAGCTGGATGTCAAGGACAAACACCATGCCATAGACCAAAGTCAGACTCCAGGCCAAAGCGATTGCTACCATCCTATGTTTAGATTGTTTCATTTTCATGTATGAGATGGGGTGAACCACAGCCGTGTAGCAGTCCACACAAATACAGGCCATGAACAGAGGTCTTCCACTAATGCTGAAACAGTACAAGACTTGTATGATCATAAAAAAAGGATCATTGCGAAGGAAGAAAAAATTGATGGTGCATGGAAGTATGGAGAGATTGAAGACGAAGTCCATGACAAGGTTATTATAGTTAACGAAAACTAACGAAAAAACGAAAACGAGGTGTGATTTTTCTTTTCGTTAACTGAAATAAAAATAAAAACGAGGCTTTATAAAAAAACGATAACTAACTGAAACTGTATTGTGTCTTTACAAAACTAACTAAAATAAAATAGAATTATAGAGAAAATGTCCTTAGTTTTCGTCTTTGTCAATGTATTTCATAGATGTCAATTGATTTCATACATAGAGTCTATCTTCCGCCGTACCACTTTTACTACACGCCCCTCACCTGGTATTATGGCGGCAAAAGTCGGGAGAAAGCGACAGAGTCCTATTTGGGATTACCTGGAACAGTAACGTGCGGTGAGGTTCGTGGCTGGTGAGGCACTGACTCTTTCAGAGTCAGATTTACAAATATATAAACCCAATACAGTAGCTTAAATCACCATTCAATTGGCAGCTTGCACATTGACTACTGGTTGTTTTTCATATCAGCATTCTAGCATAGGTAAGGTGGCTACATACAGTTGGCAGCTGCTAGCTTGTGATGAACTCGTGTTAATATGTGTGATTATGTACAACTTTAGCTGCAATTTAAGTTTAATTTCTCAAAATCAGCTCACCAAAGTGATCACAAACCACTTGTTTTGATGTTAAATGGCTTTACATAGACATTAAACAATCCTAAGAGAACGGGAAATTAACGGAGCAAGGGCTTTCTCTGATATCAATGTAATGTTAGCGAATGAGGGGTGAGATACCCCCCTGCTAATATTTAGTCTCCGCTGTACGTCCAAAACCAAATCTATTCTTGAGGTTCAAAATATTTTCAAAACATTTTGGCTTTGGATGTAAGAAGTCGATCGAGTTATCTTCTGTCCCGTCGTTTCAAGCATTCATTTTAGCTACGGCATTGGTCTCCCATTATTGATCAATTCACGTTTTGATTGAAAGTCCAGTTATGAGAAATGTTTTAGCGAATCTTCCATTTTCGTAGTCAATGTCAAATATAAGAAGAGTAACGGCAGAACAAGAATAAACCCGACCGGTGGGCTCTCGCATGCTCCCTTTATTGAAGCAGAGGTACTATTTGCCTCCTCTCCGTGCTTTTTCACTGCGGCTTTACGTCAGATCAGCAAAACTAAATAGGTTCTACGCATGCGCTCAACCTAGTTTGTGAGGGATTGCGCAATTTGAGATGAGGCACAGCTCGTCGCTGCCTCACCGTCTCGCTGTCTCCTGTCTGTTTGAACAGGACATGCGCAAATTCTGTTTTTATTACATATTATTTATTATAGCTTGTATCTTCTATTCATTTTGAGCATTTTGTTTTGACTGCCCCCCCCCCCTCTTGGGTTTCTTGCATTCCGCGGTAAAGACTAAAACTAATACTGAAACTAATAAAAACTAAACTCAAACTAAGCATTTTCAAAAATAGAAAACTAAACTAAACTAGCAAACCCGCTTTAAAAACTAATTAAAACTAAACTGAAATTGAAAACAAAAAGTCAAAACGAAATAAAAATAAAAACTAGTGAAAAACGCAAAACTATAATAACCTTGGTCCATGACGGTGAGGTTGAACATGTAGACGTCGTTGGATAAGCCCCTGCGCCTCTTCTGAACCAGCACCCACAGGAGCCACATGCTGGCAGGCACACCCACGCATGCACACGGGATACTGAACACGCCCCAAACCAGAGGACCCTCAAGCAGCTGGATGCAGTAGGGGTCAAAGCCTTCAGTTTGGTTCTCAGAGCTGGTGTTGCGTATAACCATGTTGAAACCTGCACACATTTACCAAAAGAAAACCAAAATCACTATGCAGTTTTAATAGAACAAGCTGGTGTTGCGTATAACCATGTTGAAACCTGCGCTCATTTACCAAAAGAAAACCAAAATGACTATGCAGTTTTAATAGAATAACAAGCTAGTATACGGGACTATATGGCTATATCTGAGTTTGATGCATTGTTAATACATACTGCATTTATCATATTTGAAAAAGATTTATCTTTTACCTGATCTGGCGTCCTCTCCGAGTCCTAATGAGATACTGGGATGTCTCACAGATCTTCAGCCGGGCTTGTGGCAAAGGAAACAGCCACAGAGATGAGGTATAGCTATGGATGGGATTTGAATACCCAGGTGTGTTTTGTGCAATGTTTTGTTTTCTAACCTGCCCTGCCCAATACACACTCACGTCTGTCATACGCAGTCCGGTCCTGTCCTGAACACACAATACACCCTCACGTTTGCTATCATATGCTATCATAATCAATATCAATATGCTATCATTATCAATCAATCAATATCCATATGCTATCACAATCAATATCAATATGCTATCTTTATCAATAAATCAATATCAATATGTTACCATTATCAATCAATCAATATCCATATCATTATCAATCAATCAATATCAATGTGCTATCATTATCAATCAATCAATATCCATATGCTATCATTATCAATCAATCAATATCAATATGCTATCATAGAATGGGCTTTGCCCTCTTCAAACACTTCCTGCTAAATCAGGTAAGTGTAATACCCCTTACATACATACATAACCCAATTATGTATAATTATAAACCGAAACAAGTATGAACAAAAAAACATCTGTGAAAGTGAAAAGGGAGTTTTGCATGCAAGATGCATTTCATGCCTTTTTGGCCTCGACAAGCTTTTCAGACCCAATGTGAAGCCACTGATGAAGATAAATGTGGACATGCTTATGTAAGGTTTTCCATCTAGGCATTTAGCTTTAGCATAGCCTCACCCAGATCCCCTCAATCTTTGGGAGGGAGTTTGTCACTCTTAGACACTGTTGCATTGAGGACATCAGCTTTTTAGTACTTTGAAAAACACAACATTCAGTAATTTAAATGTCTAGGATGTAATTTATTCAAATGATGCAGACAACTTCTCCTGGCTTATGTGTGTCTAACAAACCAAAGCAAAACACACCCTAAATTCAAATCTAGACGCTGTCTGTGTGCATACAGTATATCAACTCAAAGCTCATTGTTGGGCCATAGCCAAGAGGGTCGTACACCACATAAGGTAACTGCAATAGTACATCTTCACAAGTCTGGGTTTTGTTTGCCGATCCAGTTCCTGTCCTATAGGCTAGAGTGAGAGATTCTAATTTTATTCGAGCAGCTACAGGGAGTCAATGTATATATCTATACATTATATCTCAAGAAGACTACCTTTGAGTTTTACAATGGATGTTTTGGGACAACCCCCTAATGGAGATATCTAGGTCCAGTGATGGACTGACACTGATGTTTGCTGACATTTTGACTGCACGCTCCATTTTCAGTAGTACTGCATTTGAACTTGTATTATATCTAGAGGTGTTGTCATGACAACAACAGAGGCTTTGCCCTCAAATGAACCCTTCTGCAATGCCATGCCTATAGGTCCTCCACTCTGTGTGCCCGCCGCATAAATTCAATTCAATTCAATTCAATTTTATTTATATAGCGCCAGAACAATGAAATTGTCTCAAGGCGCTTTACAGAGCCCAGAGCCTGGACTTCCTTAGTGCAAGCACAATGGCAACAGGGGCAAGGAAAAACTCCCTGTTAATCAGGAAGGAACCTAAGGGGGGATCCATCTGCTCTGTGTGTCCTCCGCATTAGCAGGTGTACCCGCTAGCCTTTTACCCTCCGCATTAGCAGGTGTATCCGCTACCCTTTACCCTCCGCATTAGCAGGTGTATCCGCTACCCTTTGCCCTCTGCATTAGCAGGTGTATCCGCTAGCCTTTGGCTTCTGTGGCTGACGCATTAGCAGGTGTGCCTGCTAGCCTTTGGCTTCTGTGGGTGACGCATTAGCAGGTGTGCCCTCTAGCCTTTGGCTTCTGTGGCTGACGCATTAGCAGGTGTGCCCGCTAGCCTTTGGCTTCTGTGGCTGACGCATTAGCAGGTGTGCCCGCTAGCCTTTGGCTTCTGTGGGTAACGCATTAGCAGGTGTGCCCGCTAGCCATTGGCTTCTGTGGGTGACGCATTAGCAGGTGTGCCCTCTAGCCATTGGCTTCTGTGGGTGACGCATTAGCAGGTGTGCCCGCTAGCCATTGGCTTCTGTGGGTGACGCATTAGCAGGTGTGCTCGCTAGCCTTTGGCTTCTGTGGGTGACGCATTAGCAGGTGTGCCCGCTAGCCTTTGGCTTCTGTGGGTGCTCATTTTAGAGGCAGCGCAGCGACTTGTCCAAGGACGTCTACATGCTCAACCTCACCGCCATGCACCTGATCTTCAACGTCTTTATCATTACAGACACGCTGAATTACCTCATCTAGCAGAGCAACTTGGTGATGCAAATACATTTAGTTTTCTATTGGTTTAATGTGGGTGGGCAGCCACTGTTTATGACCTGTGTTTGTGTGGACTGCTACATGGCTGTGGTTCACCCCATCATGTACATGAAGATAAAGATCGGGTCATATAGGGCACTACCAGAGCAGGGGCGTACCTCTCTACCTTTAAGAAGCTCTTGAAGACCCAACTCTTCAGAGAGCACCTCCCTTCCTAACTTGCACTTGGACTAGTACTTAACTTACAGCAGTTACATTCCTGCACTTTTTTTTGTATTTCTTATGTTAAATAGTATTTATTGTTACACTAGGTCTCGATTGCTCGTAGCTCATTTCTGTGCACTTGCGCAAAGCATGGCAATATTAGCCTTGGCTGGAAAATGTGACATTACCATTTCTGTGAAAAAGGTTAGTGAGCCCATGGTACAGTTGGCAGTTTGAGTGGAAAAGCTTCATGTAAATATGTCACCATACAGCGTCAGGGTGGCCTCACATGTGGTATGCAAAGCAGGTAGATGTCAGGGCTATGAACCAGAGGGTTTTACATGAAACGCCTCTCATTCAGGGCTATGAACCAGAGGGATTTACATGAAACGCCTCTCAATCAGGACTATGAGCCAGAGGGTTTTACATGAAACGCCTCTCAATCAGGACTATGAGGTTTTACATGAAACGTGTCAGGCTGTTATACCAAATCAAGCATCGTTCTCACTCAGTTTCTTACAGTGTCGGCCAAATACACAACGATTAGGAGAACGTTTTGTGGGAACTATAGTGTATGCTAGAAAATGAATGGGTTTAATTAATGAATGGGACACACCAAAAAATACCACTATGACAAACATTATAACAAACATTTCATTCATAAAATAAGAAGTTTTTGAATGCACACAGCACATGTGCTGCAGCAGCCAGAGGTCTTGTGGTAACTGCAGACAGCAGGTCTAAGGTACTGTTGAGCACATGTGCTACAGCAGCCAGAGGTCTTGTGGTAAATACGGACAGCAGGTCTAAGGTACTGTTTATCAAGACCAACTGGTGCCTGCATCGTCACAGTACATATTTATCAAAAATACGAACTGTCCAAAAACTAGCTCAACAACAGAAAATACACACAATAGTATATCCGTATTGTTTATTTATA
>NC_045174.1:21159522-21190512 GCF_900700415.2 Clupea harengus | reverse complement strand
CAACTCAGTGGCATCTGTGTGCCTACTGATGGACAGTGAGTGAGAGAGGAGGGACACAAGGACAGAAGGACAGAAGGGCATGAGGACACAAGGACAGAAGGACACGAGGACACAAGGACAGAAGGACAGAAGAACAGAAGGACACGAGGACACAAGGACACAAGGACAGAAGGACACAAGGACAGAAGGACATGAGGACACAAGGACACAAGAACACGAGGACACAAGGACAGAAGGACACAAGGACAGAAGGACATGAGGACACAAGGACACAAGGACAGAAGGACACAAGGACACAAAGACACAAGGACAGAGAGTTGCAGTGCATTGAAATTAGCACAGTAATACCTCAGAGTTAGTGTTTGCAAGTCAATATTGCAATATAAACATACAAAAGATCTGGATTAAAGAACAACTGCAAAACATGTTAGATTTCGATCTTTTAGATTCCTACTTTACTTCAATCATGTCTTGTAAATTACATCTCAACATTTACGTCTTGCAGACACCAATGTATGTACAACACATACAGTACAGTGGTGTCTGCAAGACGTAAATGTTGAGATGTCCTTGAAGAGTGCTGTATGTGTCTTTCCTTGCACCCACACACACACACACACCCACACCCACCCACACACACACACACACACTCTCTCTCTCTCTCTTTCCCCCACATAGTATCTGCCCCTGGGTTGGGTCATCCCTGATCCAGCACAGATCCAGTGGGTCAGTCTCAGACCCTCAGTGGGTCGGATTCAGTCCACTCTCTCTTTGGCGCCCATTCCCTCCGTAGGCCCAGTTTGGGACTAAAGAGGTGTTTAAAGCTCTCTTACAGACACACACACAAACATACACACCACACACACACACACACACACACAAACACACACACAAACACACTCTCTCTCTCTCTCTACACACACACACACACACTCTCTCTCTCTTTCTCACACACACACACACACACACACACATACACACTCTCTCTCTCACAAACACACACAAACACACACAGACACAAACACACAAACACACACTCTCTCTCTCTCTACACACACACACACACACATACACACAAACACACAAACACACACACTCTCTCTCTTTCTCACACACACACACATACACACTCTCTCTCTCACAAACACACACTCTCTCTCTTTCTCTCACACATACACACTGTCTCTCTCTCTCCCACACACACACTCTCCCTCTCTCTCACAGACACACACATACATACACACTCTCTTTCTCTCTCTCTCACACACACACTCTCTCTCTCTCTCTCTCACACACACACACACATACACACACACTCTCTCTCCCACACACACACACTCTCCCTCTCTCTCTCTCTCATACACACACACACACACTCTTTCTCTCTCTCTCCCACACACACACACACACACAGTCTGGGACTAAAGAGGGGACTAAAGCTCTTCAGTGGCCAGTAGTCAGTGCTGCTGAATGGGGCTTGGCATCTCATCAGACAGACTACAATACACACACACACACACACACACACACACACACACACACACACACACACACACACACACACACACACACACACACACACACACACACACAGACAGAAAGACAGACACACAGAGAGAAAGACAGACAGACAGACACAGAGAGAAAGACAGACAGGTACTCTTGCCATGATGGATAAGCACTGAGAGGACTAGAAGTTGTTTGTGGTCTCCAGCGATCACAATGATTCATACGGCATTAGACAAACACAGACAGAGGAGCATGCTATTACGCTTACACACACACACACACACACACACACGATCACGCTCTCTCACACACACACACACACACACACACACTGCAAGGCGGGAGTGCTCATATAAGGAGCCAAATGTCCTCTCAATGGGAATGATGACCATATTTAGACTAGCCAACCGTTTGGCTTGGCCCAGACTCTTCTGGACTCTGGTGCTGAACACCCCCCCCCCCCCCCCTCCCCCCTCACTTTCTGCGAAAGCGTGCAGCCATACAAACACTAGGAGCAGTGACATATAAACACACAGCCCCTTTGCTCTCTACACTACACAGTATACAGGTCTGTCTCTCTGTCTCTCACACACACACACACACACACACACACACACACACACACACGCATAACCCAATCAGGTCCAGATGTCTTGGATCATAAAAAGAAGAATTCTGCATTTTGCCTGGTAAGCACATCTCGCCTGGTAACACTGACATCTCTAAGATATGGGGCAGTCAGTCTGGAAAAGTCAGATTCATACGACACAAACGTGCCCTGTTCTTTAGTCACCTTGCCGCTGTGTAAGTGTGGAATATCAGTAAACATGGCTCCGTTCAAGAGAAGCATGCATGAAGGAGAAATAGAAGGAGACAAAAGACAAGGAGAGATGGAGAGAGCGAGAGAGAGAGAGAGAGAGAGAGATGGAGAGAGATGGAGAGAGAGAGAAAGAGAGATGGAGAGAGATGGAGAGAGAGAGAGAGAGACAGAGAGAGAGATGGAGAGAGATGGAGAGAGAGAGAGAGAGCTGACAAATGTCAAAGAGTAGGAAACACATGAAGAGTCAGTGAGGAAAACTCGTTGAAGTGTACCAGCGGCTGAGCCCACTGTAAACGCCACAGATGTCAACAGCTGGACAGGAGGCTATGGCAGCAGGGAGCGTGTAGTCCAGAGATGGGGGTCTGTTGCTCCCGCATGGATGTGTGTAATGTATGACTACTAGGTCTCACTGAGTCACCAGTTTAGGCCTTTCCCATGATTTTTTTCTCCTCTCTCTCTCTCTCACTTTCACACATTGACACACTCACACTCAAACACATTTAGACATATACATGTGTGTAAAGTATATACAAGAAAATAACATTTGTGCAATAATGTAACTTTCAAAGCCCACACATTATCTAGTATGTTGCTAAAGAGTTGAGATTTCCCACTAAACAAGAACATCCTATTCTACTTCTTTCAAAAGGTCTGTACAACTACAGACGTCTCAGATTAGAATCATAAAAGAATACCATAGGGATTGCCCTTAATTTTGCCTTTCTTTCCGCTAGATCTCCACCCTTCCCTCCCTCTCTCTCGCATAGCCAAGAAACCGTTAGATTGAGTGCCATGTTACTACGACACAGAAAAGAACGGAGAACACGTACCTAAATCTTCCATGCTGCTGTGTCTTACAATAATCCTCTAAAAGGAGAAACGCATCAATAAGAAACTGGGAAAACTAGACAGTTTCCCCCCAAATATCGTAAACCTGTACGTTGCGTATTCCTGGGCAAACTACAGTCCGCGTTTGGCCCGTTTAAACTTTTTGAACACGGCGTTATTCCCGGATAGAGCACCGGGAGAGAGAGAGCGAGCGAGAGAAAGGAGGGCGTCCCGTTTCTTTTTTCCTCTCCGCCCTTCTTCCTGTGCTATGTCTCAGAGCCCCGCCGGCCTGCCCAGGGAACACAGGCGTAGCTGGGCGGCTGCGGTCCTAGCCTCCCCCGAACCCCGGCACATGACGTCACCCCATACATTCCTAGCCCATATTTGGGAGAGAAAATTGAAGATTTGCACCGAGCGCCAAGCTCTCCTGTGTCAGCTACTGTAATGATGAAGGCGTTTGGTTGCGTGGCAGTTGCCCAGTTGTGCGAGTCTGATTGAATTTTCTCTCTCCGCATCCTGTCTGCCAAGGGTTTGTCATAGCAACCCTAGTAACGGGGTCAATGACAGGTCACACAGTCCCTCACCGGCCGTTCATGTAACAAAACAAGATTAAATGTAAAGTTTCAGAAATGTTTTAGGTGTGTAAATACGGATTATAAACTTGCGTTATGTTTTATTTTTCCATTGTAATTACAGCACGTCTTCTCTCAATGGGGATAGATTAGGCCCTTCAGTGTTGAGCACTTACAACATGTCATCCATTTAAATGTCTTTGAACAGTAGACTTAGGTGTCAGAAATTAGTCCCGATTGTGGTATGTTTGTCAATGATATAAAATAAAGATGAGGGTGTAAAATAAACATAAAAACACAAAAATGACACATTTTACTTATACCTTAATTAAACGCACAATTAAATGCTAAAACATGCATGTCGTCTCACCATAACAACACAATGAAACACTCATTTTAAAAAACCAAAAGAAAAAAAATATTTATTCAGCTCACAGTTACAGGTTATGTTTAGCATTTGTTTGGAGAAAAAGAGAGGGAGGAAGAGAGAGAGAGAAAAAGTCACTGGGTTTTTGGATGTTACATGACGTCCAATAAGAAAAATCACCATCATCTCTCCCTTACCATATTAAATACATTACACTGAAAAAAAGAAAAAAAAGAAAAGAAAACAATACAGACGCGATGTCCAAACCTTGTTGCTCCTTTCTCAAGAGGTTTTCAGGAGACCATCACTATGTCCATACTATTGAATTTCTCATTGAGGAACCAGAACTGTTTGCAGGGTAACTAGAACCAATAAATCAGTCAGTAAATCTACTGAGGAGGTAGGCATGAACCATAAAACATGGTGGGCCTCCGAAACCAGAACTGGGTTCAGGAACCATGCCATTAGACATGGTGGCCCTCCGAAACCAGAACTGGGTTCAGGAACCATGCCATCAGGAACCTTATCTGTAATTTAGAGTGCGGCTCCATGTCTGGATGTCCTTTGGGTTCAGCGCTAAACAATGAGATGTAACCGAACAAGCATTAACTCTCAAACACCAGATCTGCTCCCCCCCCCCCCCCCAAAACAAAAAAACCCTCCCCCACCCCAAAAAAACAGAGTAAAGAAAACTAGAATTGCACAAATAAAAAGATTATATTTCAATTCTCGGAAAGGTATTTCATCTTCAGGCCTAAATCAGATAATATATTAAATTAAATAATGCACGACGTAGCACAGGAGGGTGGAGGTGAACGGGGGCTGATGGGACAGTGTTAGCTTAGCACATTAAAAAGCTATGGGCCGACAGTGCTGTGGCACTGGCCTGAGTGGGAAAGCGTTGGGCAGGAAGGTGTAGCGTGCACGTCTGCATCCCGCATCCGCATTGAGCACAGGATTCATGCATGTTTTTCTCTCTTTTTTTTTTTTAAAGTTTAATACAGAAACGTCATCTCTTCTCATCACACCACCTAACAGTACTCAAAGTTAACAAATAATTATTATAATAATAATGATGATGATAACGAAACTATACTTACTGCTATAACCCATCCTCAAGCAAAGCCTAGGTCATTCATACAACTGCAAAAAAAACTAGTGAATATTAAATAAGGTCAGTCACACTGACTCTTCAATCGATGACAATCAAACTGTGTGTGTGTGTGTGTGTGTGTGTGTGTGTGTGTGTGTGTGTCCTGAACTAGTTATGCAGTATATGCTTTACATCAGATTGACTGGCCTTGGGTGTATGTGTCTGTCAGTGTGTGAGTGGATGAGTGCGTGTCGTACTGTGTAAGAAAAGGGTTCGCTGTATGCGTTCGTATGCTTCGCGCCAGGTATTCTGGTCTCGGTTGTGTGTGTGTGTGTGTGTCTTACAGTGTAAGTGTGTGTGTGCATCCTGAACAGGAAGGTTATGCTGTATGCATTCGTAGGCTTTGCCCCAGGTAGTCTGGTGTGGCAAAGAGCAGTGCCATAGAGGTGGTGAAGGTCATCATGGAATTGCCTGCTTTTCGCTCCTTTCCATTGTGTGTGTGTGTGTGTGTGTGTGTGTGTGTACACACACTATCTTATAAGCCCCATTGTGTGTGTATGTCTTGTTAGACGCTAATTTTTAAGCCCCATTGTGTGTGTGTGCGTGCGTGCGTGCGTGCGTGCGTGCGTGCGTGTAGTCCATCCATCTCTCTCTGATGTGTAACACTCTACAGTCCCTCTCCTCCTCCTCCTCCTCTTCATCCTCCGTGTGGCCGGTGGTTCCCCCCCTCACTGCACGGACTGCTCGTTGGCGGTGCTGCCGGAGTCCTGGGGCTTCATGACGTCTGGGAGCTCTGGAGGACTGGAGAAGGGCTCCACCTGCAGGGGCTCAAAGGTGTCGCCTGGGGGGGGGAGCAGAGAGGTAGGGAGAGATTTAAGAGTTTGACAGATATGGATGTGAGTGTGTGTGTGTGTTTGTGGGAGAAAAGTGGTTCCAAAGACCTTGTTGGATAGCTTGATGCAGGTTGGCAACTGTACTTACTTGATAAATGACTATACCAGCACTACGATGATTTTTGAAAGCATATATTTGATTAAAAACACAGCGTATTTTCTGTTTTGCTTGTGTTCATTCAGTGCCTGTAACCTCAACAAGCTAAGCTATCATTTATTCAGCTGTATCCACTGCTAAAACTCTGGTTTAAAAAAATGCCGCTGGTTGTTGTCTTCCACCCATGTCACGAGTGTCGCGCCCCTACAAGCAGTTATCCAGAGCCACTCAGAAGTAGGTACTTATATAACATAGTATAGTAGTACTTATATCGTCCCCGAAAACGTCAGAGGTCCTACATGGGCGGTTCCTGCGGTCGAAACACAGCACAGAGGCGGCGGACCCCCTAAATCGGCCCGCAAGTTCCAGTGGTGGAAAAGCACCTAATAATTACGTCTAATACATACGTCAAAACTGAAGATATAACCAATTGGCATTCTGCAGAATTGTCTAAGGCAAAACACATCTATCAAGTAAGGAGTTGTTCTTTGAGTTGTGGTGGTAAAAATAACTTGATTGGCGTTTGTTATAAGTACATTATATAAACCTACAAAGCCAGAGTTATTATTAGGCACACAGGTGTCTGAATAAATGCAATCAAAGCTTCAGGTTGGTGTTCAGAGCATCCATCATGACGGTATCAAAATAAAAAAAATAGGAAGTGAGTCTGAAGCTAGTCACACCAGCTCAGTCGGATCTTTCATTTATTTTCAGCAGAACGGCGTGAAGACCATTATCAATAAGTGGCACGTTCGCTGAGAATACATGTGGCTGTATAAACCCGATCAGCTGATCAGGACTGCAGAGCCGGACAATTTGACCAGTGTACAAGAAAAGACCAAGTAGCCCCAGGCTCAGTTGCGTAGAGAAGAGACAGAAAAAAAGTGTCACTATATTTAGAAGTTCAACAAATGCTTGTATGCACACACACACTTGTATGTTTGAGGCGTGTGAAGGGATGGAACAGACCTACAGATGAAATCTAAGCATGTTACATACATCCAACAGTGTGATTGGTGAATGAGTGTGATAGGGGAGTAGTGGGGTTGGTGAATGAGTGTGTTGGGTGAATGAGTGTGTTGGGTGAATGAGTGTGTTGGGTGAATGAGTGTGTTGGGTGAATGCGTGTGTTGGGTGAATGAGTGTGTTGGGTGAATGAGTGTGATAGGGGAGTAGTGGGGTTGGTGAATGAGTGTGTTTGGTGAATGAGTGTGATAGGGGAGTAGTGTAATGGGCGAATGAGTGTGTTGGGTGAATGAGTGTGTTGGGTGAATGCGTGTGATAGGGGAGTAGTGTGTTGGGTGAATGAGTGTGTTGGGTGAATGAGTGTGTTGGGTGAATGCGTGTGATAGGGGAGTAGTGTGTTGGGTGAATGCGTGTGATAGGGGAGTAGTGTGTTGGGTGAATGAGTGTGATAGGGGAGTAGTGTGTTGGGTGAATGAGTGTGTTGGGTGAATGCGTGTGTTGGGTGAATGCGTGTGATAGGGGAGTAGTGTGTTGGGTGAATGAGTGTGATAGGGGAGTAGTGTGTTGGGTGAATGCGTGTGATAGGGGAGTAGTGTGTTGGGTGAATGCGTGTGATAGGGGAGTAGTGTGTTGGGTGAATGCGTGTGATAGGGGAGTAGTGTGTTGGGTGAATGCGTGTGATAGGGGAGTAGTGTGTTGGGTGAATGCGTGTGATAGGGGAGTAGTGTGTTGGGTGAATGAGTGTGAGAGGGCAGTAGTGTGTTGGGTGAATGAGTGTGAGAGGGGAGTAGTGGGGTTGGGGACGCACCGGTGAGGCGGAAGGCTAGTCCAACAGTAGCGGGAGCCTGTGGACGAGCAGTCTGGTTGGTGTAGCCGTAGTCACCCAGAGTCTTACTGTCATCCAGCAGCTGTTCATCCTGTTACACACACACACACACACACACACACACACACACACACACACACACACACACACACACACACACACACACACACACACACACACACACACACACACACACACACACACACACACATATATATATACACACACACACAAATATTAACACAAGCAAAACCACACATAGGAGGAGCATAGAAAGACAAAGTCCCATAGACACACAAACATAAACACGTGAAGGCAAATTACATATTGATAACACCGGCCGGCCGGCCGGCCGGCCAGCCGGCAGGCACACACACACACAGATAAAACAAACACATATTTACAGAGAAACAGGAACTAAAACAGGAATAAACAGGATGTATGCAAACTTCTAGATTAACCATTGGAGATGGCACATAAATGAAGTATGAGAACAAACTCAGAATACTGCTGTAAACCCAATCAAAGCCACTATCTGCAATACATCTGAATAGATGCTGTGCTGATGTTGTGGGGTACCAGTGGGAGGGTCGGGCACTCCAGGTTACCAAAGGCATGATGGATTGTGTGGCACGGGCACTTAGCATCTTTTTTTTTTTTTTATAAATTATTTGAAATGTGCTCAAAAGTATATTGCTCTGTGGACAGATGTCCTAAGAGGCTTCTGTAAGAGGCTTCACTGAAGCAACCTTGACATAATTTCGTTCCAATGTTTAGGGATAACAATTGAACCTATAGAATATAAAGTATTGCAATACATTTGTTATTTCCATATCTAGCATGAATTCTGAGTTACTCGCAAACCATAAACATAAAACAATATCAGATAAGACCCATTACTTTAAACCCAGATACGGTCAGAAAAGTATTTTTTAAATGCTCATGGTATGCTCACAAGTTCTACCGACGTATATGAAACATTTGGAACAAATATCTTCCTAGAGTACGTTACCTTGAAAAGTCTCTGGTCTTCGGGGGTTCTCTTCAGGATCCCCTCCACGATACGTTTGAGCTCGTACACGGTCGTGGACTCCTTGGCGTCAGTGAAAATTGTCGCCTTGTGACGCCGGATCATTAAAAAGACGTCCTGGAATGGATGAAAGATGTGTTTAAAAAAAGATATACGTCAACACTTCTAGCTAGTAAACGATTTACAGAAACACTGCGTGCCTCCCTACATCTCCAGCAAACTGCTAAGTTAACGTCACTTCAACTGAAATACTTTCAACAAACGACGTTAGCCGTCTTGCTAGCTAACTTGGTTGGATGATTGCAGTCATTCAAATGTCTTGCCATGTATACCGTTCATCACAATTTACTAGTATATTCTAACTAGGCCTACATCCATTCATCAACAACATGATTAACAAACGGCGACTGAAACGAAAGGAGTCCTGCAAATCAGGTTGGCTGAGAAGCCCAGAGGCGTAACGTTAGCCACTGGTGCAGTGCAATGTAACGTTAACTGTTGCCTGAGACGACTAATGATACTGCGGCCTTGTTTTGATTAAAGAAGCCAGCACACCCTTTAAACGTTAAATAACAAAAAATAAATGCAAGTTATGGTCAGCAATGTACACATATATATGGATCCCAAATGACTAGATTATTCTTTATGTAAAAAAATGGCCCTGTATCGGAGACATTCAGACAACTGCTATTCAGGCTTTAAAGCTAGCTAGCTTCACCCTCTGATGTCAACCACACAGCTAACAGCTTATCAGGTGAAGAAGCTAGCATAGCATGCTAATTCATAGATTCGGTTTATATAAACTCCAAAACTTAATTCAGTTCATTTCAAACAAAACGGTGGGTATTAACTGTTAAACATGGTAAGCTACTTTTCAGAGCAACCACAGAGAAAATTAACAATCATATTTCCCAACAATGTGCGCTTTCTTGATTACTCACCATTTCTGAGCGCTGGTTGCAACACTCACCGCCTCACTCCGCCGCAGTCCCACAGTGCATTGCAGTAAAAGTGGGAGTGACAGCTGGAGCCTTACGTCATTTCTGTTGTTTTGGCGCGAGAGGAAAGTGTTTGAAAGAAATGTAAACGCGCGAGCAGTAAAATAACATCAACTGGTAGGGAAGCGTCGCTCATAGTTTAGCAAAGAAAAGGTTCGTGAAGTAGGGTCGTATTTTTAAAGTCGTTTCAACAAAGGGATGTATGAAAACATACAAAGGACTGTCAGTGTCAACTGTCAGAACCTTATATTGCCAAACTAAACGCGTAACGTTACACGTTGTGCAAACTGTTGGTGGCTATTGAAGCTAACGATATAGCATAGGTTGTTTCGGTAACTATCCATAATTGGTGCTAACTTTACATTTGTAATCTCTGCCAATTTTACAAAGAACTAACTTGGGTTACTCTTGAATTCCCTACTTATAAGAGGACTTCCACACTAGTGTGCTTGAGAAAGGCTTCCAACATTAGATATCGGACCTATCGTCAGGTAAGTAACGTTACCGGTGTTATTTGTTAGCAAGTGTGCTAACAACATTTCCGAAGTCGCTGTATCTTCACCTACTTGGCTACATTATATAACTTTAGCCAGCGTTACCTCTGTGTTGTTCAATAATCAACGGTGAATTCTCAAACCTTTTCTGTTTATTAATAACGTTTGTCTTCATAGCCTACATGTCGTTCATGTGATATGTTCAACCTACTGAAAAATAACTGATGCTGTCATGTTGTTTTCTTTCCTGTCAACAGATGTGAGCCAACTTGTCAACGGGAGAAGCATTTCGATTTTCACTCGTATGACAGATGCCTTCTCTGTATTTCTCCATTGGCATAATTTTAAGAGACACTTTTGGATCTATATTTAATTTTTTGTTATTTTAATAAAACCAAAAATCCTCACTTGGCGACATCATGTCTGTCACCATGGAAACTAATGTGGCCACCACCCCTCTCCCCATCCCAGCCCATTTCTCCCATGCCCAGCAGTCCTTCTCCCTGAAGAAGAGAAAGTTCCCTTTCTCCTCATTTTCCTCATCTGCCCTCTTCTCCCCCTCTCGTCTCTCCCACTCCCTGCCACCGCGCCCACCCTCCAAAGGGTGCCCTCCCGTCAGTCGCCTGTTCCCTCAGGAGCCCCTATCAGCCTGGACCCCGCTGTCACGCTCACTGATTGCCAATCCCCCTCCACCCTCGCTCTATGACCCCAAGCGACCTCAGCCCTTCTTCAGCCAGTGCTTTACCAACCTGGGCCTGCTGGGTCGAGGCTCTTTTGGGGAAGTGTATAAGGTAAGAAGTTCCTGCAGCCAAGTTTGTTGGAGTACGGGGGCACCACAGTATATCAGTCATCCCGCTGTGTTTGACAGGTACAGGCGAGATGAGAACATGCTGTTATTGAATTAGAAGAGGCGTGGTTCTTAGAGGAGTTTTGAATTCCAGGGAACAGACTCATGTTGAATACATTTTTTTTATTCTTCTGCAGACTGGTTTTTGATAATGTAGACAGTTAATGTCAGTGTAATAGTGTAGGGTTACAGAATTACATAATTCACCAATAACATACTGTAAACTATGATTCAAGTCTAACAACATGTCAACAAGGGTAAGAAAATAGATTTTATTCAGGCAGCTAATGTATACAATATTTTTTTTCTCTATATAATAGTTTCCAGTATCTAATTGTAAACCTGAAAAATATGACTTTCTCCACAGGTTCTGAGTCTTCTTGACGGGCGTCAGTATGCAGTTAAGCGTTCCGTGCAGCGGTTCCGCAACGGCAGCGACCGTGCGCGGTGCCTGCGTGAGGCGCGGAACCATGAGTGCCTGGGGCCCCACCCCCACGTGCTGGGCTTCGTGGCGGCCTGGGAGGAGGGCGGGCGCCTCTACATCCAGACGGAGCTCTGCTATACCAGCCTTCTTCTGCACGTGGAGAACCTGCCCTGCAGCCCCGGTGAGGCCCAGTCAAAGCAGCCACTGATGCACTGATGTAAAAGTTGCTAGCTGATATCAATAACTGATTAGTTATAGAAACAGCAGGAGATACTGAAACAACTTCCATAACTTGTTACATTTACACAAAATGTCAGTGCTTAAAGCAACACTGTGCAACAATTTAACACTTCTTGAGGTATGTAATTATTGGCAGCTAGTTTTGGTATCATCTTCAAATTTGTTTTGATGGTACATGGTCGTGCGAAGACAAGCTTAAATCCACATAACACACAGACAGAATGACAGTTAAACACAGTAACATCAGACATTACATTGAGTACACAACCTGAACGGCAATGAGTAATTCCAAAACAGAACCTGAACAGTTACTAGTAATTCCAAACCAGAATCAGGTCACCGGTTTAACTGCAGATGAGTTGACACCCAGATATGCTGGAAAAGCCATAGCAGATTATTGAAATAAAACACTACCTGGTACCGATCAGTATCTCTAAAGAGCCATTCCTTCCTTGGAACAGAGGAGGGGAAGGTGTGAAGGTACCAATAGCTGATTATTCAAACAAAAACACTGCGCGGAACCAATCAGTTCTTTGGGGTTACTCATTCTCACCATAATCTTCCTGAATCTCCTATGACCCGTGTGCTTCCCTGTAACAGATGAGGTGACTGTGTGGGGGTACCTGTGTGACCTCCTCCACGCTCTGAGGCACCTGCAAACCTGTGGGTTCACCCACATGGACCTGAAGCCCGCCAACGTGTTCGTCACGCGCTCCGGGCGCCTCAAGCTGGGCGACTTCGGCCTGCTGCTGGAGAAGAGGACGGGGGACGGAGAGAGGGAAAAAGAGGGGGATAGAGACGGGGAGGCGGAAAAGGAGGACATGCAGGAGGGGGACCCCAGGTACATGGCCCCCGAGCTGCTGAAGGGGGAGTACGGCCCGGCTGCCGACGTCTTCAGGTGAGCAGCCGTCATCAGACTGCTCTTCAGTCATTCATCAGATTCATGGATCCAAATTCCATTGTATTCTAATACAATGACAATAAAGGCTTTCCTAAAAGCCCTGCCTTGCACTCAGTCATTTAGCAGATTCATTTATTCAGAGCCCTACTAGAGTTACATTTACACTTGGTCATTTAGTAAACACTTATCCAGAGCCCTGCTAGAGTTACATTTACACTTGGTCATTTAGTAAACACTTATCCAGAGCCCTGCTAGAGTTACATTTACACTTGGTCATTTAGTAAACACTTATCCAGAGCCCTGCTAGAGTTACATTTACACTTGGTCATTTAGTAAACACTTATCCAGAGCCCTGCTAGAGTTACATTTACACTTGGTCATTTAGTAAACACTTATCCAGAGCCCTGCTAGAGTTACATTTACACTTGGTCATTTAGTAAACACTTATCCAGAGCCCTGCTAGAGTTACATTTACACTTGGTCATTTAGTAAACACTTATCCAGAGCCCTGCTAGAGTTACATTCACACTCAGTCATTTAGTGAACACACTTATCCAGAGTCAGAATAATAAACATTTTCATTCACATTCAGTCATTTGGATACGTTCGTAAACACACCACCTATCTGGGCCAAATTCTGACCACGGTAACTTAATGGGACAGTGCCACCCTTTTGGAGTAAAATATTCAGATGCAGCTGATTCATTATCTGTCTGCAGCTTTTACACATTATGTGGTGTGGTCAGAATGCATGGTTGTTGCCTTGGAGACACACGACAGCCCTCTTGGACACACTCTGAGGATGGTAACTTGATGATGATGTCAATGCCACCATTTTGTATTCAAACTTGACTAGAGGGTATGCAGTGTCGACCATCTAATCATTCCCATCATCACTGAAAACTGTGTTTGTGATGATGGCTCTCTACGATAACGTCCTGCCTAACTGCCTTTTGTTGCTCATCATTTCCAACAAGGGGCTTCAGCTTCTGTCATAACTGGTGTGTGTGTGTGTGTGTGTGTGTGTGTGTGTGTGTGTGTGTGTGTGTGTGTGTGTGTGTGTGTGTGTGTGTGTGTGTGTGTGTGTGTGTGTGTGTGTGTGTGTGTATTTGGCTGTACTGATGTAGCTGTGTGTCATTGTAGAGCTATAAATAAAATGGTGTGTTTATAAGCTGAATGTAGAACATTAATGTGTGTGTGTGTGTGTGTTTGTGTGCGCGCGCGCTTCCACAGTCTGGGGGTGTCCATCCTTGAGTTGGCCTGCAATATGGAGGTGCCCAAAGGAGGAGAGGGTTGGCAGCAGCTTCGCCAAGGGATTCTGCCCTCTGAATTTACCAATGGTAGGACTGCTGTGTGTAGGGTTGGGTACCGAGAACCGGTACCAATATAGAACCGGTTCCAATACAACCGGTACCTACCCGGACCGAAATGCAACGCAGATTTCGGTGCTTCATTTCGGTGCTTGAGCCAATTGAAAACGGTTGCTAGGCAGATTCCGCGGGGCACATGTAAAACTGCCCCAGCTCCCAATGTAAACTTTGTCCTGTGTCACTCACGCTCATTGGTGTTTTCATGGCAACAGTCTTATGACGGTGAAGAGCAGGCAGCATTTCACAGAGCAAGCACAAACAGAACTAGCCATCAACCTTTTAACAGAGAAAATACCGAAAGGTAAACGGTCAAAAGTGTGGCTGTATTTCGCACAAAAATATTCAAACATCGCGACGTGCAGCAAATGCAACAAAACAATTGCGTGAAAAGAGGGGAGAGAAGGCAAGAGTCAACGGCAGATCAGCAACCGAAGACTGAAAAATATGATGACAGCTACACTTAGCCTACGGTAGTCTCTTAAAGGGGCAGTACACATTTTCTCGTACTCAGTGTGTTCAAGTAACAAGATTAACTATAAACAAGATAGAAAAGATAGGTATAAACAAATCATAAAATGGTGAAATTTCATGAAATAAATGCAAACAAAATAATACATTTTTGACTCCAAAGGCAAATATGCTCATATTTTTGCAAAAGAAGTTTGAAGCTGTTTTTTGTATTTATTTATATTTATTTATTTAAGTATACTATAAACTGTTGTTTACAGTTAATATAATGTTCATAGTTTGAAGTTAAAAAGTTTGAAGCTGTAGTTTGAAGCCAAGTGTTTTGTATGTATTTATATTTATAATATACTTTAAACAGTTAATATATTGTTCAATTTGAAAAAAAAAAATGTATTGAACAAAAGAATTGCTGAAGTATTGAAGCTGTAGTGTGTGTACAGAGTCTGTGTGTGTGTTTTGTATTTATTTGTATTTATTTAAGTATAGTCTAAACTTTTGTTAACAGTTCATATATTATTTAAGTTTTAAGTTAAAAAGTGTTTTGTATTTATTTATATATAATCTACTTTAAACAGTTCATATATTTGGCAATAAAGCCTTTCTTAAAAAAAAATTTTTTATATAAAAGTATCGGTTCCGGCACCGTTTAGGCACCGGTATCGTTTTAAAAGTATCGGTTATGTACCGGTATCGGATAAAAACCAAACGATACCCATCCCTAGCTGTGTGTGTGGAGGCTCAGTGTATTGCAGAAATGTGTTTGTGTGTTTCCCCCCTGCTGTAGAGCTTGTGTGTGTGTGAATAGCATGTGAGTAATGCATCTGTCTGTGTGTGTGTACACCTCATTTTTTATGTGATGT
The DNA here is from genome assembly GCF_900700415.2 of Clupea harengus. NCBI lineage: Eukaryota > Metazoa > Chordata > Actinopteri > Clupeiformes > Clupeidae > Clupea > Clupea harengus. The sequence goes on along the minus strand of NC_045174.1, from coordinate 21,174,909 downwards.
ATGTGTGTACATGTTTACAGCTCTGTCTCGAGCTGTAGAGCTTGTGTGTTCATTGCATAAATGTCTGTGTACTCGTACACTTAAGACATTAACTGTGTGTGTAGCCTATGACTGTGTGTGTAGACTATAACTGTGTAGACAATAACTGTGTGTGTGTGTGTGTGTGTGTGTGTGTGTGTGTGTGTGTGTGTGTTGCAGGCCTGTCTCCTGAGCTGCAGCGTGTGCTGTGGCTGATGCTGGTCCCAGAGCCCAGTAAGCGCCCTTCAGTGGAGCAGCTGCTGGCACTGGCGTCCGTCCGCAAGCACAGCTGGAGACGCCACGTGTCCCTACTGCTGCAGGAGACCCTGCAGGCACTCCTCTCACTCTCACAGGTAGTGTGTGTGTGTGTGTGTGTGTGTGTGTGTGTGTGTGTGTGTGCACTTTCCTTGGGTCGGGTATTTAGGCTAAACCCACCACAGCTCGTTTACATCTCACTTTGTTACTGCATGGAAACTGGAGCCGCTGGGATGAGGACAATTAGTGGTGAACAAGCCTTCATGGACGGGCTGGGTTTACGCTGGGGAATCTCTGGGTTTACGCTGGGGAATCTCTGGGTTTACGCTGGGGAATCTCTGGGTTTACGCTGGGGAATCTCTGGGTTTCCGCTGGGGAATCTCTGGGTTGTGGGGGTTTTAAGGCTAAAAGACCCGGAATTGTGTTCCGACACAGTTTGTTTACGTTTCACTCTTTGATGTAAACTACTGCATGCAGAACTACCCTCTGAGAACTACAGAAGGGTGCAGAACTACCCTCTGAGAACTACAGAAGGGTGCAGAACTACCCTCTGAGAACTACAGACGGGTGCAGAACTACCCTCTGAGAACTACAGAAGGGTGCAGAACTACCCTCTGAGAACTACAGACGGGTGCAGAACTACCCTCTGAGAACTACAGACGGGTGGCTCTTGCTGTGGGACTGAATTCAAGTCTGAGGTCCTGGAGCAGAAAGGGCCATGTCTAGGGATCAGGGTGTGTTCTCTCACTGGTTTCTATGTGCTTCTCTGATCTGTGTGTGTTCTGTTCTGTTCTGCAGTCAGTGGTCTCTCTGGGCTGGGGGCTCCTATCCGCCCTCAATCTCCCCTTCCTGCCCCGTTGTGACCCCCCCACGCCCTGCACCCCCCCGCGAGACAGCTGGGAGAAGGAGGGGGACCTCAGCACCCTCCCCCCCAGCCCCCCCACACCCCCCAGTGCACTCCACGACTCAGGGCGGGGGTCTGTGTGCCTGGGGGATGAGTCTGTGTTCCTCCCTGAGCCCCTGCGCTTCGATGACTCCCCTACAGACAGGTAGAGTACTGGGCTATCTGTCTGTCTGTCTGTGTCTGTCTGTCTGTCTGTGTCTGTCTGTCTGTCTGTGTTTGTCTGTCTGTCTGTCTGTCTGTCTCAGTGTTATATCTTTCAGTGGCTGTCTATCTGTCTGTCTCCTGTCTGTCTGTCTGTCTGTCAGTGTTATATCTTTCAGTGGCTGTCTCTGTCTGTCTGTCTGTCTGTCTGTCTGTCTGTCTGTCAGTGTCATATCTTTAAATGGCTGTCTGTCTGTCTGTCTGACTGTGTCACTGTTTCCCTTTAAGTGTCTGTGTGTGTGTGTGTGTGTGTGTGTGTGTGTGTGTGTGTGCACGCGCGTCTGTCACTGTTACATCTCTCAGTTGCTATCTATCTGCCGGCCTGTCTGTTTGTCTGTCTGCCGGCCTGTCTGCCTGTCTGTCTGTGTCTCTCTTGCTTCTGTCTACTTGATGATGTTTCTCTGACGGCTGGTCTGGTCTGGTCTGGTCTGGTCTGGTCTGGTCTGGTGTGGGCTGTTAGTAGCTAACACATACTGGTCTGGGCTGTTAGTAACTAACACATACTCGGTCCCTCTCCTCCTTCTAGACTTCCATCTCGGCTCTCCTTCGGCAGCACCTCCACCCCTGTGTCGCCCCCCTCCACTAAACCCGACGCCAGCCCTCTGCACTCCCAGAGCCGTGACTGGCTGACCACGCTGGAGCACCTCGCTCACACTCCCCCGAGCTCGCACCCCGGCCGCTCGCGTGTGGCGCCGGTCCTGGGCGGCACCACCACCACACCCAGCTTCAGCCCCATCCACAACCACAGCCTCTTGGACCGGACACGGCCGGCCTCTCGCACCCTAGACCCCAATAGTCCGCCTCAGACCCCGTCCTCCAGGCACTCGCGGTCGTGCTGTCGGGACCAGGACTGGACTGCTGGGGCGTCCTTCAACAAGCACAGCTTTGAGCCCAAGAACCTTCTAACCATGTTCGATGAGGCCGTGCAGAATTAGTTGCCGTGTGAGAGACTACTGCAGTGTGTGTGTGTGCACGTGTGTTTGTGTGCGTGTGCACGTGTGTTTGTGTGCTACATGTGTTTGTGTATGTGTGTGTGTGTGTGTTTGTGTGAGTGAGAGAATAGAGATATGTATATGTGGTTATGGCAATCCATCTAGTGGCCTTACTTACTGGTTCATGTTATCTATGGATATATTGAATTACCTGAGAAATATTGTGCAGTTGGTATGATTTAGTAGCCTGTGTTTAAAAAAGAAAAAAAAGTTCACTATGTGAGTTGTTTTGCCGTTTACATAATGTGATGTGTTGTTAACTTGAATGTGACCCTACTCATGTTGAGATGTTAATATATTATCTTTATGTAAATCGTCTATTTGCCATATCGCATTGTGTCTTTCCACTGCACACAAAAATTAAAAGAAGATCAGTCTTGAGGGCAATACTTGCCATCTCATCATTTACAGTTGCAGTTGTACTCCCATCGGAAGAGGGCGCTGTGCAACAACCTAGTTCCGCTTTTTACCCCAAAGAGGGAACCTGGAAGCTTTGTGATGATTGTGTGATTGATGGCGTATCACTTCAAGTTTTGAACCACTGAAAACCCTTTACTGGTTTAATCATGATCAATCTGCTATGATGCGTGCCTAAGAAGTAACGCTTCATTCTAGCTGATATCAGGGGTAAGGTATTCCTGTGGACGTTGAAAATGTTGGATTGTGTTTGCCCATTCGCTAGCTATATGTTAACATTTCCTACTGACTGACAAGACATCAGCCAGAAATGTGTTAACGTAATATTAAACGTACGAAACGTGCAGCGAGATGAACCGCGCGTTTCCGTTCAGCATAAAACGGCTGACCAATTGAATACAATATTTGTGGGTTTAGAAATTCCACTTGTTACCTGTCCAAGTCGCGGGCAGCTAGTAGCCAACACAATGTCTAAAGTAGAGCGACTAAACGCCCGGGTGGCGAAATTGTTGACGGTAGCGGTGCATGAAGTCCTGGAGGTGGTACGAGAGACGGTGTCGGAGTACCAGGAGAAAACCGCTAGGACCCAGAGGGAGAACGAGAGACTCAGGAGAAAGGTTCAAGAATTACAGGGAAAACAGAGGAGAGATTGTGTGGGTAAGTTTGCGTGATTTGCATTTGCATTTCTGTGTTTTTCCAAATTCACTTGGTAACTACTGTTATGCTGACTGAGTTGCACGTCATTTACACTCTTCTTCAATGCCAGGGGCTGAGTCATCTGTCAGTGGAGGTACAATCGAAATGACCCTCGGATCTCTGCAGACTTTTACTCTCAAGCAGGAGCAGAACGTTGAAACGCTGCAGGATTCTGAACTAAATCAAGTTGACGCCGAACAAATCATCATTAAGTGTGACTCTCCAAGTGAACATGATGAATCCGCCTGCGAAATGATCTCTGGGGTCCAGAATGAGGACTTCACGGAGGAGAATGACCAGGATTTAGTTCATTTTGTGGCCTGCTACAGGAACTCTGCGGCTGTGGAAATTCCAGTCCTTAGGAATATCCAGAAACATACTCAGAGATGCAAGGAAGTGACTGGCTGTGAAATTCCATCTGAGGAAAGGACTACAACGGAGAGTAAGTTATTTGTAGACAAACCGCTATGTCCAGAAGGAGGCTCTAGCACCCATAACTCAGAACTGATTGGGTCCCAGCAGTCACGACCCAAACATCTAGCCAACACGCTAGACACAGACTCCCCTGTCAACACTCTGAACACCTCACCTGCTCACGGTCCACACACTTCCCGTTCAGGACCAGCAAGTTACCCCTACCTCACTGTCACTCAGATCAAAACCGAGGCGGACACAGATGATTTCGGCAGCAGCAGCGGCGCCCTCCAGAGGGGCGATTATGTAACTGCAGGCTTTGAAAGTTTCAGGGATCAGCCGGAACACTCGCTTGACCTCCAGGCGGCAGCAGCAGCAACCTCCAGTTCCTGCAGGGTGGCTTACGTTCCCCCCAGCAGTAACGGTCTCCAAGACGGCCTCTTTCTGGAGAATGGCTATGAGGTGACGCTAGAGGCCAACCCGGATAACCTGGGGGGTCAGCTCAGCGCGGCGCCAATGAGCCGGCAAGGCCTGGGTGGAGGGTTGGGGGGTCTGCCGCGCCCATACACGCGCCACCATCACAACCACCCCATTGGGGTGCCGAAGCGCTACTGTTGCCCCCTTTGTGGGCGCAGCTTCAACCACGCGGGGGACTTCAAGAAGCACAAGCGGGTTCACACGGGGGAGAAGCCGTACGGCTGCGGCGTGTGCGGAAAGAGATTCAGCCAGTCGGGCTACCTGACGGTGCATCTGCGGTACCACACCGGAGAGAGACCCTACAGCTGCGGCCTGTGTGGAAAGAGCTTCAGTCACTCCAGCAACTTCAGGAAACACCAGCAGACGCACGTAGGCCAGATAGCATTAAACACGTAACTACAGAAAACCTCCTTTGTGGAGGCGTAGGTTTAGGTCGTTTGGCTTTCGAACAACATTATAAGGTGGCTGTGTCTGTGCACACAGACCTCCTTAAGAATCATGTCATCCTGAATATGTGGGGAATGTGCGCACACATGCTGATGGAGGCGATGATAGTACATGATAGGACAGTATGTAGTTTTGTTGTATGTTAAAGTGCTTCTAAATGTACAGCAAGGGCAGAAATGCACGAAATACCAGAAACAGGATGGATGTACGGTGTTGAAATATAAGAAACATTTGTTTCATGTCTCTGTAATTACACAGTTGTTTTAAAGCATTTTTGTATTTTGATAAAACGCACAAACTGCCACCCTGAAGATGGAACCTTATTTATTTCTGTTTGATAATGTTGAATATATGTTTAGAAACTTCTATGTTTTTATATAATGGACATGCCATTTGTCCCCACATGGATACTGTTTCTCTTCATCACTCAGCCGATTACAACATCTATTATGCAGTACTGGTCTCTTCAAAAAGAAGTTTTAAGATTATTTTTGAGTTGTGTCAAAGGCGGTGCAAAATAACTTTCCATCTGTAATAAAGTGATTTGATAGAATTTTGGGTGAAATAATTTTTTTCAGAATAAACTAAACCTGGCTGACATAACCATCGCTCTATTGCAGTCGTGCCATCAACTATAGATCCTAAACCTGGCTAAAATAACCATCGCTTCATTGCAGTCGTGCCATCAACTATGGATCCTAAACCTGGCTAACATAACCATCGCTTCATTGCAGTCGTGCCATCAACTATGGATCCTAAACCTGGCTAACATAACCATCGCTTCATTGCAGTCGTGCCATCAAAATGAATTTGCGGATGATACCAAAACTAGTTGCCTGTAAAAACCATATCTCAAGAGTGTCAAAATGTTGCATAGTGTTACTTTAAGAAACAATAATCCAAAGGAAAAACTCAAAAGAAGCCCCCTCTCCAAAAATACACAAAATAAATGAAAAAGTAGCCTATGTAAATGAAAATACAGTGAATTAAGGCATAATATGTACCATCACACAAAACCTCGTTATAACAGCAGTAAAACATATTAAGGGGAAAGTTCTTCATGTCCATTATTTATTGACCTTTTGATAAAATGAGTTTAAATTCCTTCCATAAAACTAAACCAAAAACCTGAATAACATTCAGCACAACGAAATAAAGACATCTGGCGGCCAAAGCAATGTTTGCACAATGTAATATGGTCCCGTAGACAGGCTTCGGTAGTTCCCATAATGCATTTGTAATTTTTTTTTTTGTGGATCGAACCACTTTAGGGAAGTAGGGGTGTACGAATGCGACCCTATATGTATTTTCAATATTGTTTACGTGGATAAGGAGTGAACATTAAGTTGCAAATATTATAATATAAACACAGTTTTTTACTGTTAATCCTTAAATTACTTACATTTTATGTGCTGTACATTTCTCTACACTAAGATGGGTGTTTTTGTGAACTTCGGAGTTCTCGCAACCCTTATAATGGTAGGGTCCAGCCAGCACCAAGTTCTTTCCTTTCTCCTAAAGATCCGCAGCCATGAGGTAAGCGTGTGAGCCCCGCTCTCCCCAAAATGTAAAAAATACCCCAGAATCAGTATTAAAACACAGTTACATAGCCTTAATGTTTGAATTAAACACTTGTGTATTTGATATTTATTGGCAAACTTATCAATTTACTTTTGTACGTTTGTTTAAAAGCAAAAAGTAATTCCACATTTACAGGCCGTAGTTAGTAGTATGCCAATTGGAGCTGCATCGTGGTCCACGTTTTCTGGGCCTGATTTTCACAGTCTGTTGTCAAAAGTGTTTTTTGAAACCATTGTATGAACACAGCATTTTATGGTCCCGTGCATTAGCGATTACTGACTACTTTGTCGCATTTCAGAGAGTGAAAACATGTAGTTGGTTTGCTAACACTTAGCATGCTACTGTAGCATTGGCGACATAGCGTTTGCGTTAGCTGCTAGTAATAGTGGACAGCCTAAGCTATATCCGGCTTCATGCAACAACATGTGTCATGTTTGGATTACAGCAGGAACGTTCTGATATAATTATCCTTACCAAAGATTTTCTTGGCTAGATGTACCAACTAGTGAATTCCGATTGACCCTAATATTAACGTCAGCTAGTTCGCATGAAATGGAATATGAATCGTCCTGCATTGGAACCGATTGGCTATCTGGCTACCGATACACTGTCTGTTGATGGTCAGTTGAAGTTAAAATGTTACACTCGGAGTTGGGAGTGAACTGTGATTGTCGTGGCTTAACCATTTGTTTATGTGTGGAGAAGAATTGTACCGTTTCTAACGTGACACATATTTCTCCGGCAGCATGCTCAGGCTCCAGAAGCGCCTGGCGTCCAGCGTCCTACGCTGTGGCAAGAAGAAGGTCTGGTTGGACCCAAACGAGACCAACGAGATCGCTAACGCCAACTCCCGTAAGATTACTTTTCCTTCACTTCCCTGCAACACTTCTGATCTGATTATCCAGTTTAATCACCGTTTTTATTCCAATCAGTTTAAGTCGCCATATAAAGTTCTATTCCCCACAATCTAATCATAGTCAATGGTGATGGAAACATTTCAGAGATTCAGATCATAATTAAAACACAACATGAAAAGATTGGTATGCACAGTCAATGTAGTAGTTAACAATTAACTAAAGTATGTTGATCTGCGCTGAACCACTCGCCCTGCCACTTACCTGTTCTCCTCCCGCTTGCTCCTCTGCCCATTCCAGGCCAGCAGATCCGTAAGCTGGTGAAGGATGGTCTCATCATCAAGAAGCCCGTGACTGTGCACTCCCGTGCCCGTTGCCGCAAGAACACGCTGGCACGCCGCAAGGGTCGCCACATGGGCATCGGTGAGTGTGGCTGACCAATGTTAAGCTAAGGCCTTAAAAATACACCTGTTTGACTTTTTTTTTGTACATTTAATGGATAAAACTGATATTGGAAGGTACAACACCACTGTTTGGGGTAGCCTGTCATAATGTGTAGGTCTTAAGGCTGTGAACTTGTGTTTAATACCAGAAGAGCTTGGGTTTGATTGAATTTGCGCTTAATCCTAAACAAGTCTTTGGTACTTGGATCTTCTGGCGGGTGAAGTCAGTGTGCTAGTAGAGATTACTAAGTGGTACTAGTTATTAGAGTTACCTGTGTCGATGTCAAAATGTGGCTAAGATTGCCCACTTGTAAGTGGAGGTCTGTAAGTTGTCCTAAATGCACCTTTGTCCTGTCACAGGTAAGAGGAAGGGTACTGCCAATGCCCGTATGCCTGAGAAGCTGTGCTGGATGCGTCGCATGAGAATCCTGCGCCGTCTGCTCCGTCGTTACAGGGAGTCCAAGAAGATTGACAGGCACATGTGAGTAACTGCACTAAGTGTTGATCCTGATGTTTGTATCTCTGCCCTCACTCTGTTTAGTAGTGCACATTTTACATGCAGATATGCAGATTCTAATGTAAGCATCAGATGGTAACTAGTAGAGGAGAGAGGGGTATGGTGAGCTTTTTCCCCCCTACTTATAGCCAAGGGAATATGAATGCATACAGCACAAGTTTGGGATGTATACAATTAATTGAAACATTATCAGTTACCCTTCTCAAATGGAAAATAAAATATGGAGTCCCGTAAGTAGTGTTGTGGTATCCTTGGGGATAAGGCTATTCAACTGACAGGGTATTGGCCATCTGATGGAAACTATTGCATGAAACAGATTTGAATGTACAATTCTATATATAATTATTAATAATAATCTATTTAAGATTAATTATTACTGTTCAATAATACCACCATTCTGTTGATGTTTATTTTTATTGGTGTTCTTGAATTCATATTTACAACTAATTTGGAAACCTGAAGATGGTTTGCCAAGTCTCTAGGATTGAGAAATAAAATGAAATGAACTCATTAGAGAACTTAGGCAGAATGCAATCTAAATTCAGGGTCACACCACCGGTGTTGTATGTTTACCCAGATACATGTGCTGTCAACTTGCCCACTGGCTCATCTTCCCCCACTCTCCCCTATTCAGAACTGTAGATATTTCATTAGCATTGTTGTGTGTGAGATGGTAAGATGCAGACTGGTATGTTAGCTACTTGAACAGAAGTTAGGTAGCCATCCGGTTTGCCAGGGATGCTTTGAGCAGCATGGTGTGTGTGTGTGTGTGTGTGTGTGTGTGTGTGTGTGTGTGTGTGTGTGTGTGTGTGTGTGTGTGTGTGTGTGTGTGTGTGTGTGGCGTCCCCTTTAACCCCACTCTCCCGTGCTGCAGGTACCACAGCCTCTACCTGAGGGCCAAGGGTAATGTGTTCAAGAACAAGCGCATCCTCATGGAGCACATCCACAAGCTGAAGGCAGACAAGGCCCGCAAGAAGCTCCTGTCGTAAGTACCCACCTCACGTGCACCTCACGTGCACCTCCCCACCTCACGTGCACCTCACGTGCACCTCACGTGCACCTCACGTGCACCTCCCCACCGCACGTGCACCTCCCCACCTCACGTGCACCTCCCCACCTCACGTGCACCTCACGTGCACCTCCCCACCTCACGTGCACCTCACGTGCACCTCCCCACCTCACGTGCACCTCCCCACCTCCCCACCTCACGTGCACCTCCCCACCTCACGTGCACCTCACGTGCATCTCCCCACCTCACGTGCACCTCCCCACCTCACGTGCACCTCACGTGCATCTCCCCACCTCACGTGCACCTCACGTGCATCTCCCCACCTCACGTGCACCTCCCCACCTCACGTGCACCTCCCACAGCCGCACTGGACACGGCCTGTCTAGTGGCCCTCACAGCTGAGGTGGTAGACTGCTGGCAGAAGCCGTTGACACCTGTAGTGATGCTGTGCTCTGGGATTGGAACCTGGCTGGTTCTTTAGGGCTGAAGGCAGCTAGTGGCACAACATGCTCACAAGTGTGTGTGTGTGTGCTCAACATTATAAACCATTGGGTCCTTTATAAATGCATTGTGTAGCTCACATGATTTGAGATGCAAGTTGTGAAATAGCTCTACTTTCCCCTTGAGAGTCGGCTCTACCCAGGTGTACTGTTAGCACTTGGCATCGACGGCAGCAACTGGCTCTTGGGTACACATTGAGGCCTTGAACACCACAAACCCCTGGATTTCAGCGCAGGCATCCTAACATGGCTGCCAAGCTCCCTGTCTTCATACTTATGGCTGTTAGCCTATGTGACGGATCAAGTGGAGCCCAGGTCATGAATGCCTCATGCTTCATGCTCTCCTGTTGTGGTGACCAGGCCTGAGACCCAGTCCTCCCTCTATAACCACAGGTGTATGTGAGCACACGTGTCTTCTTGACCGACACGTAGAAGTGTGAAGTGCCCTGCCAGTGCCTCCCCTCGGACCACTACACCTGTGGAGTAACTTTTCTGTTTAGAAATGTCCGCATCGTGTGTTGTTAATTGACATGTAGAAGTGTGAAGTACCCTGTTAAACTGACCTCTGACCTTCTCCCCTCCCCACACACAGTGACCAGGCTGAGGCTCGCCGCTCCAAGACCAGGGAGGCCCGTAAGCGCAGAGAAGAGCGTCTGCAGGCCAAGAAGGAGGAGATCATTAAGACCCTGTCCAAGGAGGAGGAGACCAAAAAATGAGCCCCTTTTCAGCGCTAATAAAACCCCCACAAAAGTACTCTTGTGTGTCTGCGCTTTTTTTTCTTCTCCCCCAATTTTCACTGAGGTTGCTGTTTAAAAAAAAAAAAAAAAGATTTAATTCAGCTTTTATCTTGTCAGTTCGCCTGAGGGGGTCAGTAACTAGAGGTCGGTGTGTAATTTATTTTGCATTGAGATGCAAATGTTATTCTCTGCAGCGACAGGGACACTGGAGGGGCTGTTTCCGCTCTTGAGGAAGCTGACCTGGTCGTTGATCAGATACCGGCAAAGTGTCAAGTCATTCATTTTGTCATCCTAACAATAGTCCACTTAATGTATTTGGAGCCCTAGTGATTTTATAGGGCTAGTAATGCTAGCTGAAGCTCACATCATTCTGTATGGGTTTTGTGTGCCCTCTGCAGTGATGAAAGCTTCCCTTTTTTTTTTAAGTAACACTATGCAACAATTTGACACTTTAGGTATGGTTTAATAGTCAACTAGATTTGGTGTCATCCTCATTCCTTTTGATGGCATATGGTCATGTAAAGGACATAAGTACCTGTCTTTCCCACTAGCCATCAAGGATAGGCACTATGTAGTTCTGTGTTTCCTGGCTGGAGTATCTTGCAATAATTGAAGGAAAGCTTTCACAGCATGACATTTCCAGCTATACTGCCAAAAGACACCAGTTAGTGTGTTGGCAAGCTCTTATCGGCGTCAACTGTGCTGTTGGTGGTGTTTGCTGGCTTTTAGATAGTTAGCTTGCTAGTTTCGAAACAGAACTTCTTATTGCTGCTTTAAAGGCAGTCTGACTGGTGAATAGGGTCCAGGTTTGATGGGACTCCTGAGGAGAAGTGTGCAGTATTGACCTCAGGTATACCCATCTGTGCTTTGGTCAGATTTACACTTTATTTAAAAAAAAACTATCGAAGGTGCTGAATTCTAATGTGAGAGGCCCGTTTTAAGAGCGGGGAAAGGGTTGTGTATGTCACTGGGAGGAAGTGTTAGCTGCACGTTCTCCCTTCGGAGTTGATTAAAAAACAAATGGGAAGGTTATAGATGTTGTCATTGCTGCACGAATGGACCACAGCTCTCCCCATGCGTCACAAGTCAGAAAGGCGTTGGACTGACCTTTCTCCTCAGTCGCAGCTGTAAATCGCTCAGGTGAGCTAGGCTCTTGTGGGAAAAACATACCCAGGTATGTCTGCGTTTATAAAAGAAAAGAGGTGGATTAATTTATGGCAACGGGACTGGCCAGGAACTTAGTCGTAAATGTAGTCTGTTAACCTCCCAATACTTTTTGAGGGTGTGAATGTCACTGAGGTTTTACTAACATTGTTTATTGACAATGATATGAAGCCAAGATGGACAGACTACTAAAATAAGAAAGAAACAGTTTAGTTTTGTACAGTCTTTTAATAAAACATACCTACGTGCCTGCCGTTCTTACTGATAGTGCCGCTAAAGATGATTGCTTAGCCAAATTCCACTTTTTGTTTTTACCACTAGAGGGGGCTCTATCACAAACTAAGTCCACGTTCAGACACCAGGTTCATGTCGGAGTTAATTTATCTCAAGTTCTATATTATGCAACTCTTAACTCGGAGAACATTCCGCTTTGTTGGCACTGAATGAAGCGTGAAAAGACAGTGCACTCATCCTAAAATTCACCATCTCTAAAATAGCATCTAGTGCCAGGAGTTGAAGTTAGCAGTTCCGTGTGTACTGAACGAAATTCTCTTTCAGGAATCGTTGGAATTCATAGGTCTTCAGTAACCTTTCTGATTAGAAATGTCCACATCGTGGACGCCATTAAGCTATCAGCTGGCTGTTGGTTTTAAACCAGTGGTGGGGTAGGCTCAGTGTAATTTAATGGAAAATGTCGTGGTGCTTCATTTAAGGCCTTACATTAAAAAAAGATACTGAAGTACTTAAAATTTGGAATACTAACCTATTTACAGGCTTGAGTAGAAGAAAGAAATTGATTAACCTTTATATTCCCTCATTAATTTTGGAAAGTAATTAGAAATCAGTTAGATATAGTGCGATGCGACGTGATGAGGCATTCAATATGAATGTGTAGATTTCTGTCAGATCAGGACCCAATCACTGGTCATCCGGTCAGAAGTGAGGAAGAGACTTTACTTTTAGGGTCAGGAGTTTGTTTCAAATTTAAAATTGCAGTGTGTGTTTGTGTGTGTGAGAGAGAGAGACTGGATGTTGCATGTGTGTGTATATATCTAAGAAAGTAGCAATTGCTGTATTTGTAAGTGTATGGGAGAGAGAGATGTGTGCGTATACATGTGTGAATAACAACACGTGCCGATGTGTGGATGTGAATTGTCCTTAAATGCTAGAGGAATGGTCTGGGGTGTGGAGTAAGAAGATAAGGCTCTGGGCTCTTCTGCAGGAGTGCTATCTCTGAGCTCTTAAATAAAAGCCTGTGACCTTGATACACAGCACGTCTGATCCTCCCCCTGGACCACAGAGGCTGGGATGGGGCCACTTAATTGGCCTGCCAGCTCCTTCCCTCTCTCCATATCACTCTCTCTCACTCCCTATATCTCTCTCTCACTCTAGCATTCTCTAAGTCTCTCTCTCACTCCCTATCTCTCTCTCTCTCTCCATATCACTCTCTCTCTCTCTCCATATCACTCTCTCTCACTCTAGCATTCTCTAAGTCTCTCTCTCACTCCCTATCTCTCTCTCTCTCTCCATATCACTCTCTCTCACTCTAGCATTCTCTAAGTCTCTCTCTCACTCCCTATCTCTCAATTCAATTCAATTCAAAAAGGCTTTATTGGCATGACTGCATACAATACAACGTTGCCAAAGCATGTTTACATAAAATGTACAAGCACAATAAACATAAATAAATAAAAACAAACAATAAGTTATAGGTGGTAACAATGTGGTATAGAAACATATAACAGGTTCATTGTTAATTATTAAACATTAAATATTAGTTATCTGGGACAGGGGGTTCATGTTATTGTGGAGCTCATGACAGGCTGATACATATTTTGCTGCCAGTCTACAGCAGTCCTCCCTCTCTCCCAGTAGAACTGAGAGTCTGTCCAGATCATTTAGATGTTGGAATTCTGGGAAAATTTGTGTTATTTTGTCAAAATAATAGTCTCTAAGACTTTGGTTATGGTTGCAGTAAATCAGGAAGTGTAGCTCCGTCTCTACTGTTCCCTGGTTACAGAAGGAGCACAGCCTCTCCTCTCTGGGTAGCCAGGTCTGTCTGTGTCGGCCAACTTCTACTGCCAGGTTGTGCTCACTCAGTCTGTATTTAGTTAAAGTTTTCCTCATTTTTTTATCAGACACTGTGGTCAGGTAATTTGCCACGGTGTACTGTCTGTTTAGTGATACATATGTTTCTAATTTGTTCTGGGATTTTGTTAATTTTGCCCAGTGATCTCTATATTTTTCTTTTTCTTTCATAATGATTTGGTTGGGTCTGATTACCTGAGATCTTGAGTTTTGAGGCTGAGGTCGTCGTTGTGTAATGACCTGGGTGGGTGATGGTTCACCCAGCCTCAGGACAAGTAAGCAGAGGGGACTCCTTTGTGGGTTCAACTCCTGGCAGCATAGGGCTTTGTAGGAAAAGGAGAGTGGGTCACTTGTTTTAATATGATTCCAGAAATTTAGGGCTCGTTTTTGGATCTTTAATATTAGAGGGTATTGGCCTAATTCAGCTCTACATGCAGAGTTGGGAGCTTTTCTCTGCACTTGGAGGATACTCTTGCAGAACTGTGTATGTAGTATTTCAATTGCGTGTTTGTCCCATTTTGTCCAATCATGTTGAATTTGTGTACCCCACACCTCGCTGCCATATAGTGCAATTGGTTCAATGATAGATTGGAAAATTTTGAGCCATGTTGTTACTGGTAGTTCAATTTGTATAGATTTTTTGATGGCATAGAAAGCCCTTTTTGCTTTGTCTCTCAATTCATTCACAGCCAAGTTAAAATTACCTGTATTTGAAATTTTTAGTCCTAAATATGTATAATTTGTTGTTTCTTTAATAGGGTTGTTTCCAATTGTGAAAATAGTGTTGTCTCTCTGTGGCCTGGACCTTTTTTGAAAAATTAGTACATTTGTTTTGGTTTGATTTACTGTCAGGGCCCAGGTTTGACAGTATTTGTCTAATTCTGACAGGTGTTGCTGTAACCCCTCTTTTGTGGGAGACAGTAGGACCAGGTCATCAGCATAAAATAGACATTTTATTTCAGTGTCTTGTAGTTTCAGGCCAGGTGCAGGGGAGTTCTCTATTTGTTTTGACAATTCTTTTATGTATATATTGAATAATGTGGGGCTAAGGTTACAGCCCTGCCTTACTCCACGTCTCTGAAAGAAAGATTCAGTTTTCTTTGTTCCAATTTTAATTGAGCACCTCCCGTTAGTGTACATGGATTTGATCAGATTGTATGTGTTCCCTCCGATACCACTTTCGAGTAATTTTAAGAAAAGGCCATTGTGCCAGACTGAATCGAAGGCTTTTTGGAAATCCACAAATCAGGCATAAATCTTTGTATTATTTTTGTGTACATAGTTGTCAATTAGTGTGTTTAATGTGAATATATGATCTGTAGTTCTAAATTTGGGTAGGAATCCAATTTGGCTGTTGCTTAATACATTATGTTCTGTGAGGAAGTCTATGATCCTTGAGTTTAGAATGCTACATAAGACCTTCCCTAGACATGAATTTATACAGATCCCACGGTAATTTTGTGGATCTGTTTTGTCTCCACTTTTAAATATGGGACGTATCAGTCCATCATTCCATATTTCAGGAAAGAAGCCAGCTTTAAGTACTAAATTTAGAAGTTTCAGAATGGCTGATTTGAATTTATTGTCTGTGTGTTTAAGCATCTCATTGAGGATGCCGTCAGGTCCACAGGCTTTTCTACACTTTAAATTTTTCAGTTTTTGATCTAATTCTT
>NC_045174.1:21149626-21154022 GCF_900700415.2 Clupea harengus | reverse complement strand
GACCTGACCTCACCCTCTCACCCTCTCACCCTCTCACCCTCTCACCCTCTCACCCTCTCACCTGTCCAAACCATCTCACTTTCTCACCCTCTCACCCTCTCACCCTCTCACTGTCACTGTCATGGATGGAGGACAGGGACTGTAGCAAATTGACACAGACACTGTAGCAAGTCCTTGATAAGCACACGGCTGCTGCCATTGGATCGTCTGTCTGTCCATCACATGTTTGTTGTCCTGTCATCACTCCTAATATGGACACTGAAGCAGGAAGTGGACACCGATGCGGGCCCGGAGCTGGGCCTGATCCGGCTCAGTGCTGGCTGCCCGGTTTGTTCCCTTCTTCCTCCTTTCCCTCCTTACTGTGAGGTTTTCCCTGGCATGGGAGGGTGGCATCGGACCACACTGTGCCCACCACACTGGCATAGGAAGATGGCATCAGACCACACTGTGCCCACCATACTGGCATGGAAAAGTGGCATCAGACCACACTGTGCCCACCACACTGGCATGGGAAGATGGCATCAGACCACACTGTGCCCACCATACTGGCATGGGAGGGAGTTCATGCCTGTGTGCGTGAGGTTTCCTCTTCACTGTGACGGACTTTTAGTGTATGGTGCATTTCTCTGCTGTGAAGGGTTATGAAGCATTATGAAGGGTTATGAAGGCATGATATTAATGTCACAGTAGATGTCACTTTCCCCATGTTGTATTACTTCCCCCATGTTACAGTCTAACTACACAATTAAGTACGATATATAACACTGGTGCCACACTGAGTAACATTAACACAGGCTAGTGTTAGGGGTGAGATTGGGAACAGGTTTTGGATTCCTCTCTACATACAAGTACAGACTGTTAGTTAGCTAGTTAGTGTGTTACAATGTAATTACAATGTTATAAAGGCACTATAAAGCACTACCCTGTAATAAGGGTGTATTACACCAGCCTTGTTACATCGTGACCATACCCCTTGAATGCAACAACAATTATTATTATTATTATTATTATGTTCATTATTATTATTATTATTATTATTATTATGTTCATTATTATTATTATTATTGTTATTATTATTATTATTATTGTTATTATTAGTAGTAGTATGTAAAAAGACTTGATGCTATATGCTAATATAACCCCTAACTGTAACCCCACTCCTGGTTCAATCTAATGACAGCATATTCATATTTAATTACTCTACACAAATGAACTATAACAGAGCACAGACAGAGCTACCTTGCACTTAATCGTGTAGTGCCATGGTAACGAGGGGTATGTAACTTAATCGTGTAGTGCCATGGTAACGAGGGTTATGTAACTTAATCGTGTAGTGGCGTTGTAACGAGGGTTATGTAAGTTAATCATGTAGTGCCATGGTAACGAGGGCTATGTAATAGCCATTAGTATCTGTGTTACGTCTCCTACTCATTCGGACTGTAAACGAGGTAGTTCACTAGCATGAATCATACTGGTGTATCCTGGGCAGCCTGCGTCACTGGGACAGAAACACGCATCCGTCAAACCAGACCAGGACGTGGCTGGATCCGTTTCAGACCCACACCAGGACGTGGCTGGATCCGTTTCAGACGCACACCAGGACGTGGCTGGATCCGTTTCAGACCCACACCAGGACGTGGCTGGATTCCGTTTCACTCTCTGCAGCGGTGGAGGATTCTGTTGAGCTGTATCATCACTTTTAGGAACGGGAACTGAAATAATAACCAACCCTTTCTACAGCTTCTGCCACAACCACTTAACCACGCAGGGTTCAACACCCATCACCAGCAAGAGTAAATGAATAGACTTCAGAAACATCCAGATGAGAAACTCTTCCTGTGCACAGAGGCAGGCAAACAAGAGCAGGAGCTGAGTCCAGTCTTGTGCTCAAGGCGTCTCTGACAACCGAGCCGCTGAACCTTTTCAACCAATCTCATCCGTCAGCTTCATTAGCCAGGGTCATGCAGATACATGCAGTAAGAGAGAGAAAGAAAGAAAGAAAGAAAGAGAGAAAGAAAGAAAGAGAGAAAGAAAGAAAGCCAGGGAGAAAAGGGAGCAAAAGCTGTCTGTCCACATGTGGCTCTGGGGTGTAGTAGTTAACCACGGCATACCTGTCTGTCTGAGTGCATACCTGTCTGTCTGAGTGCATACCTGTCTGTCTGAGTGCATACCTTTCTGTCCGTGTGCGCTGGACTGTGTGATGAGATAGCAAGCCATGCAGGAACTGAAGGCCAGTGACTTTTCCCTTGTACGATCTCAAACAGACCAAAGCTTCGCTTCACAAATCATAAAGCATGAGTGGCCATGACAACAAGCTCAGAACGGAGTGTGTGTGTGTGTGTGTGTGTGTGTGTGTGTGTGTGTGTGCGTGCGTGTGTGTGAGAGAGAGTGAACACACAGCGCTTTGTCTGAGCCCCTCTGCGTGCAGTCTTCCGCTGTCTGTCTAACCACCAGACGCCGACCCAGCGCAGGTCTCGCATGCATCTGAAAAACCTGGACCAGACTCCAGACTGGATCTAAAATCTGGACCGGACTCCAGACTGGATCCACGCCTGACTGGGCTGGGGTGCACTCTCTCTCCTGCATCCAGTGTTGTCAGGAATGAGTCTGTCTGGGTCTGGCTACGTGTCTTTGATGTTAACTCTTCACGGCAAAAAAGGAAGGTATCCTGTGGGTCCTGATCGTCATCTTTTTGTTTCCAGACGGATGGTAATACTGAACTTAAACAGACATGATATAACAAGGCGAGAATAACAACAACATCAAGTCTTTTAGTCTCTCATATGTAGCGATATGTGTATTATATTAGTGTGTCAAAACACTTAGTGTTTATTTATTCATGTATTTATTTGTCAGTGAAGTCACTGGATGTGTTCATGGCACACACACACACTCACAAACGCACACACTCACACACAAACGCTCACAAACGCACACACTCACAAACGCACAAAAACACACAACACTCTACCCCTCTGACACAGTGCTGTCTGAGACTTGGCAATAATACCTTTTTTTTTGTCTTTCTGATGTCAGTGTATGTGTGTGTAAATAAAGAGCGGCACAGTCGAGTATATATTTTGACTTGAGATTTCCAGCTGCATCTCAACAAGCCTTGAGACAATTAAGCCTTCGAACTTAATCTCTATTCAGCTTCAGCAAGATCTCTTTGTCCAGGTTGGCCCTTGAGTACAACATGACACATGGAACAACCATCATCCTGTCATGTTATAACAGCAACCAAAACCCAATCTTAAAATCACTTCACCTCCATTCCCGAAGCTGAAACCACTGCATGAACAAGTTAGGCAGAGGGAGAGTATAACGTAGCAAGACTGCTCAACTGTAAACTGCTTAACGGATAAACTGTGGGAACTTCTTATCACCTGTTGTGTTTCATTTGGGTTGTGCTTTGTAGCAGTGTCACACACACCTGGTCTAGGGACAATAGTACAGATCACACACCTGGTCTAGGGACAATATTACACACACACCTGGTCTAGGGACAATATTACACACACACCTGTAGGGACAATATTACAGACCACACACCTGGTCTAGGGACAATATTACAGTATTATATTTTGAGGATCCAAACGTTCAAATTGTTTTATTATTATTATTATCATTTTTGTAGAATATGTAGTGCAATAATTTGGCTTGATTTTGCCTTGTAGCAAGACATAATGTAGATGAATGACTTCTAGAGCCTTGGGTTGGGGATAGGGAGGCTTCACGTGCACTGTCTGTATGGGATTGGAAAAGGATTACGGTTCCGTGCAGAACGTCATTCTGAAGAAGCATGATTTTGAGCCATTTCGATTCAACACCAAAACCTACATTTTGTTAATTCATGTCGTATGTCAGTATGTTATCAGGTATGTGCTGTTGTTGCGATGTCAGCCAATGGTGGAGCATTGCATTGCAAAGGAGATTGCTGATTGGTAGCAATCTCATCGTCTTGTATGCATGGTAACCTTGATTGTGAACTCACCCAATCACGTTTCAATAAATGTCCAGGACAACAATCAGAGTTTGTCTATGTATCGTGTGGATTTGTCCTTGAGTAGTAGTCGTTCATATATCACACACACACATACACACACACACACACACACAAACACAACTGCACACTTTCCTGCAAATACAAACACATACATTTGTTACATGTGTGTTCACTCACATAGGTATATAAATATGACCATGCACAATCAAACACACACGCACACACGCACACACACACTCAAACACACACACACGTAAACACACACACACACACACTCAAACACACACTCACACTCAATGGCACACACACAGAATGTGAACATTCCACATTTCTGGCCCACACACACACACAGTACAAATACCCGACACGACGACGGTTGCTTCCTGCTTC
>NC_045174.1:21127126-21142126 GCF_900700415.2 Clupea harengus | reverse complement strand
CTTTCTCTACTGTGTTCTCTCACTCTCTTACTCCTCTCTCTGAGGCTCTGGACAGAGAGACAGAGAGAGAGAGACATGGAGGGAGAGAGGGAGTGATGGAGAGAGAGAGAAACAGGGAAAGAGCCACTACGTCTCCCCATCCCTTTTCGATTCTGTAGTTATCTTTCTCTACTGTGTTCTCTCACTCTCTTACTCCTCTCTCTGAGGCTCTGGACAGAGAGACAGAGAGAGAGAGACATGGAGGGAGAGAGGGAGTGATGGAGAGAGAGAGAAAGAGGGAAAGAGAGATCTTTATCTTTCATCCCTACTGGGTGTTCTCTCGCTCTCTTACTCCTCTCTCTGATGCCATTTCACCTCCAGCTCTCTAATGCTCTCCTCCCTCACTCTCCTTTTTCATATCTATCGTTCCAGTCTTTTTCTCTTCACTTTCTCTTTTTAATCGTTCCTCCCCCTCTCCTCATACCTCTTTCTCTTTTTCATATCTATCCTTCCTCCCCCTCTCTGAATCTCTATCGCTTTTCTTACTTCCACCTCTAGTTCTTCATCATTCACGTTTTTTAAACATCTTCTTCTTCAAACTATCTCCATCTCTATTTGCTTGATCCTTTCCCCTCTCTCTCTTCATCCCTCTCTCTCTCTCTCCCTCCCTCCCCCTTTCTCTCTCTCTCCATCCCTCTCCCTCTCTGTCTCCCTCTCTCTCTCCCTCTCTCCCTCTCCCTCTCTCCCTTCCCCTCACTCCCCCTCCCTCTCCCCTCTCTCTCCCTCTCTGTCTCCCCTTCTCTATCTCCCTCTCTCTCCCTCCCTCTCTCTCTCTCCCTCTCTCCCTCCCTCTCTCTCTCCGATGTCTCTGTGAGGTTGGGGTTGTGGCGTGAGCTGTAATTTGTGTTGAGCCAGAGGAAGAGGAAGAGGAAGAGGAAGAGGAAGAGGAATCGATGCTCTATATTAAGCAGTGCAGCATCAGGACCAGACAGCAGCTGGAGAGTGGACCAATAACAGGGGGAGGCAGAAAGGTCGATTTCCTAATAGTATCTATGGGACCAAGGAGGCACAGTCACACTATGAAAGAAAGAACACACACAAAAATATACACTCACAAACACACACAAATACATACACATACACACACACACACACACACACACACATCCACACACACACACACACACAAATACATACACACACACACAAACAAATACACACACACAAATCCATTCCATGCGTCATGAATTAATCTGTTTGAGGGCCTAGCTCCCTACCACCATTGTCAGTGTTCTTAACTGCGCACTGTAAACCATCATCATCATCACCACTCACGTCACCATGCTCTCTGGAACGTCACCACACCCCATGGCTTACCTGCCCCCCCCCCCCCCCCCCTCCACTAACAAATCACAGCTTTCTAGCTCATTGTATTGGCCTTCCTGCATGCATCCAGCCAATAGTGATGCCCCCCCCCCCTGAGTTTGGCTTTTTCACTCATTTTCTCTTCATGGAGTCTGTCCTTGGAATGTTGGGCCATTGTGACACGTTCAGCAATGGTTACATGAATGTTCAGCGTGACAACGTTGCCATGGTTACTGTAGCAATTACCACCAACAGGCGTAGCGAGAGTCTTAAGAGGAGGAATTTGCCCGTGTTGCTGAGCAGAGGCTCACACGCAGTGACAATGCAAACACATCATGACACCTGTCACCACTGGGGCACACACAGGCACACGTGCTCATGTCAGTATGCAACAAGAGGGCATCATCCTTCAGTGATATACACACACACATCTCTCACACACACACACACACACACACACACACACACACACATAGGCACACGTGCTCATGTCAGCATGCAACAAGAGGGCATCATCCTTCAGTGATATACACACACACATCACACGCACACACACACGCACACACACACACACACACTGAACCATATGCTCGTGTCATTTCCAAAGTGCGACTTTTCTCCTTTTTCCCTTGCCTTTGTCTTTCCTCCTCCTTCTCTCCTCCTTTTCTCCCCACTCATCTCTCCAAATCCCATCCCATCTGCCCCCCTCCCTCCATCTCTCTGCCCCTCTCTTCCTCCATTTCTCTCTCTCCCTCCCTACATATCTCCCCCTTCTCTCCCTCCATTTCTCTCTCTCCCTCCCTCCATCATTCTCCCTCCATCTCTCCCTCCATTTCTCTCTCTCCCCCTCTCCTGTGCCGGCGGATCAAAGGTAAATATTGGCTGAGCAGATGACAGTGGCACAGAGGGGAATGGGAGGACACATTCTACTGTGACACCCCTGACAAGCTCACTTTCTGGTGGGGCCCCGGGGGACCCTTTTGAGCGTTGCGCCGCAGGACTGCAGACCTGAGTGGTGTGGTGTGGCATCATTCTGATGGCGTGCGGCGGATCAAAGGGCCAGGCTGTGTCTGTTCCTGTGCATCGCCACCAGGGGAACTGGGAACAGAGAAGGACGTTATATTATTATTAATAATAATAATAAAACAATAATAATAAAACAATAATAATAATACACTTTAGGTTATAATTGAAGGTTTATAACCTTTTAATCTAAATAGAATAGTTGTAGAATAGGAATATGTAATATATATCGTCTCACAAGACAGATACATCTGTCAGAGCCTGATGGAGGCTTAAGGCTTTTGAAAAGGTCTCCGTCCTGTGGAAACACAAAATGGTTACTTTGGACGGATGTCTTGTGTTCTGAGAAATCGTCTTGTTTTCTAAATAGAAAATTTCACAAGGATGTCATCCTTTTTGAGTTATCAGTCTTCGGTTTGGAACAAGGAACCTTTTTTAAAGTGATAATGAGATATTCACAGTTTCATTAAGGATGAATGTGTCTGTAGTCGTGGGCCATTTTCATCATTTCAGCCTGGTCATATGAGAAGTAATCCTTCACTTTAGAACAGGGAACTGATGTTGGGTCACTAATGATAATGTGCAATGAGACAGGTGCAGTGAGACAGGTGATACACTATGCAGTGAGACAGGTGAGACACTATGCAGTGAGACAGACAGGTGATACACTATGCAGTGAGACAGACAGGTGAGACACTATGCAGTGAGACAGACAGGTGATACACTATGCAGTGAGACAGACAGGTGATACACTATGCAGTGAGACAGGTGAGACACTATGCAGTGAGACAGGTGATACACTATGCAGTGAAACAGACAGGTGAGACACTATGCAGTGAGACAGGTGATACACTATGCAGTGAGACAGACAGGTGATACACTATGCAGTGAGACAGGTGATACACTATGCAGGGAGACAGGTGATACACTATGCAGTGAGACAGACAGGTGAGACACTATGCAGTGAGACAGACAGGTGATACACTATGCAGTGAGACAGGTGAGACACTATGCAGTGAGACAGACAGGTGATACACTATGCAGTGAGACAGACAGGTGAGACACTATGCAGTGAGACAGACAGGTGATACACTATGCAGTGAGACAGACAGGTGATACACTATGCAGTGAGACAGGTGAGACACTATGCAGTGAGACAGGTGCAGTGAGACAGGTGATACATTATGCAGTGAGACAGGTGATACACTATGCAGTGAGACAGACAGGTGTAATGATACACTATCCAGTGAGACAGGTGTAATGATACACTATGCAGTGAGACAGACAGGTGATACACTATGCAGTGAGACAGACAGGTGATACACTATGCAGTGAGACAGGTGATACACTATGCAGTGAGACAGGTGAGACACTATGCAGTGAGACAGACAGATGATACACTATGCAGTGAGACAGACAGGTGATACACTATGCAGTGAGACAGACAGGTGATACACTATGCAGTGAGACAGGTGCAGTGAGACAGGTGAGACACTATGCAGTGAGACAGACAGGTGATACACTATGCAGTGAGACAGACAGGTGATACACTATGCAGTGAGACAGACAGGTGATACACTATGCAGTGAGACAGGTGCAGTGAGACAGGTGAGACACTATGCAGTGAGACAGACAGGTGATACACTATGCAGTGAGACAGGTGCAGTGAGACAGGTGAGACACTATGCAGTGAGACAGACAGGTGATACACTATGCAGTGAGACAGGTGATACACTATGCAGTGAGACAGGTGAGACACTATGCAGTGAGACAGACAGGTGATACACTATGCAGTGAGACAGGTGATACACTATGCAGTGAGACAGGTGATACACTATGCAGTGAGACAGACAGGTGATACACTATGCAGTGAGACAGGTGCAGTGAGACAGGTGAGACACTATGCAGTGAGACAGACAGGTGATACACTATGCAGTGAGACAGACAGGTGATACACTATGCAGTGAGACAGACAGGTGATACACTATGCAGTGAGACAGGTGCAGTGAGACAGGTGATACACTATGCAGTGAGACAGGTGCAGTGAGATAGGTGATACATTATGCAGTGAGACAGGTGACACACTATGCAGTGAGACAGGTGATACATTATGCAGTGAGACAGACAGGTGATACACTATGCAGTGAGACAGACAGGTGATACACTATGCAGTGAGACAGTGTTAAAGAAAGTATTAGTATATTTTATCATGAATGTCTTTTTGTTTTAAGGTTTCTTCCAAAATGCTGTGTGCCCTGCTTCTCCATGTAGATTGGACTTTGGAAGACAATTAGCAGAGTCAAGAATGTTAACCCAGAAACCTCACGTATATGTTTACATAAGATAAGAAGGAGAGAGCGGGTTGTGAAATGTCTCGTTGCTAAGCAGAAGTAGAATTCAGCTGAGCTGAAGGTATCCTAAGTGCATCCCAGCGTCTTGACTGTCATACTGTGTAAACATTGTTTGAATAAAAGGACTTGTTTTCAGCATGGCACGTCAGACAGACTTAAGGTGTCTGTCTCCGTCGGGTCCCGTTCAGTTCACTTACATGCTGGGTAGTGTTTTTAACCTGCTAACTAACTGTTGAGGGTCTTATCCCTGACATTTCTTGGTCCTTCGAGCCGGATCCCAACAACACCGACCGCCTGGGAGCAGACTTCAGGAAGCCGAAGACAAGTGCACGTCCTGCCGAGAGAAACCATCGGCAGAAAGTCCCACTTAGTGAATTCTACGTGGGCCGGCGGAGAGGGGTCTGCCTCCAGGGAGGGTTGGTCTGACGGGGATCTGAAGCAAGGTTGAACACACAGCATGATATGAAGTAAGTAGCATAAGTTACTGAACGAACGGACTAAAAAAAAAAGAGATTCGAGGTCTCTTAAAAAAGCGCTAGTTCTAGGCCTACGTAAATGATGTACATCTGTGTGTGAATGAGTGTGTGAATGGAGTAAGAAATTAAGCAAAATTAAAACTTTGGAAAGTATCTGAGAGTACAAACTCCCAGGGATGTCCGGATTGATTTATCAATCTAGAAGCTCGGCGTCCGGATATTTTTCATAGACTCAAGAGAAGTATTTTGCTTAATTAAAAAAAACTCACCATAATTAATGAATATGAGATGGTTTGAAGAAAGTAAGAAGGCAAGAAGGTTTTAAGAAAGTAAGAATGAGATGGTTTGAAGAAAGTAAGAAGGCAAGATGGTTTTAAGAAAGTAAGAATGAAAAGGTACGTGGAAAGTGAGAATGAGAAAGTCAATGGAAAGTGAAGAAGAAGATTAAAAGAAAGTGAGGTTAAGTGTTATTCTTGTAGAGAAAGAGGGGTAAAACTGCAGGCTTGATAAACTATAGAGCTTTTTACGGTGGCCACGTAAGAACTCTATACATTTATCTGCTTTGTTCATTTGCACGCACTTTTTAGTCTTAAGTGCGTGAAGGGGGAGTTACTAGAAATTATGTTAAGACATAAATAGAGTTGAGCATTTGTGAATGAGAAATTGGGATATAGACAGACACTGCGCACGCGCGCAATCCATGTGTCTCATTGAAATAGCCACCAGTGACTGTGGCTGATTTAACAGCACAGGTGGGGAAGGGACACATTGGAATTGTGATCATCATTGTGTATCATCTAATTATCATTGTATCATTATATGATAATGATGGCGATACTGCTTAAATAAAATAATACAAGTGCAGATCGATTTGAGGATGAGGAATTTTGGTTTGATCAGCCGAAAAATCTCTATCCAAATAATCGAATTGCATGAATAGCCGCAGGGGTAGAGGCCCGGAGTTAAGATTAGATTAGATTCAACTGTATAGTCATTGCACAGAGTACAAGTACTGAGACAACGAAATGCAGTGTAGCATCTATAATGAAGAATAAAGGAGTGGGATTCAGAATAATCACAGAGTGCTATAAATATATAGATATTATAGTAATGAATGGAAATAATTCCAGTGTTGCAGGAATTGTAGGAATTATATTTGCAAAAACCTATTGTATGTAAGCTACGTTTTCATTTGTTTCATTAAGAGATTGTTTGGTGCTCCGAGGCGAGACTAAACGTAGATTTGAAAGTTTGATGATAGGTTTGCCGTGCTTGACTGTTCTGTGGTGTAAATCGCAAATGTCCGTATATTTTTATTCAGGGTGTGAACTTGATAGATGAAATGACGAACTCGGTTGCGTGTTGATGTGGGCATTCAGTCATTGGAGCAAGAGTATTGATCGGAACCTAACGTTTTAAATTGATATTTAAAACTAAAATAAGCAAGTGACCAGTTGTTGGCATAGTTTACTTGAAGGTATTTTGTGTAACATCTGTGAAGAGAGAGAGCATTTAAATTGCTGAGAGCGCGACGCGCATAACACGAAAAAGATCATATTAAACTTTCTCTCGTTACCTTAGTAGTGCGCCGTCAGAGGGCATAACAAGAGAAAAGTGGAAATACGAGATTGTGATGTGTTGTGAGCTATTGTATGTGCCAAAGTACTGAGTGACTAACATGGCCCGGAATGATTGTAGATTGTTTTTAAAACGTAAGGTCGCTAGCAGCTACTTCGACTTTTTAAACAAACCTGTGTGATTGACTGTTGGGACAAAACAGAGAAGCACACGGGTGGGGGCTGTTAGGGGGAACAGAGGACTCAATCTCACACACGCACGTTCTCACACACACACACACACACGCACGGTCGTAATTAGAAGGAGAGGAGGTGAAAAGAATAATAATCAGACTACACATATTAGTGTAATATTATTTAAATTCAGAAATACTTTTGGTAGATATGGAACCAACTACGCCGTTAAAGGAGATAGTTGAATTGTAGTCGTCAGAAGCAAACTATTTGATACTGCATAATTAAAAATTGACTGAGCGGACAAGCAATTTGATTCAAGCCCGTGGCTTGAACACAGGTCAGTGGGTACCCAATTATGCAGAATTAGTAAGACCTATGCATGATATGATTTTCTCTCAACCAATGGCACCCCACGATAAGGTTACGTGGACTAAAGAGGGTTCAGAATCTTTTCAAGCGACAAAAGAAAAAATAGCCAGCTCGACAGTACTGGCTCTCCCAAATTATGCGAAACCTTTCGTCCTTATGGTTGACTCCAGACATGGATTCATGACGTCTGTTTTGCTTCAAGTATGGGGAAGCAAAATGAGACCCATCGCATTTTATTCGACCCAACTCGACCCGGTAGCTCGTGCTACACCATCATGTGTACAAGCAGTGCTCGCGGATGCATCGACCGTTCACGCGTCAGCAGAAATTGTGCTGGTTCATGAACTCGTCGTTAAAGTATCCCATGCAGTCTTAATGCTTTTATTACCTAGCATATAAAGCAGACAAGCAGGCAGCTGGCCTGTATCTAACACAGGGAACAGAGGATGATGGTGTAGTTAACATGCATCAACAAGCACCCAAAAGTGAAAAGGAAATTTGGATAAAACTGGGCGACTCTGAAAGATGAGGTATATGTAAGTCCAGATAGAAAACCCATCCTGTTGCGAGCTCTATACAAATGGGCAGCAATTTTTTGAGTCATGGGAATATCCATGCCTCAACAGGAGGGAGATAAAGACTAGTACATAAACACTGTACAACATATAACCTATTAAAAAAAATAAAAATAATAATAGTAATAATAAAAAAAAAAAATTAATTACATTTTTTGTCAGCAATGTGAAATATGCATTCGGCATAACTCACAGGGAAACCTCAGGCCAAAGAGGGGCGAGTTCCCCAAGCCTGACTATCCTTTCCAGGTAATACACATGGATTATATCCAATTTAGCAAAGCCAAAGGGCTGGAATATTGTTTGGTTATAATTGATGTGTCTTCCAAATGGATAGAGGTATTTCCCAGCTCAACCCCAGATTTCCTCACAGTAGCAAAAGCACTGTGCAAAAGAATAAGACCAACTTTTGGTGTGCCACAAATTACACTACGAACTAGGGAATGTAAAGAACCCAATACTGTTCGAGTTTTTTCTGTGTCTCCACAGGTACAAGGCCAGGTGAAGGTGGGAAACTGGGTGTTCATCAAAGTCATCAAAAGAAAGAGCTGGTCTGACGACAGGTGGGAGGGACCATGCCAAGTGTACTTGCCACCCCAACAGCCGTCAAGATCGCTGAACGCTCCACCTGGATTCACCTGTCACACTGCAACATTCAGAACATTCAGAACATTCAGAACATTCAGAACATTACCAGGATCCACCACTAGCATTGAGTAGCGTTTTGTGACGCCAGCAGGGGGTCAAGTGTATAAATCTTGGTCGTTTGAACGTCACCTAACTTCCAGGGAGCGCCCTGAGGGTTAGAGATGCTGCTCAACATAGTAGAGGTGTATCTGTGTTTTTTGTTTTTCTTGTTTATTTGTGTTTATTGTTTTTCTGTATACATCATATCACTCCGTTATAACAATGTCTAAGCTGCTGCTATTAGTGGTTACTTCAGGAGTAATAATGGGTCTCTGGTCCTCCACAAGTGTAAATGAGAGAATCCATAAGAGGTGGATTTCATATGGGGAACATGAGGTCCTGGGGAATGTTACTCACCTGTATTCTACTAATTCATGGTATAGATATGCATCCATGCAAGCGAACAGATGTATTTGGACCAATTGCTATGTATGTACCTTAATGCCAACATCCTACTTTCACCCTAGACTTAAATCAAGGCTACTCTCATTCCAAGCAATAATCTGTGTTGGAGAGAAGTGTGCCCCAGACAACTGGGGCTACAGTAAGCCATTTTAGGATGCAAACGATACCCAGGTGCAGGATCTGTGTAACAATACCCACCCACTAGCAGAACTAAAAAACATGCCACAACCTAGCGGTCACTTTAAGTGGCAGTCCATTCCATATTCCCAATGTGTTTTTCTATTAGAGGAACAACGAGAGTAGGCTCTCTGAGACGGAAACAGTGTAATGAAATTGTCATCGATACTGCTATACTGTCATCAAACACTGCTTCCTCAGCCAACGTCGTACCCTGTCCATTGGGAACAGGTCCTTATGTTGAGATTGGAATGCAGGGCATTGCCACTCTGACAAGGGTACCCCTAAGGTGAGAGAGGTATTGTGGTTGTGTGGTAGTATATGGTACAGTCATCTTCTTCCACACTGGGGTGGCGTATGCGCCCCCGCCCAGGTCATGGACCATTTTTGTGTTGTCAGCAGGGGCGGACTGGCCATCGGGGATACCGGGGGAATCCCCGGTGGGCCGACAGGGTTGGGATGGTCCAAAATACCGGCCCACTCAAATCGCCACCCGGCCCTCGCCCCTGATTTCGCCGGCACTGACTATAATTTATGCTTCGCAGAACACGTATAATTTACTCGAATATTTACAACAGCTCAAATTCAGTGACTGAATTTTATACCATTCCTCGCGATCTGTATTCATACTCATGGTGCCTATTTTTCGAAAATTTTCTGAAGTCTTCTTTACTCATCTATTGTCTTCCGTCAGTCTAACTTTGTTTTAGGCGTTATTAAATGTCAATCACTCTAGCCTACTCACCACTTGCATCACTCGCTTGCAGACACCTTCAACACCCCTACACACACACACACACACACAATCACACACCCAGCATGCAACACTACTGATACCACTGATGTTCACACCCCATCGTATGTTCTGTAGGCTAATGTTCATTTCTACAATATAGTTCAGGGGCGGCTTGTCCATAAAGGCGATTAGGACGACGCACTGCCTACGATCTTGATAATGTGCCTATGGGGCGACAGTGGTACGGGGGTAGAGAAGTCGTTTAGTAATCAGAAGGTTGCTAGTTCGATTCCCTGTCGAAGCGTCCTTGAGCAAGACACTGAACCCCTAATTGCTCCTGATGTGCAGTGTGCCATCAGTGTATATGTAAAATGTGTATACATCCTTGTAAGTCGCTTTGGATAAAAGAGTCTGCTAAATGTAAATGTAAATGGAAAAGGATTTTTTTTTTCTGTCGGATTCTACCACTAGACTTTCTGATCTGCCTCTGAATGTCATTGTCGAATCAGCCAACAGTCACTCAGGCAACAGTCAGGCAAACGTGGTGCTTGAAATGACCCCGCCCCTTTTTGAGGCAAAACTGAAATCGCCCCAGATCTCTCTCACTGACTCATCCATTTTTAACATTCAGTGCAACAACTCGATTCGCTCTTTGAAAGTCGGCGTACTTATGAAGGTACATTGACAACAAAACATTTAGGACTTCCTAGACCAAATGTATCCATTCAACAGGTTTCTACAAGGGGGGGGGGGGGGGGGGGGGGGGGGGATCCTACATCCAAGAATTGGAATGAAAGAAAATCGTGGCTAGCAGGCTGTGAAGTGGCAAATTCCTATATACCACTGTCACTTGTCATAGGTTTCACAGTGTGAATGTTTGCTTCTTGCACTAACACTGAGTTATTTTCTATGTGATGACTTATTTAGCTTTTGTAAGCCAGTACTTTCAAGATCAGTCAATAAATATGGTTGGTTTTGACTTATATGTTGCCCCCTTCTCTATGTTGTTACTGGACATATCATGTGACCTGTTAAGCTATGTTACATCATACAACTTTTGAGACATGTGGGTAATGAAAAAGTGGGATATTGTAATGTGGAGCCACATCATGTTTGCTTATGAAGGCTCCTGGATGCAACTTTCTTTCATAGCTCTTCACCTGTAACTAGCTTCTCTAGCTATGTAGGTAGAGGGGAAATATTTCTGTTGTGTGATGCCATCTAGTGGACAAAAAGGTATTGCTGTATGAGTTAATCAGTTAACAACAAATTGATACAATTGTCTTGCTTAATGTAACTACTGAATTGTGTGGTCTTTCTCTGCTGACATTCATTCCTTAAGGCTCTGTAGTTCTACATATAACCATCTGATACTAGCTCAGAGTTGAGCATATTCATCAAGCAAACTATACCTACCTTGGAGTGTTACAATAGCCAATATCATTTCATTCCATGTGTCCATCCAGGCAAATTGGTGGATCCAAATGTTATAAAAAAAACATATATGATGTAATTTCTTTGTAATCATCTTAAGTAATGTTAAGTGTATGGGTATTTTTCCAAGTAGGCCACTGACTGGTCGATACGTGCAATGCTTTGAGTGGGCAACGCGCCGTGTATTGAGTGGGCAGTGCGCCGTGTATTAAGTGGGCCGGTCTGACAGTAACTCCCGGGCCACTTTTTTCCCCCAGTCCGCCCCTGGTTGTCAGTGCTATCTCGCAGGCAGAGTACCTCGTAAGAAGAGGTTTGCTGTTGAGAAGAATGACAGCGTGTGGGGGATTGACGTGACTGGTGATTAAAAGATTTGGACCACCAGCTCCAAGGTTATTTTGTTTCTGTTTCAGGCCCTAGGAGTAGGAAAAGTCATGTTAAGAATGGCAACCCTTAACTATAGGTTAGAATTGTTTGTTAATGCCACCTTAGTCAGCATGGACGGCCTTAATGATGAGGTCTCGCAGATTCGGCTGATGGTGCTGAAAAATAGATTAGTGTTAGACTCACTGCTGCTAGTGGGGGAGTTTTGTGACTGATATCTGTTGTATTTGGATATTGGATTATATTCATAGTGTCTCTGTGACTGAAGCCTTACAGCAAATGAAGGTTGTTATGTGATGCTTTATTACAAGACAAAATGGTTAATGTTCCGTGGTGAAATCTGGTTGCTTGGTTTACATCTGGTACATGGTGGTAAATGATGGTGAAAGGTCTGATCCCTATTGTAGCAATTTGTATACTTTTTGTATTTTTATGATGTGTATTTCTACATGTTTCTAAGTTCACATGTCTAGTCTTGTATGTACTTTTGTATGGAGTGTACTGTTGTCTGGAACCATCAAGATGATGATGCTTTAGTTTGATGATGTTTATACTAGTGTTATTTTCATGATAAACAGGAGGGAAATGTTAAAGAAAGTATTAGTATATTTTATCATGAATGTCTTTTTGTTTTAAGGTTTCTTCCAAAATGCTGTGTGCCCTGCTTCTCCATGTAGATTGGACTTTGGAAGACAATTAGCAGAGTCAAGAATGTTAACCCAGAAACCTCACGTATATGATTACATAAGATAAGAAGGAGAGAGCGGGTTGTGAAATGTCTCGTTGCTAAGCAGAAGTAGAATTCAGCTGAGCTGAAGGTATCCTAAGTGCATCCCAGCGTCTTGACTGTCATACTGTGTAAACATTGTTTGAATAAAAGGACTTGTTTTCAGCATGGCACGTCAGACAGACTTAAGGTGTCTGTCTCCGTCGGGTCCCGTTCGAAAACCGTCCAGTTCACTTACATGCTGGGTAGTGTTTTTAACCTGCTAACTAACTGTTGAGGGTCTTATCCCTGACAGACAGGTGCAGTGAGACAGGTGATACACTATGCAGTGAGACAGGTGCAGTGAGATAGGTGATACATTATGCAGTGAGACAGGTGACACACTATGCAGTGAGACAGGTGATACATTATGCAGTGAGACAGGTGCAGTGAGACAGGTGATACATTATGCAGTGAGACAGGTGAGACACTATGCAATGAGACAGACAGGTGATACACTATGCAGTGAGACAGACAGGTGATACACTATGCAGTGAGACAGGTGTGCTGTGCACTGTTTGAAACTCCACTAAAGAGTGTCAAATTCAAATTCAGATTGCCATGACGACGCATTTCTGACTACACAAAGTGTTGATACATGTGTCATATATACGTCAACATATATACTATATGCTCTCTCTCTCTCTATCTATATATATATATATATATATATATACTCTATAAACTATATATACAGCTCTCACCTGCTCCCTCCTCTTTCCTCCCACCATCAGGCACACAACCTTCAGAAATATATAATATATATATATATATATATACTGGAGCAGGTGAGAGCTCACTGTAACTCTGTCTCCTGAAACAGAGATATGAAGAGTCTTCTCTTCTCTTCTCTGTAATTATGATGAGCAGCCTCTCTAACCAATATCACCCTCTCTCCTCTTCTCCTCTTTTTTCTTCTCTTCTCTTGTGTTGTCTTGTGTTATTTTATTTATTTTCATTCTTTATAGTCTTTCCTGTTATTTTATATGTAAAGCACATTGAGTTGCACATGTGCATGAAATAAAGTTGCTCTGCCTTGCCCTCTCCTCTCCTCTCCTCTCCTCTCCTCCTCTCCTCTCCTCTCCTCTCCTCTCCTCTCCTCTTCTCTTCTCTCCTCTCCTCTCCTCTGCTCTCCTCTCCCTCCTCTCTCTCCCCTCCTCCTCTCCTCTCCTCTCCTCTCCTCTCCTCTTCTCTTCTCTCCTCTCCTCTCCTCTCCTCTCCTCTCCTCTTCTCTTCTCTTCTCTTCTCTTCTCTCCTCTCCTCTTTTCTTCTCTTCTCTTCTCTTCTCTTCTCTCCTCTCCTCTCCTCTCTTCTCTTCTCTCCTCTCCTCTCCTCTCCTCCTCTCCTCTCCTCTTCTCTCCTCTCCTCTTCTCTTCTCCTCTCCTCTCTTCTCTCCTCTCCTCTCCTCTCCTCTCCTCTCCTCTTCTCCTTTCCTCTCCTCTCCTCTCTTCTCTTCTCTTCTCTTCTCTTCTCTTCTCTTCTCTCCTCTCCTCTTCTCTTCTCTCCTCTCCTCTTTTCTTCTCTTCTCTTCTCCTCTCTTCTCTCCTCTCCTCTCCTCTCTTCTCTTCTCTCCTCTCCTCTCCTCTCCTCCTCTCCTCTCCTCTCCTCTCCTCTCCTCCTCTCCTCTCCTCTTCTCTCCTCTCCTCTTCTCTTCTCCTCTCCTCTCCTCTCCTCTTCTCTTCTCCTCTCTCCTCCTCTCCTCTCCTCCTCTCCTCTCCTCTTCTCTCCTCTCCTCTTCTCTTCTCTTCTCCTCTCCTCTCCTCTCCTCTTCTCTTCTCCTCTCTCCTCCTCTCCTCTCCTCCTCTCCTCTCCTCTTCTCTCCTCTCCTCTTCTCTTCTCCTCTCCTCTCTAACCCAACTCAACCTGTTGTTTTCCTTTGCTTCTGTCTCTTCTCATTTCCAGATCTAAAAATAGACACATCTAAAAAGGTCAAGTCCATACAGCTTTGTCTATGAATGTGTGTGTGTGTGTGTGAGTGTGTGTGTGTGTGTGTGTGTGTGTGTGTGTGTGTGTGTGTGTGTGTGTGTGTGTGTGTGTGTGTGTGTGTGTGTGTCAGTGTGCTTGTGAGTTTGTGTGTTAGTGTGTTGGTGTGTCAGTGCACTTGTTCATGTCTATTTGTCCCTGCACGTGTGTGTGTGTGTGTGTGTATGTGTGTGTGTGTGTGTGTGTATATGTGTGTGTGTGTGTGTGTGTGTGTGTGTGTGTGTGTGTGTGTGTGTGTGTGTGTGTGTGTGTATGTGTGTGTGTATGTGTGACTGTGTGTGTGTGTGTGTGTGACTGCATGGCTAGAGGCCAGAGTCTGTTGTGGTGTCCTATTAAAAATGGATCAGGTACACAGATACAGACACATGCATCTCCTCCCTTCACTGCATGGCTCAGTCTCTCTCTCCATAGATGCCTTCACTGCAGCACACACATGTGCAAACATACACATACACACACACACACACACACATGTGCAAACACACACACACACACACGCACACATACACACACACACACACATGTGCAAACACACACAT